>NC_080410.1:14515730-15116285 GCF_030265065.1 Corythoichthys intestinalis
TGGAAACAATAACCTCAATCCCAATCAGTTTTAACAGACCGAGCCTAAAGTTTACACCACTGTGATGCTTGCTATATTTTAGGATACCTCCTATCTCTCCATCCTCAAGTCCTCCACTGACACCAAAAAACGGTAAAGCCAACCTCGCTGATGACATTACCATCATTGGTGGAAACCAAACAGGAATCTTTGTCAGCCACGTTAAAGCTGGTTCAGTGGCAGAGAAATGTGGACTGAAGGAGGGAAGTGAACTCCTGGAGGTGCGTACCAGTCTGAGTAAACAGCTAAAGCATCTTTAACCCTTTTCATGCACAAATTATGATTTTTTTCTTTTGAATTGACAGAGCATTCATTTACTAAAAGATCAAAAGACTTCATTAATATTATTTTTACAGCCTAATAGTTTGTGAGACATTGCTTAAGGTCATGGTTAAATGCTGTTTTGTTCACAAGCACATAAAAGAAAAGGAAATATTGAATATAGAATAGAGAAACGGACTAATTTGAGATCAGAAATGTAATATACTGTACATGTAATTTTGTTTCCCGTCTAGCTAGAAAATGTTCTCTTGGGTGAAGGAAATATTCTGCTCAGCCAGTGCACTGCCGAGGTAGCACACTTTTCTCTTCAATGGTGGACTGAACCATCCACCCTCAAACACAAGTGCAACAAAGAGGGTGGGTCTCTTTGCACACACACACACAAAAAATTTTTTCATTCATTCAATAATTTTACTGTCCCTCTGCTTTCTGTCCTCAGAATATGCCAAGCTGTGCTCCCAACTCTCATCGTCCACTTTTAAGGGTGCTGACTCGTTTTATGTGCGGGTCAATCTAAGCATTGAGCCTCTCGGAGACCCATCGTCTGTAGGCGTGTCATGTGATGATATCATTCATGTAACAGACACAAGGTACGATGGTAAATATAGCTGGCGTTGTTCCCTTGTGGACCCTACAACAGCCAACCCCCTGCAAGCAGGAAGCGTGCCAAATTATAACAGGTGGGTCATGTACTTTCAGTGTATTAATGATCACCTTAGGGTAGAACGTATCTGCATGATGGTGAGACGTGTATGTTAGAAAATATAAATATGCAGATTTCTAATTCATTTGCACTTTTTTGTATTTAAGGGCACAACAGTTGTTACTTGTCAAGTTACGGAAAATGGCCTTGGAGCAAAAAGATTTCAAAAAGAAGGTGATTATAAGTCATTGTCATATTCTTGCTGCAAAATTAGTTCATTCATGATAAATTCATGAATTTATCACCATATTCTGTAGATAATAAGGAAATCCTGCAGTCGAGTTCGCCTGGTAAAGGCATTGGATCCAAAATTCAATGAGATTGGGTCCACGAAGCAGGTTCTTTACACTCTGAACAAACGTAAGAAATGCCCAATTGGTCGGGTCCAAAATGTCAAAATCAGTCCGTTTGCAATTAGTGTTGTGCTATTTGTGCATTTTGTTTTTCATTAATGTGCAAGTGTGTGTGTCTGTGTGCGTGTGTTGTTTGTTTGCTTAACTCAGGTTATGAGGAGCATTTGATCCCTTATAGCCTAGTGCAGCCAGTAAAGGTTGACACCAAGCGACCTGTCATCTTCTCACCATCTCTCCTCTCTCATGGGCTCATTGAGAGACTGTTGCAGCCTGTCGAGTCTGGTTTGCAATTCAACACTTGTGCACCAGGTATATCCAAAATGATTATTGTTATTGTTATTATTACATACTGAATGGCACATTATAGCGGGGATGCTTTGCAAAGCTCCACTCACATAATATTTGTGTTTTTTTCCATCCACTTTATCAGAGCACTGCACAGCCCACAGCACTTTGATTGATTCTCACTGTTCCAAGTTCGAAATGTTCCAAAAATTTGTACAGTTGCAGCAAAGAAAAAAACTATTAATTTTCAATGACAAAAAAATTAGAAACTACACAAACGGTCCTAAATTTTATTATATCCAATTCACATAATTTACACATAGGTGTTATGGGTGCTGGAAAACTAATTTCCCTGAGGGAACCCTCCAAAGGGAATAATAAAGTGTATTGATTGATCGATTGATCTATTTTAAATGGCCCCATTCATTTCCAGTGGGAAAACTAACCCGACATCAACAGGAAGTTACCTGAAAAAAAACCTAAATCTACAGGAAATGACTAATCATAGACTTCATAATGTATTGACGGGACACGAGGCCGATTCATAGGGGGCCTATCTCCGTCAAAGCTGACCGAGTGGAAACACAGACAAAGAGCTTTTTTTGTTAAAAATTCTTGTGAATAAATGCTTAAATCCCTGAATTCTTTATAGATATGGACGTAAAGCAGTTTCGATTCTATTCTTCTGTAAAAGCAAAAAAATGTGCAGGTAGCATTTATTTTACGTAAATATTTCAAACTATGAGGCTAGTCAGTAAGGACCTTAGCGGCCGCCATATGTAAACAAAGAGCTTTTTTCATTAAAAACTCTTGTGAATAAATGCTTAAATCCCTGAATTCTTTACAGATATGGACGTAAAACAGTCTCGATTTGATTCTTCTCTAAAAGCAAAAAAACTGTGCAGGTAGCATTTATTTTACGTAAATATTTCAAACTATGAGGCTAGTCAGGACATTAGCAGCCGCCATATGTAAACAAAGAGCTTTTTTCATTAAAAACTTGTGAATAAATGCTTAAATCCCTGAATTCTTTATAGATTTGGACATAAACATTTTTGGTTAAAAGCAAAAAAAAAAAAAAAAAAATGTGCAGTTAGCAGTTATTCTGCGAAAATATTGCGAAGTATTATGCCAATGCTGTAGCGGCTAATTTCTCCCATTGATTTTTTTCTCAATGTTTCAAAACACATGCATTGTACAAAAAATATAATAATTACCTTGAATCCTCGAACAAATCACTCCTGAGACAATTCTTCCTGTTTGTATGCGGTACAGCTTTCGTACTTTTCCTACCTAAATCCAATGTTGGATCCTTGCATGTGTTGACTAACTGCGACCGACTGCGAATAACTGAAGCAGACTGTAGTACAGCCCCCTACTTGAAGGCATTGCGCAGTGGCTGATGATTGTGACCCGTCAATACAATTATGAAGTCTATGGATCAATATACAGGAAGTGAACCCAAAATGTGCAGGAAGTGACCCATAATCAACATGAAGAGACAGCCAATGACATGGCTGCAACTTAATTAAGTAAGGAACTGACCAGAAAATGTCCCCGAATTAATAAGTGAAAATCTACAAGAACTGACACATGCATGGGAGAGCAAATTTCTCCAGAAATTGCATTTTGTAGTCTGTACTTTGCTCAACTCTTTTGTACACACTAGTAATTTGTTTTGTGACCTGAATTTATATTTATTGTGATACTTTTTAAATCTGTGTAAAGGGAACTAACAGTATGTCGCCTGAGCATATGATGAACTGCAGTATCCTCGCCTCAATCGAACCTGTCATTTGTAGAGATAATACCGGTATCGGAGAGGAGAGACAAGAAAATATTTCTGTTGGATTCCCAAGCTCAACAGCCAGCTCTCGGCGTACGGCTAGAATCCGTAAAAGAGGTCATTAAACAGGTGAATAACCAGGTCGTTGGTAAAAATACAGTAATGATAAATGCTCCTGCTGCAAACTGAGTTGTTGTTTTTTTTGCCAATTTCAGGATAAACACTGTTTGTTAGAACTGGGGTTGCACAGTGTCGAGCGTTTGTTGCGACATGGTATTTATCCTATTGTTATCCACATCCTTCCAAAGAGCAAAAAACATAAGAAGCTAAGGTGAGTACTGAGTAACCTCAGTGTGTCCCACCTTACATTTCGATGAGTGGTGATGCTAACTAAATAATGAAATCTAGCCCACAATGCATGGAGATGAACAGAAAAAGGATTTTCTGTTTTCCGCATTGATATTTGGCAATTGTTTTTTTTTTTTTTTTTTTTTTTTGTATTCTTTTTTTAAACACTCAGTTGAAAACAATACAATGTTATTGAATACCATGGTTTATTATGAAGCTTAATGGGTAATTATTATAACAATTAATGCAAAGAAAGATAATTTTAAAAAATAAAACCATCAATGTAGCAAAAAGCACACTTTGCATTACATTTTCCTACTATCTACATTCATGACAAAATTACACATATACCATATTTATATATTTATTTTTTCCCAAAACACTTATTTATTGGTTTTAATTTGACCCATTGTCAATGGAGGAGATTTAGTCAGATACCAACCCTCAACTATTGTACTCAGAAACTAAAAAAATGAAAATGAAAAAAAAAATTTTTTGTGGGGGGGGGGGGGGGGGTGTTATGTGTTGGGCATAAATCTGTGAGTCAATAATATGTAAATCTCATTTCCCTTACCAATCTGTGTTGCAAACAGAAAATTTTTCACACGATATGGGAAGGAGAGTGCAATGGAAGAGATGTGCCACGTAGAGCAGTTACAGCTGGAAACTCTGCCCCTGCTCTACTGTACTTTGGAGTCCAGCACATGGAGCAGCACAGAAGAACTGCTCACAGCCATACGCAATGCCATCGTTAGCCAACAAATGTCAGTAGCTTGGGTTGAGCTGGATAGGCTACAGTAATATATACGAGTTTCCCCACTTTTATTGACCCAAGGAGACAACATGGCATGAGAAAAAAATCTCACTGCACACCACCAGATGAAAATGTCACAAAAAGTCGATGCCAGAGTATTGACACCACACCACTGTGGAGAGACTCACAGAGTGAATGTTGTTACTGGATTAGTCAACAAGACAAATTCTTAATCTTAATTTTGACTAGGCTCAATTGTAATCAAACAGTGTGTGGATTCTTATTCCGACACACGTAGCTTTACTTATTCTTACAATGCCATGGTTTATTTACTTTTTCATCTACTTGCTGAATTGTGGCTAGAACGATGTACTGTACATATAAAGTTGCACAGGTCAAACGCTGTCCATTCAGCACTGTCTATAGTTACTGTTAGGAAACATGCTTTGTAAGTAAAAACAGAGCCAAATAATTCATTCTAGTGACCCGATGTAGCAGGCCCAGGTGAGAGTCACTCACATCTTTATGATCTAATCGAACAATTGCTGGTGACATGTCAACATGTCCAAAGTACTTTCCAATCAAAACAGCACTGTTTTCATATAGATATTCTGATAATTAATTTTTTTCTTTTTAGAGGTTCAGCCATGCTGCCTTTTGATTTGTGCACAGCAAGTCTTTTCACTTTTTGAAGCATTACTTTTGGTAAACAGTTTTTAAAAAAAAATTTTTTTAATGTAAACTATGAAAAATTGTTTGTGCTAAATGCATGTATTTAAATGGATCCTCTACCTTAAATACATGTCGGCTCTAATAAACCACAATTGCTCTCTTGTAATTAAATATGTTGTAAGAAACACATTACATGTTAAATCAATGGCAATATTTCATAAAATTTAGTACATATTTTGACCGATAGTTGGCGCCATTTTTTTGCGGGCTCGCAGTGATGACGTAAATGGGATGTTTCCAAAGTGTAGCGTGTATAAAAATTGCGTATTGCTGCCTAAGCTCGCGAAGTAAAATGCCACGATGTGCTGCTTTTGGATGCAATTTCCAGTCAAATGGAAACAAGGGGAGTGACGTGAGTGGTCAAGGTGGAATTATTATTTTTTTTTGAATAATGTGCATAAGTGAAAGCTTCTCCCCTTTTTGGTACTTTTATGCACGTATCCTACCTACCACGCGTTACAACTGGCGCCTGAACATTTTTCCTGGATCCTCAGTCAAGTAAGGGATCCGTCTATTTTCTGGCTCAGACGGTCCCACCGCAGCTGCAATATTGGTTTCGGATCTGTTTATTTTCTTGATTTGTTGGTCTCACAGCGGCTTTTTGGATCTGTCTATTTTTTTTTGTAATTCGACAGCCTGATCGCGGCTGCAACATTACCATGGGATCTGACTAATTCCTGGATCTTCGTGTGAGTGAAAAAAACGCAGATTTGGATTACTATTGCTATCTTTTTTGTGTTCTCTATTCTTCGTGGGAATTTTCCCCAAATCATACCAAATAATTAAAGCACTATGGCACACTACAGTGACGACAGTGACTCTGACATGGACCTTACTTTTATGCTGGCGTTCCTCTGGGAATGTGTGTGCTTACCACTGAGCTCCCGAGTGTCGAGTGGTCAAGGTGGAAATATTATTTTTTGTGAATAAATGTGCATAAGTGTAAGCTTCTCCCCTTTTTGGTACTTTTATGCACGTACCCTACCTACCACGCGTTACAATGTATAAGACATGGATTACACTCGATTCCAGGATTTGTTCCCGTCAGATGACGAATTTAACGAGGACAGTCAGCCACAACACGACTCCGATCCTGACTATCACACGTGTGCATTCATAGTTTTATTACCTTCAGTGAGAGTTTATAATGTCAATAGTCATGAAAATAAAAATGCACGAATGACAAGGTGTGTTCAAACTTTTGGCCTGGACTGTATGTAAAGCACAGGATAGCTCTGGGTGCTAACAAATATACTGGAATAAGTTTGAAAACGCAATAGCTTACCTTGAAGATCTGCTAACGAAAACCGGAGTTCTCAACAGCATACACTCTCTCGCTCCGTTGGCATTGAGACGCACTTGCCGCGAACGCATCACCAGTTTTGCCCAACTTTTGTCTTATCAGGTATTTGCTGCACCGCATTTTGCCCTGTTGCTCGTCTTGTGAACGACTGACAGTGCTGTCCAGCTCTTCACTTTTCAGATCTGGTTCAAATAGGAAGGGCAGAACCGACGACATTTTGGGAAAGCTAACGAGTGACACGCTAGAAGTTCGGCAACGGACGGTGACGTCACGCTCTGCGACGTAACAAGAATGGCGACCTATCACTTAAAGTAATGTTACAAACTTTATTAAAATGAAAACATTGAGGGTTTTTTATATCAAATTATTATAACTCATACTAACATTTATCTTTTAAGAATTACTTGTCTTAAAGATCGAGGATCCTTTTAAGCATACAGCAAGTATGTGTTATCTTTATGTAAAAGTAGGAAACATATAGAAGTCATTGCCGTTTCAAGATCCAATTTCTTTGTATACAAGATACAGTAACACTGACCAGGGTACATCTTCAACCTTAAAAAACTATTTGTTCACTTAATTGTATGAAAGCATTACCAGCAGTCTATTATCTTCATTATGTAGCATTTATTGAAGCAATAAAGGGTTCAGTCCGTGCGCAGATGTTATATTTATTTTGCCCATTCTGAAAGATGAACATTCACGGCCAGTCCTCTCAGTTTTAATGAGTTGGACATTTTTTGCCATCAATGACATGCAATGAGTTAAATAGTCTTTAAAAAAGTCTACAGTACTTTAGGGTGTTACTTGGGGCCGTAACATGAGTGTATTTCTGTTTTTATTGGTATATTATTAAATGTCATTAGTTTAGCTTTCTTGTCCCTGAAAGTGTTAAGAGTTATGTATTGGGATTACAGTGATCTCTTGCTACTTCGCGCTTCAAACTTCACGCCCTCAGTCCATCGCGTATTTTTTTCAATCAAAAAAAAAAAAAAAAAACCCACGAATGAGATGTCCCGAGCCGATCGTGTAGTCTCACTCTCGCTCCCTCCCTTCCTCTCCCTGCTCGTTGTTCGTCAGGCAGTGCACGTGCACTGGTGTGGCTTATTAAAGTTAGCGATGATTGACGGATGTTTGTGTATCATCTTGGCAGAGTCACGAACTTCAAAAGCGCTGCATGTGTCAATCATCATTTAACTTGTTAAACAGTTGCTGTGGCAACTCATTGTGTGTGTAAGTGCTCTCAGCAGAGTGATCGGATTTCAGTGGGATGAAGCATTTAATAAAGCCAAACATTTTTCTACTACTTTATTTTTGTTTAAAGATAATTCAGTGGGACACTAACATATTTTAAACTGATCAGAATTGTTACATTTTAAGTGCTTAAAAACATACAACAAACAGACATACAAACAAACAACAAACATAAAAACATTTAATATATATATATATATATATATATATATATATGTATATATATATATATTTTTATTATTATTATATTATACTTTATGAAAAAAGCGAAAAAACTTGTCTTATAGGTATCTCTTTCTAATGCTAATATTGAATAAATACATCGAACACACACAAAAAAATGGGGGGGTTGCGCTACTTTGCAGTTTTTCACTTATCGCGGCGGGTTCTGGTCCCCATTAACCGTGAAAAACGAAGGAGCAATGTATTACATTATTGATCAGCAACAAAACCATGCCGCCAGTGGGCGCCAGTATGTGATTGTGCTTGGGTTATGAGGAACAAAGAGTTAAGAAAGAAAATAAATGCAGAAGTGAGGATGTTAAGAGGACGTCTCGTGTATTCATTCGGCCATATTCTAGGAATACTGTATATTCTTGAATAGAAAAGTTAGGCTTGATAACCACATTTTGTCGGGGCTTGAATATTACTCCTATTTCAAGGACGTAAGTTTGCATAGGGACGGTAGGGCCATAACACCACCAACTTTTCAGGATGCTGAAATTGTCTTACCACTTTTAAGTAAGCTTGAGAATGATAAACCGATACGACCAGATATCCGGGTTTACAGGTGAGAGATATAGATGTATCAATAGTAAAGTTACCATTCGACAGTAATTAGCCATTAAATATTCAATGAACCGATAGTGGAGATAGAATTCGGCTATCGCGAGCGCAAGAATCGGCTTCTAATGCCTAGTTCAATGTGTTGCGAAATTTGATAATAATTTAGCTTTTACTTCACAAGCTGCGCTTGTGTCATTCACCACACAGCGCACTTAGCACGAGACCGCACGCCTGATATAATATGGACAAGCACTACTCACAACCGCTACTCGTCGCCGTCATTACCCGATCGTCATGGGCATAACAACGCGAGAGCTAACGAAACCACTGTAACGCACGCGCCATAGCATTTTCTTCACAGCCCAAAACTAAACTAGTAGTGGCAACGAAGCAACATGCTAAAACAATGAACAGTGTGATCACCGACGCCAGCGACGTGCAGCTATTGATTTTCAACGCACCCAGGAAAACAAAAGTCAGACTTTGAAGTGATGAAGGCAGCCAGATCTGTTCGCATGGGACAGAGCTTGTGTGAAGTGTGGAGCGGTATACAGAGATCGTGAGTTTTTAACCCTGAAAAATAACCCACTACAATGGTGGAATGGACGGCATATTGTTTCCACGAAACAGTCTACTTAAACATGAACATGTGGATTAGTTGATCTTCCTCAAGAAAAATCTGCCCTTCAAAAAATGATATGGACAGTGATGAGGAATAAAAAATGAGGAAGCACAGACATAAGTGAATGACTTTGCTGTGTATTAGGTTGAAGTAATGATTATTGACCTGTCTGTCTAAAATGCCATGTTTTTATTCCCCCAATTATACCAGTCATAAAGATTAATTTATTATTTATTTATGATAACACTAGCAGGTTTGATTCTTTTTTTTTCTAGAGCTGCTGCATATAATATTTTTTGTTTGTAAGATGTTTACGTCGAAAGTTTGCACTTAAATTACTTACCTCTTGTATTAAAAACACCAGGAAATACATTAATTGAATTACTGCACTTTATTGTTGTCTGTCATTGGAGTTTTATTATCAATCCCATCTATCAAAATAACGGTCATATAGTAAGCCTTATTTAAGAAAAATAAAATAAAATAAAACATAACATTGGTATGAAATTTTGTTGTTCAATTTTGCTATATTAGAAATGGGGTCTTTTATATGTTTAAAATACTGTACAAACACACACAACAAATATTTACTATCGTATCGTTTTCACTCTATCGAACCGTATTGTTCTTACACTGTATTGAACCGTATCAAATCGCTCGGCCTTAAAAATGTATCATTTTTTTAATCGAATCGTAACATGTGTATCTAGATACATATCGAATCGGCTTCAAGCCAGAGATTCCCAACCCTACTTTTAAGTAGGGCTGTCAAACGATTAAAATTTTTAATCGAGTTAATCAGAGCTTAAAAATTGATTAATTATAATTATGCGCAATTCAAACCATCTCCAAAATATGCCATATTTTTCTGTAAATTATTGTTGAAATGGAACGATAAGACAAGACGGATGTATGTATTCAACATACTGCACATAAGTACTGTATTTGTTTTTTTATAACAATAAATCCTCAAGATAGCATTAACATTATAAACATTCTTTCTGTGAAAGAGATCCACGGATAGAAAGACTTGTAATTCTTAAAAGATAAATGTGAGTACAAGTTATAGTAATTTTTATAGTTTGTATATTGTGACTAAATATTGCCATCTAGTGTATTTGTTGAGTGAAACGCAATGTTTGGATACAGTGACTGAGTATTGTTTTGCACGGCTATTTTGATTGGTAATGCCAGCTCTCTTTGCATTGAGCGTCTTTTTGTGAACATTATATTTATATGAGAGATAGGAATATTATTTTTGTTGTGATTTCACTAAATGATACTGTAGCGACTTAACCGTTCTTAACTGCCCAAATGCATGATGGGAAGTTGTGCAACCATGACTGTGAGTGGTGGCTGTCAACGGTATATCTTCCCTGCGTTGTGCACAATACAGGGGGTTAAGAAAATGATCATCTCCTATCGTGGGTCTCCACGTCACTCACCACAATACTCTTAATTGTTCTGGAGGAGACGATAGAGCTAATACCAATTGATAACGAGGCTCCAATGAATGCCTTTGCCCACTCCACTTGTCTCTGCCTCTGAGCTCTCAAAACACATTAAACGGCGCGATTCTAGTCTATTAGCGACAATGCGTGAGTGGATCATTCCACGCATGCGTTAATTGCATTAAATATTTTAACGGGATTAATTTAAAAAATTAATTACCGATAATTTTGACAGCCCTACTTTAAGTAATATTATTTGCATTATATAATGACTTCAGTTATAAAGGTCACTTAGAGTGTCTTCCCATATTTTGTAAGGATAGAATTGACCCGACCATTATTGAGTGAATTAAAGTAATTTCATTATGTTCAGACTTACATTGAGCCCCTTTTGACTTGCTGAATGTGCCAGTCAATTTTTTCCCCTCAAACGCACGTTTGATGTGCTTGACCCCCCCCCCCACACACACACACACAAACAAACGCATTCACAGCCTGACAGAAATACAACATGCCGCCTCCTTAGTCCCCTTCGAAGACAAGGGAACACGCCGCTAATTTTGCTACTGAAAGTCCGACCTGCATCAGAGTTAGCATAACATTAATCTGTGTGATTTGTCGAACTCGAGGAGGAAGATGCGTTGAGAGAAATCCTCCTGTATGTTTTCTACTGTTAATGTTAATCAAACTAAGAAATGCAGTGAACTAAGAATTACTCCCTTATAAATAGTTAATTCATGATGAACAAGTTTGTATTTCTTCTGTATGTTAATATGATTTGTGTTCAAATTTTGCAATTTAAATTTGCTCATAAAATCCAGACATTTATTCTGGCAGTTTTCAAAATGTTTCTTTAGTAGTTTTTGAAAATAAAGGTTTGAATCGAACGGTTTATCATCTGAACCAATACACAGTTAGTATAAGTCAATACAGATTTATTTTGCATTGACCATTTAGCCTATCATTTTTTATGTTCATATTGGTGAGAAATGTAGCCCTGACACCAGTTCACCCAGTCTGTTTGGTCTTATAAATGTCCCTACTCCAGCAAAAAGTATACATGCAGGTTATGCTGTTATATCGTCCCTACCAATGTTTTGACCAAACCTACGCCATTGCCCTATTTTAATTCTGTATTAGAAATCGAGCTACGAGTTAAGTCACAGAATGAATTCCACTCGTAAATCAACGGCCCGTGTTCCTTTAACCTCTTTTTATGACGACATCTCCCTCTGGTGGACTGTAGCAGCACGGCAATTTCTCCTCCCCCCAGTGATCAACAAGCAGCCAGTGAAATGTTATGCTGCTTGGCAGTCAGTCCACACAGAAGCAAAATGGCCGATAGTAAACTAACAGATCTCGTACCGTCAGTCAGTCACCGTGGGCTTATTGTGTGTGTTTTGTTTACAGCCTGAGTACCACAGTCGTGTAAAAGGATATTGGCCTCCCTGCGATTCACGTCTCGGTGATGTCATTTCTTATCCAACTTAGCCTTGAAAGCCTCGAAGAACTAGCTCGCTAAGCTAGCTTCCCTAGCTAGCCCGTCGGTCTGCGAGCGTCTTCTGCACGGGACGCACTTTATTTCAGATGTGATTCCCGAGGTGAGTCAACCATTTGATTTGTTGTCTTTTGACATCTTCGTCGTTCGTGTGTTCGTTTTGTTCTATCCGCGGTTATGCAGGTCAAAGGCATTTCGGGGTCTGTCCAAACAGCTTCGACTGCGTTACAACATCAACACGGTAGGTAAGGGTATCGTAAACATAGTTATTAATAAGCGGCATGTTGTAATGTAGGCCATTACAGGGTACAGCTGGATAGTGGCTGTTTTTGCTTGTGTTTTATAGCCATTTCGCGCATTCTGCTTGTGAGTTAGGTCAAATGGGGTGCACAGTTTGAGTAACGGATATTTTAACTTGACGTGCTGACTGGATGTGTCTGACGGTCATGACCCCCTCTTTGCCCCCGGGCTCTTCCGGTCACTGCGCCCGTGCAGCAGCAGCTCGTAGGTCAGCTAGCTTCAGCTAGGATTGGCCCTGAGTAGCATTATCAAACGTTACATTGCACACAAACGTTCAGACGTGTTAGCAAATGTTGGTGAATGTCGGAATCCTCACTAATGTTTTTGTAAACCAATGTTTGTTTGTTTTGCCTTGTCTATAAGATAATGATAAATATATGGTCGACATTGCTGCATTTCTCTTGCAGGGTGCTCATTTGCTGCATATGTTTATAATAAGGAATCTTTTATTGTATGATGACTTTTATGTTACATAATTTTTTCTTTTTTTTAAAAGTGTTGTTCCCCAAAAGAAACAAATAAATCTATACAAGATTATGAATTCATATGTATATTTATAAGTAAATAAGCACACCCGAGTCATAGGTTTTTTAAAAAAAAAATTCACCATACAGTTGAATTAGAGTTTCAAAACGTTTGACCAAGGGTTTATACATTTCAAATGGATTGGATGTCTAACACCATCAATGGCAGCCAATAATTAAGCAGTGTCTGACCAAGCCATGATAGGAATGACTTTACATTCAAGTGAGTAGGCAGTAATTTAGTGATCAAAGGTTGCGGGTCAAAAAATGTGGTATCAGTATCGGCATTGACCGCTACCAAACACCTAGGTAATGGAAAGGGTATTGGGTAGAGGCGTGCAAAATTTTCGATTCTTAGATTATTCACGATTCGGCCGTGGAAGATTCGAGAACGATTCACAAACATCCAAATTCCAATTATTGAAGTATGCCAGGTAAAACGGAACTAAAACACGGTCATCATGGTCTTCTGGACGCAATGAGGAATGGACCGAGGGTCAACTCATACCGCTAGATAAAAAAAAAAACAATAATACCTGACTGCGGCCGACAGCCGCTACAAGCAATGCCCAGTTTCTAGTTGCTACAAACATACGGCCACAATACTAGTAATGCTACGGTAGATATCACATATACTAATATGTAGAACTAGATGCGAAATTACAGACGACGACGGCGTTAGAACATGTATAGAGAACTAGATGCGAAATGACAAACATGCTGGCGTTAGTAAACTGCCACCATCTTAAAGCAGTAGACTTCTCTGGAAGGCTCTGTTGTAGCGAACCTAATTAACTTTTTATCTGAAATACTCCTAAATCTTGACTTGAATCTATCTTTAAATGATGAAACAGTTTTAAAACATCAATTATCGATTTATAATCTAAATGTACCCTCTGAATCGTAATCGAATCGTTAGGTGCCCAAAGATTCCCACTTTTCGTATTGGGAGCCAAAATTATCTGTGCAACACTAAATTTTGATGAAACTCATGTCTCAGAATGGGAATTGAACACAATTTTGAAGCAATATTTCTCATGGGGATAATGTTTACTCCAATGATTAAACAAAACAAAAAAAAAACAGTGAAACACTGCAGATATAATAGACAAATGAAATGGATACATTAACATTAACTCATTCCTTGCTATTGGCAATAGACATCAGATCAATTTGAACTGGGATGGCTGGCAGTTAATGATCATGTTTCAGTGCCATTGATGGAAGTTCTTGCCCTATCCATTTGGACTTGACGTAGATTGGGCTGGACTCCCAGTCCCAGTCAATCGCCACCAGTGGCAGCCAATTAGTTAAACATCACTTTAAAAATGCTTGATGGTGCATGAATGACATTGAAAAGTGAAGAGGGCGAAAGGGGTGACTGTCAGAAGAATCTACCACTTTTGTACTACGCTACCAGTTTTTTCCTCTTTAATTCTTTGGTGTTTCTCGCCAATGTTCACATAGGCCAGACACTTGAAACTTCCAAAGTTGCACCCGATTAAAAAGCACAAAAGCCTTTAGAAAATCTTGAACATGACCTATGGACGTGAAGCTCGCACAACAAGAAGACATTTTAAAAGTTGCGCATACTCACTAAATGTGTTTTGTGATTGCTGGATTTCTGGAAATTAGTGGCATATTTATGCAACCAGGTAGATGAATTTGTCATAGGCACATACCATTTTACACTAGGAGTGGGGGGAAGCTTTTGAGATAAATATTGTACAAAAACCATATTATCCCCAAAACTAAACGATACAAAAACTGAGGTTTCACTGGAAAGTCCACATTGGCATTACAATTTGACAAAAAGCTCTACCAGGGCTCAAGAAAATAGACAAAATAGTTTCACTTGTTCCAAGGAATAAACAGTAATTTTGTGCAGGTTCAGGATTTTTTCTTAATTGCAAGAGTTTGTTGATAAACATTTCTTAGGTGTGTATATATGTGTCCTATGTTCTCTTTACAGACAGGAGAATAAGGAACGGGAAGAGCAGTTAATGGAAGACAAGAAAAAGAAGAAAGAAGAAAAAAAGAAAAAGGAAACTTCTCAGAAGGTCAACAGTTACATGGTTTTGCATTCCTCGTCTTATTGCTTTTACCTTTTCATTAGAGCTGAAACGAGTACTCAAGCAACTCGAGTAACTCGAGTTTAAAAACGGATCCACGCCGACGTTGCTAAATACTAGCCCGCACAATGCTACATTGGTAACAGCAGGTAGCCTCTGGTGCGTCTCATAGAGATCACATGTATGTTGAACTAGATGCGAAATGACAGACTCTGCCGCGTCTGGACAGCGTTTGTAAACAGCCGCCATCTTAAAGCAGTACAGCGCTAAGCGCTAATAAAGAGCGCTAAGCGCTAATAAATAAGATTAACGATACTGTAGCTACTAGCTCACGTAACGTTAGCCCTGCGGAGGGCTAGGTTTCAATTAATTATGACCACTGTCGATGCGTGGCTAACGTGTCTTACATACAGGCTTTAACATAACATAGCATTGTGGGGTGATGAGGGTGTAAAATAAAAACTTAATCATGCTAACTATCAATTTTAGCTCAGTAGTCATTGCTGGATAAAACACCAAGTAGCACTGGTCCCTAATGTGCTCCAATACAGCCTGTATCATACATTTATTTTGAACACTGCAAAAACTCAAAATCCTATCAGGACTTACAGTTTAGACTAACTTAAAACTTAACTAGAACTTAAAAATGAGACAGTCAGGAAATTAGAATATTGTGTATTCTAATTTCCTGAGACAGTCCTGTATATATACACAGGACTGTCTCAAAAAATTAGAATATTGTGTATTCTAATTTCCTGAGACAGTCCAGTATATATATATATATATATATAATATATATATATATATATATATATATATATATATATATATATATATATATACATACATATACACACTGCCAATGGGTTTTTGGCAGTGTATCAAATACTTGTTCTCCCCACTGTATATGTATATATACATGACTAGCAAATCGTAGATGAATGTATGCTTTGAATCAAAGTGCTGTAAGGATTAAGAGTGGATATAAAAAGTCAACACACTGTTCAAATACTATGATTTTCTAATCAATAGAAATGAGACAAAAATAAAACATTTCCCAATAAAGTGCGGCAAATTAATTTTAGTGGTTCAAATAGGCTTTTCCTAAAAAAATATTTTTGGTCACATTTTACAAAATAATCCACAGTCCACAGAAAATGTTGACAGTATCAAAGGAATTACATTGTTTAATGTTACAAAGAGAAAAGTATAAAAGGATTTCAAATTCATTAAACATACCATGGAATATATTGCAAACAGTCATCGTCAAGTAAAGAAATATGAAAGTGATGTGTATTGTCTGTTTAGTACTTGTGAAAACAATCCCTTCAATCTTCACATGTCTGGGCTACTGGTTGAAATGGTGAGATAGAAGACTTATCTCAGAAAGGAAAAAATGGACAATAAATCTGACAACTGCATTGTGGAGGATTAGTGTAGTGTACATATTTTCATATTATTGTTTATTCTTCTGTGTTTGAAAGTTGCGTCCTTGCACGACATTATATCCATTGTTTTTTTTCCTTAGGTCCCAGAGCAGAACGTCAAAGGTAAATATAGTTTTTTTTATGTTTTACATTACAAAAATTATGATTTATCTGCCTGTTGAGGCTATTGACCTAAGGTACTCCTTTATTGTTTTAGTGCCAGAATCAAACAAGTCCTCCTGTTCCCAGCAACCCACCATCCCAGCCTCAGTCTCCCCCAGCCCTGGCCCTGTGGCCCCTTCTTCCCCAAGTCCTACTGCCACTGGGCTCTCTGCATCTGTTCCTCCTGGTGGTGGGAACAATGCAAAGCAGCGGACTGCTGTGGCCAACGGACAGCCCTCCTCCCTTTCTGGAAACCAAACTTCCCAGCAGCAGCGATACATGTCCAGAGAGGTTCCCCCAAGATTTCGCTGCCAGCAGGACCACAAAGTGCTACTGAAGAGGGGGCAGCCTCCACTGTCCTCCATGCTGCTTGGGGGAGGTGGGGGAGATGAGAGTACAGGTGGGGTTGGGGGAGGCAGTGGCTGGGGTGCCACACCATCTCTTTCCTCGCAGGAAGCAGAAAACACCAATGCAAACACAGACACAGGTAGGTTCAACAGCATTAATGAGCAGTAATTAATGAGTTGTGTGAGCAGTCCTATGCTCATGTGCTACTAAAATGGATTTTGTTCTTTAAACGTTCTATTTTTGCAATTTACAATAGTGTCAATTAAGCAGTTGATGTGATTCTTAAATGACAACTAAAGTTAATGCGCTGAATGGCATTCATTTACTAACTTCTGCTAAATCTTTTTCATCTAGATTCAAATTTGGGTTCATCCTCTCCTTCACCACCAAACACATCATCCTCATTATGTGTCACTACTCTGTCATCGTCTTCAACTTCTACCAATTCAACTTATGCAAATTCCACATGGGGGGCAGGGTCCGTCAACCTGTCCTCCTCTCAGGGTTGTGACAAGATCATTGTGGATGGGACTGATCTGGACAGCTGGCCTAGCATCGTAGGTGCAGCCAAATTAAGTTCTGATGGTTCTGGAGGAGTGCAGGAGCAAGATCGCCCTGGTAACAAAAACAGTAGTGCCTCATGTCGTGAGAACCTCCAGCAGAGAGGAGGAGCAGTTGAAGGAACAGCAGGGAAAGTGGACAATCCCACTCAGCCTTGTTCTTCAACTCCTTCCTCTTTTTCATCACAAAATGAATGTGTTCAGACAGGTGGTGTCATGTGGAGTTCCTCCACTTCCTGTCGAATGGAGGCAGGATTGGGATCAGCAGCATTTTATAATTCCAAAGTCTCCCATCTGCTTCCAGGACCCCAAGACAGTCCCGCAGATGGCAACAGCAATCTCCCTGGTGCCACCTTAAACCCCAATGTGAATCCCTCGGCCTGGCCAACGCTAGTTCAGGGGAATACATCAACTTCAGCTACTTCTTTACATTTGTCCCCACTTCCTGTCAGTCCCACCTCTCTCTCTCATGAACACATTGAGACAGCAGAATTAGACATGGGTACAGAACAACAACATCCCTTGAAAAACACAGAGCGCAGGCTGGGTTCAAGTGAAGAGGCACAAGAAGTGGGACCAAGACCAAATCGAGAAGATGGTGACAGGGGAGCTGTGTCTGATGCTGAAGGAGAAAGCAGTGTGAATAGATCTGTCCCTTTGTCTTCATCTTCTGCTGCCTCTTCTTCTTGGAAACCGTTGACTACAGTGCCCTCTGCTCATGTAACGGGTGGTTCACAGGAAGATCAATGGAGTGGAGGACAGACTGGGGCCCATGAACGAGAAGTGAATCTGGGGGACTGTGGTAACCAGGGTGACAATACAGGGTGGGGAAAAGGAAGGGATGATGATGGTGCAAATATCCAAAAGGTATCTCAGGGAGCGTGGAAAGATAGGAGCTCAGAACTTGGCTGTGGGGATACAGACGAATGTGTAAGTTCAAATAAATTAGCAATAGCAAGTGCAACAGTGGGTTGTGGGAGCAAAAACAACAGCAGTAGGGATGGAGCTATTGAAAGTGATGGCGGGAGTTCTATACAAGATTCTGCGTCACCAAAGTCTGCAACAATGGAAAATGCTTGGGACAATCAGAAAGGGATAGAGAGTGGGTGTACAGCAGAACAACAAGGAGAAAGCACCGGAGGGGATGGACCTACCTCTGGCGGTGATGGTACAGAAAATGGTGGAGAGGGGAGAGGTACTGAACAGAAAAAGGAAATTGTCACCCTCTCCAACCAGACCTCCAATGCGGAAGTGGCCTTACTTGGCATGCTGAATCGATCTGACCTGGATCCAAGGGTTCTATCTAACACTGGTTGGGGGCAGACACAAATTCGCCAGAATGTGGCCTGGGATCTGAACACCTCCAAACAGGGAGGAAACCGAAATGAAAAAACAACATCTTCCATGTTCTCATCAGGAACATTAAATACCAATAGTGGGTACCTCACTACTTCAAGGATAAATACTACCGACGAGTCTGTTGGCAGCCAAACTGACAGCATGAACTCTAACCCTGCTTCAGCGAGGGACACATGGGATAGTGGTACCTTACAAGCTACTTGTGGTTCTCACATTTCTGATGGCATCATACAACAGCCAAGAATGCCAGATATAGAGGGCAGTCAAGGAAATACTGCACGAAGTTGGGGTGATCCTCCAACTGAGAACCTTGGCAAAGGATGGACTGAAGAACACCATTGGGGGGAGCAAAGAGGAGGGAACTGGAGGGAGAAAGGACAACAGAGCACTGGCTGGACAGTAAGCCCAGAGGATAAAGGGACGGGGGGTTGGAAAGGAACTGAAAGGGGGAAGGTTGGTGGTTGGGGAGACTGGGCACAGAGTGATTCCAAACCTGGAGCTGGGTGGGGAGATGCTCGAATCAGAGGCACAAGCAGCTCTGATGAAGGATCCTCGTGGGGTAACCCAGATGATTGTGCATCTCAGCGGGGAGGATGGGGTGGAGGAGATGTCGCTAAGTCTCGCCATGACTGGGGAGGTTCCAAGCATCACACAGCAGCACCATCACCAGACAACCAAGTGGCCACAATGAAAAACCAACCACCAGGAGGAACTTTACTACAAGGAGGCTGGGACAGTCGGCCAAATATTTTAGGTGGCGGCCCACCATCCAAGATTCAAAACCAAAGTTCGGGCTGGGTATCAGGCCCAATCCCCCAAATTTCAGGCGATGACTCTGTAGAACCCAGTGGCTGGGATGAGCCCTCTCCTCAGTCTATTAGCCGCAAAATGGAAATTGACGATGGGACTTCAGCCTGGGGAGATCCCACCAATTACAATGGCAAAAATGTGAATTTATGGGACAAAAATAGAGCCCCGTCCAACGAAAGCCCTAATCAGCAGGCCCCAGCAATGCCACTGCAGCAGCAGCCACTGAGACGACACAGGGATGCGAATTCTGGAAATGCAGCAGTTGGTAAGCATTGTTTGTGCGCTTTCCAATTTTTGTCAGTTTTCCGAATTGAATACTGACTTTACATTTAAATGTCCATTTTTATAAATCTATAGGTCCAGGTATGTGGGGAGGAGGTACACAATCTGTTGATAATGGGTCAGGTGCTTGGAACCAACCTTCAGATACGGCATCAGGATGGGGTGACTCAGATGATCCGAAAATGTCTGGCTGGGGTTGCATGTCACCCAACCCTGGTAAAAGTAAGTACAAGATTAAAGATTGCCATGTAACCCCATTACTTCAGTGACTCATATTATGTGGTTGGCTGATACCTAATAAGCTTCTGCTCCTTCAGCACATGCCAACATATCTTAATGGCAATATCGGGATAGACATTGAGCCATTCTTAGACCCACGCCAGTTACAGTATTTTTTTGTTGTTGTTTTGATTTGTTTTACTCAAGAGCATGATTACCGTTAGTTCTGTGCTGTTGAAGGTACCAAGTCGATGGAGACCTGGGGTGCAAAGGGAGAGGGCTCAATAGCAGCCTCCCGTCATCCCAGCTGGGAAGAGGAAGATGATAGTGGAGTAGGGATCTGGAATAGCACTGGTTCCCAAGGGAGTAGTTCCTCCTTTAACTCTGGAGGCTGGAGTCATGGAGGAAGGCGGGGCAACTTGAAGGTTAGTAAAAATTGAACTTTCGAAGTGCAAAGCCCAAAATGTAAATAAAAAGAAATCCAATGCTTCACAAATAATACCCAACCTATATATTCTACGAAGCCTATGTTGTGTTTTTAAAGATACTGGATTTATTTGCTCATGCACTTGTTCACAAAGTGTTGAACCTGGTCTAATCCTGACATTTGAATAACTGAGCCTTTGCTTCCTTGTTTCCAATTAATTTGCTCACCTGTCCCATTTTCCAAACTATTGTTTTTTTTTGTTTTGTTTTTTTAGCATTCCTCAACTGTATCTCTTCTTTTGTTGCCCCGCTATACTAGCTTTTTTGGGATGTGTTGCAAGCATCAGATTCAAAATTCAAATGTATTTGAAAATGGAACGATTTGGAAATAAATGTATTTAGGGCTGCAACTAACAATGATTTTTATAATCGATTAATCTGCCAATTAATTAAACGATTAATCAATTAATCGGATAAATGTCACTTTTTTCAATTACCTTAGCATGTTAACCTGAGGCATGTTGTAAGTAACAATAAAGCCAAAATCCAATTTCAAAGCAAACTCTTATATGAGAATTTACAGTTTGAATATGAGTTTGTGTTGAGATTAAGCTGTTATATGAATGGGTTTATGTGTGTGGTGTCTTTATAAAAAGAAATTTACTATCAACTTTACTATCTAATGATAACTCAAGCGCTAATATGCTTCTCCTAAACACAATAGAAACGAACGCATAGGACACAGATTAGCATAATCGCTACCTAGCTTCGCCCTCCGTGATAAGTAGTAACGTCTCATCCACAAAGAATACAAACAACGCATGGCTTCATTTACTCACCTCTGAGACACACTGGATCTAACAACACAAAAGACAATCTAACTCGACTTTTCGTAATATTATTGTTTCAGCAACCCAACCTCAGTATAGCAGTGAACTCTCTCTCCCTCGCTCTAATCACTGGTACGCGCACGCACAGCCACACATTACACTCAAACAAGGACAAAAATCGATTATCAAATTCGTTGGCAACTAATTTATGAATCGATCTTAATCGATTAGTTGTTGCAGCCCCATTAAGATACTAGTTTAGATAGTAAGATGTCTGAAAATCGTCAAAAATATGAATTGTTGTTTTCCAAAGTAAAAGCTGATTTTTTTTCATGTCCTATTTTGACTTAACAAAATATAAGTCAAACGATTAATTGTTTATCAAAATAGTTGGCGATTAATTTGCTAATCGATTAGTTGTCGATTAATCAATTAATTGTATTCTTGTTTCTTATTTACATTTACATAATGTCCCAACTTTTTTGGATTTGGAGTTTGAGTCTGTGGCTGCCATTTTTGCCTTTCAGCTGTGAATTTAAATAGGTTTGCCACTAGTCCATTCCATTTGAATTGGTGAGGTTGGCAGTGCTAGCCCTCCCACTTCATATAGATTGGATGTCTATTGCTGTCAGTGGCAGCAAATGAGTTAGTATTTGAAATTGATTCTCTTACTGTGGTGTCAATGTATGGCACAGCAGCGTTTTCAGTTTTGCAACATATATTTGGGGGTTATTACTATTGTACTGTTACATAATATGGCTGACAATAATGTTTGAATATTTTCCCAAAGGTGGGGAGTGGAGACAGCTGGCTGAATCCAATATCACGGCAGTTTTCAAACATGGGTCCTCTGGTAATATTTTTATCCTTAACTCGTTCACTCGCTGTCATTGACATTGATAGACATCAAAACAGTTTGAACTGGTATAAATGGTATTGTGTCATTATGTTTTACTGCCATTGATGGCTCTATATGTCCAATTTTATTTCCCAGTCAAAATGATTTGGACGTCTAGCACGTCAGTGCCAGCCAATGATTTAACTGGAAGAGACAAATTTTCATGATCTTTTACTCATGCAACTGAAAAAAACTATATTACAAATGTGCCAATAATGCATTTGTCATCCAAAATACTTTCCTTCCATGATTTTATGAATGTGTCCCTATCCTAAATTTCTGTTAATCGTTGCATTGCTCACTCTCAGGGTGAGGACACCAGCCTAGATAAGAAAGACGGAGACAAGAGAGGGATTGCTGATTACAATGGGGAGTCGCGGAGAGGAGGAGGAGGAAGAAGTGGAGGAGGTTACCGCATGTCTAATTCCAAAGACATGGGTCCTGTTGACATGAGCACTTACGGTGAAAAAGTATGTACACCTATTTCATATAAGCGAATTTTCATGTCAGGTCAACAGGGATGGCATCTTTTAACCCTAAGTTTATTGAACGACAATATTAGTGTTTTAGTTAACTCGGGGTGTAAAAGTCATAGTGATGAGATAAAAGTATGTGATTTTTATTATACTCTTCCTACAGATGGGTAGCCATGGAATGTATGTTGGCAGCGGTGGTGGGATGCATCAGCCCCGGGGGATACACCAACCTAGTGTGCATCCAATGAACCCATCTCAGGGGCTTCGTGCTCAAGTGCCTCATCCATTCCTGTCTGCACAGGTCCTGCATGTCTGATCTTGTTAGTCAGGAGTTAAATATACTTGATTGTCATACTATTGGCAGTAAAGCCGAGACTGCATGGAAAGTTCACTTGCAAGATTAAAGGAAAAGAAGAAACGCCTTAGTAGTTGCATTCAAAGCAGAATGCAGAAAGGCTGGAAAAGTGACATCAATAAATCTTAAGCAATTTTGCAACAAAAAGCATACATAGTTGGCACTGCAAGTTACTAACCAACATGAAATCTTAATGCAATATTGAAAACAATGGTGTTTTGTCTGTTTTGGTATTTAGACAGTGTTGTTGGAAAATGAGGAGGAATGCATTATCGTAAAAATCGCTTGTTATTTTGTTAAAAGGAGCACATTTTGTTTAGACAGGTTTAATTTAATCTAAAACGTTGGGTGCCACGAAAATGCTAAGGAACAACTGGGTTATCCCACTTTGCTCTGGCAATTGATACAAGCTAAATTTTAAGTCATAGACAATTCTCTCTTTGGGCCTTATATCACTGGCATGTGTAATGTAATGTCATCTGGCATGTCAATGTAATGTCATCATTAGCTATCATTTTATTGTGGTCAGGCCTGTTGAAATTAAATTTAAAAATTAGCTTTGTGTTTTCTCAAGTTCTGCGCATATCCTGTGACATACAGGTGCCGGGTCCTATGCTGAAGCAGATGCCGTCTCCTGGTGGCAGTGTGGTTGGAGGTGTAGGAGGTGTTGGTTCCGTTGGTGGGGCTGGCGGTGTTGGTGGAGGAGTGTTCCCTCAGATTTCCCCACAACAATTAGCTGTGCTAAGCAACATCTACCCCCACATGCAGCAATTCCATCTGGTATGTGATATTTAAAAATTTAACTGGGAATTGTTTTTAAACCTCTTCGTATTAAACCAGAAAATTATGGATTGTTTGTTTTCATCAAAAAATATTTTCTTTTTACTTATTTTATACTTACTTTGTTTCTAAAAGTGTTAAAAAGCTTCAATTACGATTGCTCATTAGAATGCCTGTATGTAATTTTTACGACTTATGTGTTTATACGTGGCTTTTTTTTTATTGAATATGATAGATAGACAGAGGAGTTAAGGAAAAACTCAAATCAGTACATTGGGGTCACCAAAAAAAGGATACAATAAACTAATGGCCATGTAAGATATCAGAATTACATAAACCCTTACTAACACTGATTCCAACACGAGAATCAATTTATATCCCGTCTCTTTCTTTACCGCCAGCTCACATTATCTGATTTCAAACACACAGGCCTGCCAGCTTTTGCTACAACAACAACAACAGCAGCAGCAACAACAACAACAGCAGCTTCTGCAAAACCAGCGTAAATTCCCACAGCCACAGCCACTCAGACAGCAGCTAGACCCACAGCAGGTAAGCATTATACATGGTTTCTTTGACACTGCCTAACATTTTGTCGAATGTGCATTTATTAGCTGTAGCTACATCAACTGCTCTCATTTATACTATTAATAAACAATCAAATACTTTATTTTGTATTAAATAGTGATGTTTTTGCCTGGTTCTCAGTTGGCAAGGATTGTGGCAATTCTCCAGCAACAACGACATCAACAGGGTGGAGCAGCTACAGGGAGTTCAAAATTATCCCCCTCTCATCTTGGAGGAAGTCTGTCAAAGCAGCCAATGGTTGATTCCTATCCACCACCTGGAGTGGGAGGCCATGTATCAGATCCACATTCCAAAATGCAAGGGATGTACTCTGGTAAGTAAAACAGGCAAAATATTGTTGTTTATTGAATTTAATAGATGTAGATGAGTAATAGGCAGCATGTGTTAGCACATTCGCATCACACTTCTGAGGTTCTAATCTGGGCTCTGACCTTCCGGTGTGCTTGCGCAGGTTTTTTTTTTCCCCCTTCCATGCCTGCTTCCTCCCACATTGCAAAAAACATTGATTTTAAGGTCATTGAAGACACTTTAAATTCTCTAAAGGTATTAATTAATGCTGTCAGTTTAACACGTTAAAAACGGCGTGAACAACAACGTTAACGCAACCCCCCCTTTTCCACCTTTAATTTTTTGATGCTCGATAAATTATGGCCCTCATCCCGTAGTTTGGAATTCAAGACACCGCACACTCTCATGTATGTATGCCAGTTCTGGGGGACAGCCAGAAATCATCCTGGTGACCTGATCCAGGTAAAACTTAATTTTGTGTTTTAATGGCCAAAATGGGGCACGTTGAGTCAGCACAAAGTACGTGGACCCGTCTGGCTGCTTGGTGCAACCCATCATGTTCGTTTTTGAGCATGTTTAGATGAAAATACAATGATGAACCTCCTGGCGCCATGCAGAGCTCACTTGGCCGCTCGAGACGCACCATATGTGGGCAAAAGCACACAGAGGATCGGGGTGGAGTCCCTGTGTCAAGCAGAAAGTAACTGGCTGTTTCAGCCCAAAATGTGTCAGTCTGAGGCGAATTTTGTAATTCATTGAGCTGCAATAGACAGGTAAACTGTAAATGAATGTGTGGAATGAATGAAAGAATGAATGCTTCTGAGAACCTCCAGCACTGAGGCTCCAGGTACTTCGCGCTGCTCTCATGGCCAACTGAAGCCAGAGGTGGGTAGAATAGCAAAAATTTTACTCAAGTAAGAGTAGCGTTACTTCAAAATAATCTTACTCAAGTAAAATTCAAGTCCAAGTAAAAAAGTATACAGTGATAGAATACTCAAGTAATGAGTAACATTTTGAGCAACTGCTTGTTTTTGTTTGACTTTTTTTTTTTTTAAACAAGGTTTTTTTTTTGGGTTAGTTTTTTTTTTTTTTATTTTTTTTTTTGAAGAACTGTTGCTATCATGATAATGTACAATAACCCATGACATTACCACATTAAGCCATAACTATACAAAAAAAATCATTGAAGTCCAGTGAGAGAGAAAAAAAAAGACAGAAATAAAGCATTATTCATCCAAGAGCATGGGTGCCCTCGCTTGGAGAAAATAGTTCCTAGTTTGAATAGTTCCTACATAGTTACTGTTATGAAACTAAAAGAATCTCTGGTTTTCCGTGGTCAATCGGTGCCAAATAAAAACTAGGAGAGCGGTTTAAATGTGCGCTTTGGAGTCATGTTGAGGGCAGCTCTCTATGTCATATACCTTATTTTTTTACAGTGCTTAAAAGACGCCACGTGATTAACAGGTTGGCGTTATCATAGAACGGCAAGCTTGCGTCTGATTGGTACAATGGAGTCATGTAATTATTGTTGCGACGTCTCATTGGCAAAATTAGTCGAGGTACTCTTGGCATTGCTGGCAAAAAAAAAAAAAAAATCTAATATGTACAATAAAGTGGAAAAATGTACCTACTCTTGTGGAGCTCAAAGTAGCAGAGTAAGAGTTGCGTTTTTTTCTTCACAAATCTACTCAAGTAAAAAGTATGGCTTAGTAAAAGTACTCTTAGAAGTACATTTTTCTCAAAAAGTAAATCTACTCAAGTAAAAAGTATGGCTTAGTAAAAGTACTCTTAGAAGTGCATTTTTCTCAATAAGTTACTCAAACCTCTGACCGAAGCCCACTATTTTTGGGTAAAAGGACACAGAAGATGAAGGTGAAATCCACGTTCTCAGGCAAAATGTAACGGATTAACCCTAAATGTGGCACTCTGAGGTGGATAGACTGGCGCAAACACCCCTAAAATGCAGAGATGAACTATATAGTGCTGCAACGATTAATCGACTAACTCGAGTATTTCATTAGAAAAAAAATATTCGAATTAAATTTTGCTGCTTTGAGTATTCGTTTAATTAAAGTGGCGTTGTAATGTTTTTTTTTTTTTTTTTTTTTTTTAAAGTCTTTGCGTTTCGTTTTATTGATTTGGGTGAATACACTGCCCTCTAGTCTGCCTCATTCACATGGCTAAATCCATCAGCTCCCTGTTAAGACCAACATAAGCTGAATTTTTGTTTGAGCTAATGTTTTTTTTTAATCCATCCATCCATCATCTTCCGCTTAGTCCGGGGTCGGGTCGCGGGGGCAGCAGCTTTAGCAGGGAAGCCCAGACTTCCCTCTCCCCAGCCACTTCAGCCAGCTCCTCCGGCGGGATTCCAAGGCGTTCCCAGGCCAGCCGAGCGACATAGTGTCTCCAGCGTGTCCTGGGTCGACTCCGGGGCCTCCTGCCGGTGGGACATGCCCGGAACACCTCTCCAGGGAGGCGTCCAGGAGGCATCCGAACCAAATGCCTGAGCCACCTCAACTGGCTCCTCTCAACGCGGAGGAGTAGTGGCTCGACACCAAGCCCCTCCCGGATGACCGAGCTTCTCACCCTATCTCTAAGGGAGAGCCCGGACACCCTGCGAAGGAAACTCATTTCGGCCGCTTGTATCCGGGATCTTGTTCTTTCGGTCACGACCCACAGCTCGTGACCATAGGTGAGGGTAGGAACGTAGATCGACCGGTAAATCGAGAGCTTCGCCTTTTGGCTCAGCTCCTTCTTCACCACAACGGACCGGTGCAGAGTCCGCATCACTGCAGACGCTGCACCGATCCGCCTGTCAATCTCCCGCTCCCTCCTACCCTCATTCGTGAACAAGACCCCAAGACACTTGAACTCCTCCACTTGGGGCAGGATCTCATCCCCGACCCGGAGAGAGCACTCCACCCTTTTCCGGCTGAGGACCATAGTCTCGGATTTGGAGGTGCTGATCTTCATCCCAACCGCTTCACACTCGGCCGCGAACCGCCCCAGTGAGAGTTGGAGGTCACGGCTTGATGAAGCCAACAGCACCACATCATCTGCAAAAAGCAGAGATGCAATGCTGAGGCCACCAAACCGGACACCCTCAACGCTTCGGCTGCGCCTAGAAATTCTGTCCATAAAAATTATGAACAGAATCGGTGACAAAGGGCAGCCTTGGCGGAGTCCAATCCTCACTGGGAACGAATTCGATTTACTGCCGGCAATGCGGACCAGACTCTGACACCGGTTGTACAGGGACCGAACAGCCCTTACCAGGGGGCTCGGTACCCCGTACTCCCGGAGCACCCTCCACAGGACTCCCCTAGGCACACGGTCGAACGCCTTCTCCAAATCCACAAAACACATTTGGACTGGTTGGGCGAACTCCCATGCACCCTCGAGGACCCTGCCGAGGGTGTAGAGCTGGTCCACAGTTCCACGGCCGGGACGAAAACCACACTGCTCCTCCTGAATCCGAGATTCGACTTCCCGACGGACCCTCCTCTCCAGCACCCCTGAATAGACTTTACCGGGGAGGCTGAGGAGTGTGATCCCTCTATAATTGGAACACACCCTCCGGTCCCCCTTTTTAAAAAGGGGGACCACCACCCCGGTCTGCCAATCCAGAGGCACTGTCCCCGATGTCCACGCAATGTTGTAGAGGCGTGTCAGCCATGACAGCCCCACAACATCCAGAGCCTTTAGGAACTCCGAGCGGATCTCATCTACCCCTGGGGCCTTGCCACCGAGGAGCTTACCAACCGCCTCAGTGACTTCAACCCCAGAGATCGAAGAGCCCACCTCAGAGTCCCCAGACTCTGCTCCCTCAAAGGAAGGCGTGTCGGTGGAATTGAGGAGGGCTTCGAAGTATTTTTTTTAATGCATTCGTTATTTAGTTTAAAGGTATATTTAGCCATTTTTTGTGGGAATATGTGTCTGAACCATTTGTTTAGAGCATTGTATAAATAGAAAAAAAACATTAGTATTTTATAGCATTTAAGCTAGCGGACTTTTACTATGTAAGTTTGCTAATTGTTCTTTTGTTTTACCTAGATTCTTATTTATTTTTTGTACCGTTTGAGGCTCAGCTAAGGTATTTTAATTTTTTATGTTCCTTATACGATTACTCGATTATTCGAACTAACTAGTTGATCGATTAATCGACTACTAAAATAATCGATAGCTGCAGTCCTAGAACTATATAAATGCTTTGGGATGACAAAGGTTTTGGTGCGTTAATCATTTTATCTCATTTTTCACATTTCAATTTTTTGTACCAGTAATTTAATTCATAAATAATATTAAACCAATCATAACATTTGTGCAACAATTGCAAATTTGAAGATTGTTTATTATTAAATACTGTGTGTTACAATTATGCTGCCAATTTGGGTTCATTCTGTATGATTGGGTAACGTGTCTCACTCTTCCCGTTTGACATGATCAATACTCTTCCTGATGGCATTTTCTGTGAGAAACATGCTATGAATCAAAACATTAACATGTTTTAATTTCACATGTGGTCAGGGTTTGCTCCTGGTGGCAACCTATCAGGATTGGAACTTGGAAGTCCCATGATGGGAGGGATGAAAGACATTGGAGGACAGCAGTCACGCTTCAAATGGATGATGGAGGGACATTCCCCAGCACCATCTCCACCTGACTCAACCCTTCTCAAGAACGGTAGGTCAGCAGATGGTTTGTCGCCGAATTTTTACCACCTCCCAAACCTCAATCTGGTCTTAACTCATCCTCATTGACAGTGTATTTTAATGAACCATATTGAATGTAAAATGTTTTAAGTCGAAATTATATCAAGCGCTCAGTGTTCTGTGGCTGAAATTACAGTACGTATGGAAAATATTCAGACCTCCTGAACTTTTTCACTCTTTTTGATATTTCTTTTTTAAGTATATTTCTGTCAAAATAAGTTGCCGTGTGTATATTAATGGGATAACTGCAATACAACAAAGAGGCGAAAAATGAAAGGGTCTGAATACTTTCGGTAACAACTGTATCTCTTGCATACCTTTGCTGAGGCCAGTTTTTCGTGCTCATTAAAGATGAGTGGATGCTCACCATATTGCTGGTGAGATTTTGAGTCTTAATGTTTTGGGTATTCCCTTTCAAGGCTCCACAGAAAACTGGCAGCGTACCCCTGGAAGTAAAATGGGGAACAAGCCTTCCTTATCCAGTTGGCCTCCAGGTAATTATGATTGTTTGTGTTTATTTTGCCTTATTGAAAAGTACAACATGAGAATGAAATTGATAGATTTGAATGGTAAGGTTACAATGAGTGGGAAGGGCAATTAATGATTCAATGATATTTTTCCTCTGTAATGATAGAGTTCCAGCCTGGTGTGCCCTGGAACGGAATGCAGAATAGCGGTGACCTTGATTCTGACCCTTACATCACCCCCAGTAGTGTTCTTGGATCCCCAGGACCCCCAACCCTCAATGATTCTGACCATCAGTTATTGCGAGATAACATAGGTATGTTGAGTAATTATTACAGTAAAGCTAATTAGCTCAGCTGAGTATCTTATTTAATTTTTTGTTATATGGTAAACATTTATAAACAAAATCTGTATTACATTGGGTGAAATTTTCAGCAGTCTTACATTAAAATATACAGGGCACAACAAAGGGCTACAAAATTGAGAGAATAGTTTATAAGACTTTATTGCTGCCACACACAGTACAGTGCTTACAAATCTGACTTCAAATAGCAAAAAAACTATCAGTTACTCACTTTTTCGCAATGAGCAATTTTATTAAGGGATGCCATGCGATGTGAATTGCCGAGACTGTATATACGGTCTACATTTTGATCACAAGTTTCGATATTTCGTCAACAATTACATACAAAATTATATGGGTAAATTATTCACTATTTTTGGGGGAATCACGGTTTCCAAAAGTAGAAGCAATGTAAATTGCACACAAGAATTGTTTACGATTAAAAAGATTTTGCACAGCATGTGGCACTGAAGTGCAGTCATTTTTCTTGTTTTTTTTATAGTATGTTCTCTGCTTTGATTTCATTCCAAACTACCCCAATTTTTATATTGTGTGCTTCAGTTTACTCTGCAATGAAAAGATCATAAAACAACAAATATTCAAAAAGAAGACTCGCCATAATGGTGACCAGTTCATGGTATAGACCCCAATCACCAACGTCACACAATCACGTGATCGCTGTATTGTGCCGCCATATTGTCCGTCATTGTGTGTCCGTATTGTCAATGATCGTAGTTTCTAAAGGTGGATTCACTTGCAAATTATGGAAGCCCCAGTGCTTTCATACGCTGTAAGCTCATTTGATGAGTTGCATAATAGCCGTTATTTGGAAAAGCTTCGGTCGATCCAGTCGCCAGATCCATATTTGATGTCCAAATCGATGTTTCCTCCTGTCCAGTCCCGTCCCGTGCGCGTCAGAGCTCGTCCTGAGACCACAACATTTCCAATCATACTCCAGTTTATGTCACGATGAGGAGTCGGGTACCCAAAATCGGCACTGGCCCGAATATAAACCAACATTTGGGCAGCTGAGCGTCACCGTTGTCACGATTGTAAAATAAAGCTTGATTGGCGGTTCAACAACGGGCCGGAGTGTGCCGAAAAATAGCCATCCCGTGTGAAATGTCCCCCTGACGGGAGTGCTTATTTATAATGCTTTATTGAAGTGAAAACATCAAATGTTTTCATGGACGCATTATAGTAATGGATTTACGACTGTAAAATCAGTTTTAAATAATTACACAAAATATTAGTACTGTATTTTAGTAACAAATCATGGACTGGGCCACATAACCATCTTTGAACAGAAATGTATTAGTCTACAGGTTTTCAAAACCATATCCCAATGACAATCTAACAGGTATGACATTTATTAGTTCAAGCAGAGTAAAATAATACATATTCACAGTACAAGATTTATTTGTTCAAGCAGAGTAAAATGATACATATTCACAGTACAAGAAAGTCGTTTCCGTGTGGGCGCTTCTGTCAGTCGGGACATTTCACGCGGGGCGGCTATTTTTCGGCACAACACCTGTTGTCGCGCTCACCTTCTTGCTGCGCGACCGTGGCAACGAGCTTCGTAGTCTCCGTCTGATGATGTCTGCGATCGTGTTGGCATCACGACTATTGATGTTTTCGCCGCTGTCTGACGGCTGTCAACACAAACGCATCATGGACCGAGATAAACAAACCGTGCTGCTTTAGAGATTTGCCCTTTTAACAGTGGGCACACAATAACTACTAAAATGACCGTTTATCTTCTCTGTTACTGCAACCAACCGCCACACATGCCTTCACCATTTTGATTAATCAATGTTAACGATCGTCAGGAAAGTTTTTGGGTTCGTTTACTAGGCGGTGATTCCTTAGACAAGCAGAAAAACACGCAGTAATAGGAGGAATGTACGTAGCGGTAGGCCTGTCGCGATAACAATTTTTAGTGTGTGATAATTTATTTAATAAATTATTGCGATATGCGATATTATTGCACCCCCCAATTAAAAAAAAAAAATTACAATAACACTGTGAGAATACAGTATATATTAATAGATCATGTACACCCATTTAAACGCAATAAATGTTTACTCTTAAATTCAAAAATACTTTTTAGGAAATCACAACTAAAAACAATAGACCATGCCTCTTTTAAGTAAAAGACAATATTAATACTGCACAGAAACACAGCAGAAACATGGCTTCTGCTATGGCATTCCATGTGTAATACAGTGATACCTCTACATACGGAGTTAATTCGTTCCAGGAGCTTGTTTGTAAGTTGAAATGGTCGTATGTCGAGCAGGATTTTCCCATAAGAATACATTATAATTCCAATAATTCGTTCCACAGCCCAAAAACCCACACTACATCCTTAATAAATACTGCTTTTACTATTGCATATAGCAATTACAAAGAGCAAAACAAATAAAATATGAATAAAAATCAGAATAACAGTAATATAATAATAATAATAACAATAATACAGTACAGTACCTGTAATAATGTAACGAATCGGCTTCTAATGGCGCGGACTTTTTTTGCTTTACCTGAACGCACCGCAGGGCTGACGGTGAGCAGGAGAGCGCTATTTTACTTTCTGTTTCGATCCTGGCGTCAACGGCAGTGGACACTCGGCGAGTTGATGGAATAAATGATTTGAAACCTGACGAAGCTGGCGATTTCTTAGGCGATGTTACCACAATAAGAACTGTCACCTTAACTTATAAAGACAGGCAAACGGAGGGGGACTGCCGGCCGAGATCGGCATTCTACGACCCAGTTCATGGATGCACACAGCATGCTTATATTTTGCTATCATTCACATCTTCATTTCAATGGTAAGCGTCACTTTTTCTTTTTTTTCTCCACCTGCACTAAACTTAAACTGCACTAAACTAAAAACAGAACTAAAATGCATTTTGCGTAGTTGGTAACAAGGAAGCCGAACTTTTAACAGCACGTCAGCCGCACGCGCGCACGCAGGTGCACGCAAGGCGATAAATCGCAGCAGAAAAATTATCGCCTTCATTTTTATTTACCGTGCGATAAATGGAATTATTGCATATTGCAACAGGCTTACGTAGCGGTAATCAGTGTTGTTAATCTTACTGAAAAAAAGTAATTAATTATAGTTACAAATTACTTCTAACAAAAAGTAATTGCGTTAGTAACTCAATTACCTGAATGTAAGATTAATTAGTTACTTGGCAAAGTAATTGGTAATAATTACTTTTTTTCCTCCAAAAAAAAAAAAAAAAACAAAACATTGGCCACACTATGTAAAGTTTTTTTGTGAAGGTTTTTGGTACAATTGGCCCGAGCCCAATTCTTTACCCTAATTTACCCTTTACCCTGAATCAACTGTTAAAAGTTGTTAAAATTGCTCCCATTATTGCATTAGTTCCCTTCTCTCTACTTTCGACATATGAAAGTTTTAAAACTGTTTCATCATTTAAAGATAGATTCAAGTCAAGATTTTGCCGATTTATAAGTATTTTAGATAAAAAGTTACTTAGGTTCGCTAGGAAGGTTCTCTACAACAGAGCCGTCCTAAAAAGTCTACTGCTTTAAGATGGCGGCTGTCTACTAAGTCATTTAGTGCCATGTCTGTCATTTTGCATCTAGTTTTATCTATGTACAGTACATGTGATATCTACCATGTCTACCATATCTACCATAACATGCGGGCGTAGTTTGTAGGCTATCGGCTACAACATGTATTATTGGAGCTACCTAGCATCGCGTTTGCTCGGCGTCACAACTTACTTTCCTTCTCCCTACTCCTGCTCTGCTCTGTCGTCTCGGTGAGTCCGTCTCCCTCAGACTTTTCGACCAATATAGTAACGCATAGTAACGCATGCCTTTCCGTCCTCAGTAACTGTAACGGCGTTGCCAAGATGAGAAAAGTAATTAATTAGATTACCCACTACTGAAAAAAATAACGCCGTTAGTAACGCCGTTATATTGTAACGCCGTTATTAACAACACTGGCGGTAATAAGTAAACACGATGAACTGACGGACAATATGGCGGCACAAGCCAGGGGGGCGGTGTTGTGACGTCACGTGAATGGGGTCTATAGCCCGGTTCTTGCCCAGGGTCAACTGTGATTGACCTGTGTGAGAATAAGTGATATTAAGAATGGATGGATGCTTAAGACTGGCCCAGATATCTCTGCTGTACTCTACAATTATCATTATTCATCATTATAATTTTCCTATCATGACTGCCACACGTTATTTCTAACATTAAACAATCTTGCAATGTTTAACAGGGCCAAATCCTGCCCTCAACACCTCACTGCCTTCACATGGTGCCTGGCCCTACAGTGCCTCAGACAGCCCACTCGGCAAAGCACACAATACAGGTAAATACTCGAAGTTCTGCGTATTCAGGACTATTTTTCTCTCCCAATAAATTGTACCAACTGTACATGATTGCTGTTTAAGTTATGCACTAAAAATCTAGAACAAGCTCTATCACATACTCTTTCCATAACTTTCGGTTTATTTGTTGAAACTTAGTGTTCCCTCCCCATCTCGCCCCCCTGCCCCTCCCATTTCCTTTCCAGCAAAGTACTCAGAATACAAGTCCAGCTGGCCCCCTGAGCCCATCGGACAAAGTAAGTCGTGGAAGGCCAATCGCAACAGCTCACAGCCGCCACGCCCCCCTCCCGGCTTAACAAATCAGAAGCAGGGCGCACCCTCTCCTTGGGGAAGCGTAGGCCCACGGATAGCCCGGGGCTGGGGAGCGGGTGGTGGTAAACACGACTCAAGATTTGGGCCAGGTAGTGTAGTTTAACTCAAGCCTGCAATCTAATAATATAATGGCTTTTCTTTAAACTGTCCACTAAATGGAGTTTGTCCTTTTTGTAGGCACAGCTTGGAGTGATGGTGTGGCATCGAGAGGCAGTTCCTGGTTGCTGTTGAGCAACCTGACACCGCAAGTAAGGAGGGATTGTTTTATACAAAAGAATGATTAACTGTTTGACAAGAGTGATGAATGAAGATAACTAATAAAAAAATGAATCCTCGTTGAGTAAGAGCATCTTAAACCTGAGTCATCATTCATCTGTGTTCTAAAACAAGACAAGACAGGAAAATGATAGCTGAGCCTGCTTTAATTGAATTGTGCAAGTTGGATGGACCATTTAACTATCTATGGATTTTACAATTTATATTCCAACAAGAGAAAAACATCATTACTGTACTGCCGAATCCCACTTACAGGAAAAATTCATGTTCTTGCCTTGTAGATAGATGGCTCCACACTCAAAACGATCTGCATGCAGCATGGTCCCCTGCTGACCTTTCACCTTGGCCTTACCCAGGGCAGCGCTCTGATTCGCTACAGCAGCCGTCTTGAAGCAGCCAAGGCCCAGGGTGCACTGCACATGTAGGTTTATTTATAACAACACTACTATTTCCTGATTTTAAAAAAAGGATTATCTGACAAAACAGCTAATGAAATACAATACATAGATTGTAAATACATAGATTGTAACTATACACTCATTCAGAATTTGCTGGTTGTAACAGTGTTTTAAAAAAAAAAAAAAAAAAAAATCTATCCTGTTAAAATTCTGAACTGTGATAAACAGGTATGTATTATGATTGAGTAATTTGAGTGTAATGGACCATACGTAATTAAGATAAAGTCTTCCAGAACATGACTGAAATTCTTTCTTTGTAGGTGTGTACTGGGCAACACCACAATCCTGGCAGAGTTCCTGAGCGAAGAAGAAGTTGCTCACTATTTTGCACATTGCCAGGCTGCAGCTTCTGATGAAACTAGCACAGGAGGAGGAGCAGCAGCAGCAGGAGCAGCTGCTGGTATGCAGGTTTCACCTGGAGCAGGCAGCGTAGTGACCCAAGGTGGAGCTAGCTCTCCAAGAAGTGAAGGGGCAGTAGTGAGCACCACTTCGGGTGGAGATGGAAGTGGAAGTGGAGTAGAAAGCGCATCTGTTGGTCCGAGTGGTGTAATGTCCCCCGGTTCTGGTTGGCAGAGTCTGGAAGGTACAGGTAGCTGTTCAGAAACCACCTCAGCCCAAGCGCCCGGGCTGGGGATTTTTTCCCAATGGAGTGCCAATGGGTCAGGAGGGGTGGGGACTGGAACAGAACATGGCAGGTCTGGACTTTGGGGGGGCATGGCTGCAGGATACCATGGTAGCGGCCTGTGGGGGGCACCACAAATTGAGGAACGGCACCAAATGGACAGTCCCGCTGCTTTGTTGCCGGGTGATTTGCTGGGTGGTGGAGCTGATTCGATCTGAAGAGCCTTGTCCTTATGTAGGTTTGGACACACTGATACTGCATACACTGGGATAGACTATGTATTTACTATAGCACATCGACACATTTACAGATATGCATATATTAATGTTCCACACATGTGCATACACATTGTTTGCATATCAATGTGCTCACGCATAAAGAAAAAATGTGAGACATGCTTACACACATTCTTGTGGCCAGACTTAAGCTATTATATAATAAACGCAGGGACTGTTAGTTGTATACAGCCTTTTTTTCCACAGATGAAGATTTCAACTGCTTAGACTTGAAAACTGAATAAGAATGGTAAGTCAGTTGGTCTGAAAGACTAGACGAGACTGTATTGTGCTTAGTAAATGGAGGATTTTTGAACAGAGTTTCATTCATACACCAAATTCAGATGCACCTTTTAAAAGGTCACTGTAAACAGCATTACCTTCATTGTTTTAAGAAAATGTAGAACTACGACTTGTGAAAAGTGCAGTTTGTATTCACGCATCTGGTAAAATGACATTAATCCAAACACATGCAATCAGCTCTGATTAACAGAACTGCATCTTACTGTGTATGTCAAGTTTGTTTATATTTTTCCAATTTGTATGTAAGGCTTTAATTTTTGAATTGTGAAAATAATGTTATTTTGTTTTCAAAATGCTGACCTCCTACTGTTTTACCTTGCGCACTCTTGTTATCTCTTGAATATGTTTGTTACTGTTGCAGTGATACATGTTTAAATTGAGGCTTTTTTTAAAAGTTCATTTTGCATTTCTCCTTGTGTGGATACTATTATCATTCACACTATGGACATGAGAGTGAGTGAGACTGAGACCAAGTAAGTGGATTAAACCACCACTGTTAATTTGTGCGCGTGCGTGTGCATGTTACTGCCTGTCAAAAGTGCAGGCAAGGCTGCTTACTATACAGAAGGTCTATATGAATTGTTTTGTGTGTTCGTTGTACTGCTGAATGTGTTAAGAATATTGGCACTAAAGCTTTTTTCTCTTATTAGAAGTTGTTTGTTTTTAGTAGAGTTAGATTTATATTGTCCAAACTGCAATAATTGAAAAAAGTGAATGACACAAACAGCTAAAGGCATACGTGTTAGAAAAAAAATGAAATGCCAAATCTTATCAAACTCTGTGGAAGGGGGTGGGGTGGGTTGTTTACAAATGCAGAAAGAGTTACCATACGTTTTTAATGTTCTGATGATGTGTATTTGTTTTAAATTAAGACAGGTTTTAACACTCCTGTTCAGTGGTTTTGTTTTGAGATTTTACAAAGAAAAACATATTTAAACTAATGAGAACAATATTAATAAAGTATTGGCTTGTTTAAAATGTGTATTGGAGTCACTTCAGATATTCTAGTCTTGTCTTTGAAATTATAATGTGGCGTGGGAATCATTAAGCATGTCATAAAGCTCACCTTTCAAGCGCGTTTATTGACCTTGCCAATTATAAATTGTGACATCAGCGACTTTCCGTACCCAAATCAATCCTACATCGGTTTACTGTAAACTGCTTACGTTATTAAAATTAAGCCCCCTCTCACAACGATTTGATCATTTTAAACCGTTTTATTCTTTGCATAATCCTATTTGATCAATTGTATTGATAACGGGTAATTGTGCAGAAAATAACGTGATGAGAGATCGTAAGCGCTACAAAAAGGTTCACGTTGACGACGGTGGGAAAAATTAGTTGTTGTGCATGAATTCGTGTATAAAGGGGTAAAAATGTGTGCGTTTTCCCTTAAATACCCGTGCGTTGACGTCGGGAGAATGACATCATCGACGCTTAAGTAACGGGGGCGGGGGGTGGCAGTTTCGTGGAGGACGGCCGCTCGTGCCACTGGAGCTTCTCAGGGACTATCAACAGGGAGTGCAACCGACGACAGAGCAACGAGCTGGGGGAATGAGAGCCGCTAGAATCCGCTCCAATCCTCCTCAACCAAGGCTCCTACCTGCCTGACAACTGCCGGGACACAATCTTCAGAGAACCAGCTATCATACGAATCCAATATCGGGTGAGTGGGGCTTTCGGGAACCGGAAAAACCAGGGGGGAAAGAGGGCTTGATGCGGCCGAACCATGGTATACTATTCACGGCTTAGCAGCATAGGGGGAGGGGGGCGAGTAGCTGGCCGTGTCTATCAACACAGAACAGTCCAATGTACGAATGGGTGTGGTTGTAAGTAAGATTGGAAAAGTGAAGATATTAATTGACGTTCGAAATGTAAAACTATTTTTAATGTTGACGAAACAGTAGTAATTGTTACGCATCAACGTTTTGGCTAGCCCACTACCAAGTAACGCTAGCTTACGCTTCAAAGCTAACCGTGGTTTGACACCTGTACTTCGGTATCAAAAGTGATTTTCGGGCATCTGGGTGAAATCCCTGAATATCTTTTACACATTAAATGTTTCCGACATTTGTTAAAATCTCATGTTTTAGGCTCTCACCCCTGTTGTGAATCTCAACCGAGCTGCTCTTCGTAAAATTGCTAACGTAGCATACTAAATCAAGGAGACCCTTTAACGATATGTATATATTGTGTAGGATTAGAGTTATATTACACTATAAATCTGTGTAAGGGCTGGTTGTCGAGATTTTAATGTGATAATGGAATGACAGCGTAAGAGGCGTTGCAGTATTGCTTTTTTACTCTGCGATTGTGAAACCTGCCTTGAGGGCTTTGAGAATTGCCATTTTACCCATATTTTTTTTTTTTTTCTCAAGCTTTTGTACTAAAATATTTACTTAAATTTAGCAACTACTTTTTCATTTCAGATTCGATACTCATACGATAGTTTGTAGGTACCCCCTCAACAAGACTGACATCAATATAAACCAAAATATGAGCTGGTCATTGTCTTGTTGTTAACTTCAACATCAGCTCATAATGCAGTGTGAGTCCATGGATTTCCATTTGAGACTCATTGATACAAAGAAATGTCATGTATGTTGCTTTTCAAAGATAATGGGGACATCTGCAGGCTCATGCATATCACAACTATTCACTGCTTTAGCGACAATATCATGTACATTGATTGTCAGTCTGTTGCAGGGATGTGAGGGCACATAGAATTTGGTATTATACAACAAAGTAAATTATCAAAAGGTCCGTTCAAGAAGTGTGGGGTATAGTTTCCAAACAGAAACCATTTGTGGTGATTACTAAATACTCAGAAGTCATATTTATATATATATATATATATATATATATATATATATATATATATACACACACACACACAGTAAAGTAAGTATATTAAGCAACCATGAAAGCATTTTTATACTTATAGGAGCAATTGCGATTTTAAAGAAAAAAAATTGTGCAGGTCAGCACATATCAAATATATGTACTGCCGTTACTGTGCTTTTTTTTATCATATATAGTTGAACAAGGTGATGATAATACAGCTTTAGAAATACCTTTCATTTCCCACCGAACCTAGAATACTCATAGAAATAATTTCATATTATGAGGGTTCCAGTGGTCTGTTGAGCTAAATAATGGCATATTGAAATGTAATGTAAACAAACCAGATATACCTGAGCTTAACCAGGCCATGTGGAAGTGTGTGACACTGATCTTGTACCATCTAATTAGATTATAGCACTTATTGTGTCACTTTGTGAAAGAAAAAAAAAAAAAAAACCTTACCGCAGTCACACAATGAGGCAGTAGAGCAGGGTAGATATAATCAGTGGTACCTCTACTTAAGAAATTAATTGGTTCTGGAAGTAGTTTCGTAACTTGAAAATTCTGTAAGTAGAGACGCGTTTTCCATGTAAATGCCCTAATCCTTTCCAAGCCCCTCAGAATTCAGACATAAGTCTTTTATAATGCATAAAAGTGCTTCAGAACATGTAACAAATACATGTTACAATTATATTACTGCACAATAAACATCACATCAGAGTTGTGCATAATGTAAAAAAAAACAAGAATAAAGAATAAAAGTTAATACACTCATGGAAAGCTGTCGGAACACAGGGGGCGGATGAAGAGGACGCTGGGATACACACTTTCACATACAGTATAGGTCCCTCTTACCCAACTGGATGCCAGGAATTCTAGGCAATAGCCAATGGCAGAGCAGGTATAGGTATGTTACGTTTAGTAAACTGGGAGCTGTGAGTACTAGCCATACTGTATTTTTACCTTTCGTATCCTGAAATTTTCGTAACGAGAAGATTTTTCCGTTGAGGTGTGTCTTAACCTGAAAATTCTGTATGTAGAGATGTTCATAAGAAGAGTTACCACTGTATATAACTAATCCACTTGGTAGTTTGTTTGGTCAGCTACACTTTTCTTCCCTTAAGTAGATATATCAGGTTATCCCTCACAGTTGACAGTTCAGAAACCAACAGGTTCTGCCCTTTGCCAACAAGAATACTTTTTTTAACTACTTCAGAAATAATTATGAAATTTCAGTGAAATTTTCACTCACTCACTCAGTCAGCAATTTGAACAAGTGAGAACTTCAAATAACTTGTGTTTCTTGAGCTCGGCATATTTTAAGTTTAGACAACCTTACACAATGTTGACTGCAACATCACCTCTAACTCCATAACTATCAAAATGGCTCTTTGGAAATGAAAGAGCTTTTCCCACAGGAATCCCGGAATCATAAAAGAATTGATATAACACTTCATCAACTTCCCCAAATCAACATTTTTATTGTGTCTGAGTAAAATGGTATCAACATTTTTATTAGTTCCAGAAGATTAACAAAATAATATGAAATTTTGCACTAACCAACTGCAAATCAATGAAGGTCAGGATTGTGAGAATTAAAATTGCCAGATTTGTCTTGTACATAGCAAAATACATCATTTTAGTATCCCCCCCCCCCCCCTTTTTTTTTTTTTTTTAAATAAGCATGGCCACTAAGAAATTAAACTAAAAGCAACATTAGGTAACCTTTCAGTTTTGGTCGATTTTTAGCGACGCAAGTGGACAAAGGCTTTAGTGTTTTGTAGAGGTGGGACACTTTGGGCACCTAATGATTCGATTACGATTATGATTCAGAGACTACGATTCTATTATAAATCGATTTATTGATGTGATTATAAATCTATTATTGATGCACCTCCCCCACCAGCTATCAGCTGCTTTTAATGTTTTGTACATTAGTTACAAAAATTGTACAAAAATTCTCTCAGGCTTAAATAAACGACTATTTTAGGCTGAAATTAATAGTTCAAAACATTACATAAAATACTCAAGTCCCCATTCTGTATCAGCAGCTTTAAACTACATTCAAATGATTTAATGTTGTAAATCAACTGTTAAAGGCGTTAAAATTGCTCCCATTATTCCATAATTTCCCTTCTGTCTATTTTTGACATGTGAAAGTTTTTTTAAACTGTTTTAAAGATGGATTTAAGTCAAGATTTTGCCGATTTAAGAGTATTTTAGATAAAAAGTTTATTAGGTTCTCTTAGAAGGTTCGCTACAACAGCCTTCCAGGGAAATCTACTGCTTTAAGATGGCGGCTTTTTACCAACACTGGCAAGTCTGTCATTTTGCATCTAGTTTTCTATACATGTCTTGCTAACACTGTTGAGTCTGTCATCTCGCATCTAATTCTTTATACATGTTATATATCTACCGTAGCATTATGTGGACGTAGTTTGTAGTGGCTGTCGGTAGCAGTCAGATATTGTTGTTGTTTTTTTTTTTTTTTGTGTTGTTGTTGTTGTTTTTTTTTTTTTATCTAGCGGCATGAGTTGAGCCAGAGCCGTGAGTTGAGCATTGTCATTACCCGGATAATGACAAGCATGATGTTTACTCTCGGTCCGTTCCTCATTGCGTCCCGAAGACCGCACTGACAGTGTTTTAGTTCCGCTTTACTATATATATTTCAATAATCGGAATTTGGATGTTTGTGAATCGTTCACGAATCTTGCGTGTCGGAATCGCGAATAATCTAAGTATCGCAAATTTCGCGCACCTCTACTGTTTTGTCTAAAGAAAGATTGCGTTTCGCATGAGGACCAGCGCACAGCGTCTTAAAATCCGGGTCTCCCGGTCGCATGCAGATGGATTAAACGACATGTTTGTCTGTTTCCAGTGGCTGTGTGATAGGGTGAATTGTAATGAATCCAGTTGTGGCAAAATAAAAGCATATGACAGGGTATAATATCACAAACGTTTGATTTTCTACCATATTCCCCAACTTTTTTTTATTTTTTTTATTTTTTATGTCTCCTCAGACAAAACTTTGTCTCTTTTGTTGCAGAATTCGCGCGAAAGCGTTCGCATCTACTTCCGTCCTAATAATGAATGGGAAAAGGGGGAAGTGACGTATGCCGTGAAGCAGTCTGCACATTAAGCCTGAACGATATATCGTTTAAACATCGCCATCGCGATGTGTGTGTGCGCGATAGTCCCATCGCAAGGACGTGCGATAATTTTTATTTTTCTTAATCCACATACACCCTGCTTTCTGCTCTGCGCAGAGCCTCACACGCTCTTTGAACCTCACAGTCACTGCAGCACTTGCTTATTAAAGTTAATGATGCTGGTATCTTTGATCTTGTCAAAGAAGCGGACATCACAGCGCAGCAGCTGTCAATCATCGTTTAACTTGTAAAACCGTTTCACCAAGGAAGCGCTTTGGAATGAATGTGTGTGCGTGTGTGGAGACGTTTGAGACATATAAATTAAATGCCAGAAGTGATCATGAGGAGTTTGTAATTTCTACATGTCCAACAAGAGTCACAGCTAAGGTAGATAAACAGAAGTATTTAATAAAGCCAAGCATTTTTCGACTACAGTACTTTATTCTTGTTCAAAAATGATTTGGTTTAACAGTTGTGTTTAAAACTGATCATAATATAAAATAACGTTTGAATTGCTTAAAACCATTTATTAATAATATATATATATATATATATATATATATATATATATAATTATTTAATTATTAAATTTATTAGGATCATGGAAGCTTCCACTTGGGGAAAATATATACATACAGTATATCCTGTATATACGTAATATAATAAAAATATACAATACTGTGCATAAGTTTTAGGCAGGTGTCCTGCCTAAAACTTTTGCACAGTACTGTATACATATATATATATATTTTTTTTTTAATCATACTTTGGGGAAAAGGTGAGAAAAAAAACATGCCTTATATGTATCTCTTTCCAATGCTAAATCTGAATAAATACATTGAGCACACACACACAAAAAAATAAAAATTTGGGGGGCGGGGGGCGCAACTTCGCGGTTTTTCACTTATCGTGGCGGGTTCTGGTCCCCATTAACCGCGAAAAACAAGGGATCACTGTACACTGGTCATTGAGAGTCATCCAAAGTCTTTCCAAACAGCTATTCAAGTCATCTAGTGAAAATATCTTTAAAAAAAATATATATATATATATTTTGTTGTTGTTGTTGTTTTTTTTTTTTTTTTTAATATCGCAATATAATATCGCAAACCCCAAAAAAATCGCAGCAATAGTTTTTTCCAGTATCGTTCAGGCCTACTGCACATTAGTATTTTTTTTTGTGGCAGGGTTCCTGCCACCCTCCTCTAAGTTGATTAATGCCTGTGAAAGCAATAAAGACCCCCTCAAGATATAAAAGAGGTGTCATTCAACTAGTTGACAGTCGACATATGACAAATGTTAAGAAAATATTTTGTAAAGATTGAAAAGTTACCTCGTGTTGCTTTAACCCTTCATGTGCTGAAATGCATCAGCTCAACAAAAAAAAGGAGGTTGGCATCATTTGCAGACGGGGGGGGGGTCTGTCGACTCCATTTTTAAATGTGTCGCATCATCTGGTGTTTGCATGTGAATACGGGCTTAGTGCAATGACAGATTTGTGTTTTAGGTCCATGACAGATAGGCAGAGGTTAGGTTTTTAAATAATGTGCTACAACCCTGTCCCAAAAAATATACCCTTACTCTATGCTCCATTTTTTCTAAAGGATAAATGAGTACAGATTGATTAAAACTTGCTAAAGGCATTTTTAAAATCAATTCCGTGGCTTCCATAGTTCAAAGTGCATCATAGGTCACATGTACGCACAGCCTGCAATACCACCACTGCTGTGGAACAGAGAGGAACTATTTTGCCATATTTTGTCTCATTTAGTGAGTGTATTTTTTGATTTGTGACATTTATCTTGCTACAAATTATGCATCATAATTGAAATCATTTAACCATTGTTTTGCATGTTATAAGGAGAAATACTTAAAAGTAATCAAAGTACCAAGCATCTCTTGAACTTTTTTACCTTATAATGACATTTTTCCAACATGCAAATATTTCACTAAGGCTACCTTGACCAACCCTAATCAAGAAACAACTGCAGAAAATCTCGAAGTGACATGTGCCACATAGATCATTTTATGTGAAAATGTTTGACATTTTAAATGTTATTTCATCAAGTATCAAAGATTTTTTCTAAATAGGAAGCACTTGTCACAATGTCTGTTGAAGAAAAAGTGTGTTTCCATACATGCATTTGTTTGGGAGTTGTTACCATTTAATTAAACCATTTAATTAAAAGATTAAAAAAAAACTGTCTCAAAGATTCTTTGGTCAGTTATGAAATTTGTCATTTGCTGTCCTGTAAGCAAACAGGGGAAAACAAAGATTAAAATTGGAAATCTGATTTTAGTCCTACTCGGGCCAGTACCATGGTGGATTATAGTCTTGCATCAAAAAGGATAATATACAAGCAAAGGGGAAAAAATAACTCTCTGGCTGCTGAATAAAAGGATGATTCTTACTTTTTCCAGCAGACTAACAAATCTGCGTTACTATTCAGACTGTGTGGCTTAAGAGCAAGCTGCACATTGCATGACTAAATTCATTGAAGTTTTAAAATGGTCCATCTCTCATGGAATGGCCATGCTCAGTTGTCAATAGGTCGGTCAAAAGTCCAGAGGCTGACTGGAAATGTATTTTTGAGGGTGCAGCAGTGCCTGATTTGGAACAAGTCTACACACACTGCTGTTTCTATATAAGGCACAGTTTTTTTCAGTCATGTACCCAAGGTGTTTGGGAAGAAGGAAATCTCTTTAGTAAGTCATGCTTTGGGCTGATGTGTTCTCAGCAGCACTTTGCTGTCTAGTCCACTGCACAGACTCATCTGAGGGCATTGACACTGATTAAGGCAGCCAGCAGACTGTGGCTGCTGCCTCCCTTTACCCGCCAAAGTTGGTTAAGAGCTTAGTCTTGCTTTCACATTGGCTGCAAAATGTGGCGTGGTAGATTTTTGAATAAATGATGATCCTGCTCTAACGTCACATGCAGTCACAGCCCAGCAAACTCATACTTTTTTTTGTCTTCTCCCGTGCAGTCTCCATAGTCCTAGTTGTTTTTTTCCCTCTCAACTTCTCTTCCAATTGGCAACTGGGAACTGCCAAGCCCTCGTTTTGTCCCCCCCCCCCACCCTTGTTTTTGCTGATCTCACTGCATACAACTACCTACCCCCGCCCTGCTACCCTCCAAATCTATTTGTGCATGACTGGAGGGCAGACAGCTGTGTGCTGATCTACTAGCCCAGCTCAGTTTTCATACTAACGCTGTCCAAATCAATGTGTGTGTGTGATTGACCAGGACTGTGTGAGCGTCTGACTTGTTCCACCACTTTTTTTTTTGTGTCTATATTATAGCTCTCACATTAGTCTTCTAGTATGTTATCTTGCTGTCATCTTTTCATCTTATGTTTTTTTGTTTGTTTGTTTTTTTATAGTGACTGCTCTCAATCATGGAGCTCAGAGTGGGTAACAAATATCGACTCGGGAGAAAGATAGGTAGCGGTTCTTTTGGAGACATTTACCTTGGTAAGTAAAAATGATGCTGTTTCACTATTCATTTCCATGAATGATTGCACTTAAGGTTGTTTCTCTGAATCTTGTCAGGTGCCAACATTGCCACTGGTGAGGAGGTAGCCATCAAACTTGAATGTGTAAAGACCAAACACCCTCAGTTGCACATTGAGAGCAAGTTCTACAAGATGATGCAAGGAGGAGGTATGAACAAAACGCATCCTTTTTCAGCAATTATCAAATTCCCAAGAAGGTGTGCGTGCATCAAAGTCATGACAGGGATGTGCAGTGCACCCAGAGATTTTTCCCCGTCAATTAGAAGGGGAAAAAAAATTTGATTTAAAAATTGTAACATTTTGCTTTATGGCCGGGCAGAGCATTGAAAACATTTTGTTTTATCCATGCTTATTCAACTATACACATGGTTTAAAAAATAATAATAATAAATAATTATGTCCCCCACTGTACACTGAAAGACTGAATTTATTTGCAAACCGAGGTCCCGCAAGCTTAATTTAGTATATGTTCAACAATAATTTGCTCTGCTAGCCATAATCGTGTCAAATAGTGTTGTGTTGGGAATAAAAAATATAAAAAGTATCAATGATTCCCTTATTTGTTGGTTTCACTTCAACGGACAGCCGGAGGAGGACTTGTCATTTGCTTAAACCGGGGGTCGCCAACTCGTGTTTTGAGAGCCGCATGCGGCTCTTTCGCGCTACCCTAGTGGCTCCCTGGAGCATTTTCAAAAATGTTTGAAAATGGACAAAGATGGTTGAGAGAAATAAGGTACGTGTTTTATATTATGTCACATACTGGGATCATGGATGGCTTGCATTTTGTGGGTGAACTGAAAATACTCCCTGTCTACCGAGAAGGCCACACGGCCGATGACCGGCGGCTTGTCCCACACCATGGTCGCCGGCCGATAAAAGCCCATTAACGACCTCTCAAGCAAGAACAAAATCAGCCGTCCAATCAGATTCGTTTATTTGCGTGACATGTTCATTATGAGCAACGTCACTCTTGCGCGCAGGAAGTCTTCTCCACAACAACACAAATGGCGAACGGGAGAGCCAAGAATATGTTTGAGTCCGCGGTAAAATCAGTTTTAAATGACCAAAAACACATCGACACAAGTCATTGACAACAGTCTGTCTCATGCTAGCCATGTTGAATAAACTTCTCCATTCTCCGCTACGCTACCGATAGTTAATTGTCGCTTTACTAACGTCACATCTGCCCGTCGCCGATTGCTCCACTCCGCTGTCTGTTTGCTGTGGCTTGCTCCGCCCTGGGAATTTGATCCGCCGGATGGTCGCCAGAGTCAATCGCTGGAACAGCGGTGAGTCTGGTGTACCAGGCAAGCTTTTCTCGGCTTGGCCACAAGCAGCACCCCACTGCTCCCACTCAGTCATATTCGCGTGCCCGCCGAGAATGCACTTTCCTCGGCTTCGCCACAAGCAGCACCCCGCTCTGACGAGCACTGCCGTGGCCGCAGCAGAACGCCCTTTCCTCCTTCTCCGAAGCCGGGGCAGGGAAATGACAAAAGTCGGACAACTACGGTGGCATAAAATACGGTTTGGTAGAGGAAGAAGTGTCCAGTTTTGACCATTATGCAGTAATTTTGCCCTGTCGTAATGAACAAATGCTTTTTTAATATTCCATATTCCATTTAGCACAAGACTGTTATTTGCCATGAGTCATGACCATACCATGTATTTAGCAATTGGGGAAAAATACTTAGAAGAAAAGAATATCCTGTAAAAATATTGGAGTAGAGAGACTGAAACATTCATGACATTTTGCTCCTCTCTGTCGTATTTTCCTCGTTCTGAATCCCCATCCCCCCCCACCCCCAATAGGTTGAATTCTAAATCAGATGAAATCGTGACCCTGCCGACATAATCATCCTGCTGGGGACGCTAGAGCGCTATACTGACAGGCAGGTCGAAACGGCAGATTAAAAGACTTAATTTCTCGTCATCTGCGCGTTTCCAAATTGTTGTATATAGTCGAATTGTCTCAAAATAGGATTTTAATTCACAAAATAATGCTATTTAAGATTTTTTTCCTGCTATCGCAGGCACTTTAAGGCTTTCAATGTTTTTGCGGCTCCAGACATATTTGTTTTTGTTTCTGGCCCAATATGGCTCTTTCAACATCATCGGTTGCCGACCCCTGGTTTAAGCCTTACGTATATGCTTAAAAGATGTTGGAAACACAAATACCAATTTTCTAATTCAGTGGTCTCCAACCCGGTCCTCAAAGTCCCGCTGTGGATCGTGGTTTTTGTTCCTGCCGATCCAGCACAAATAGTTGAATCAATGAGGTTTCTGCTAAAACAAGCAGAACCTGACTGCAATCAACTAATTGTACTTGTAAAACACCAGATTGGTGAAAAAGATTTGTCATTTGTCTGGTTGGAATTAAATCTTGCACCCATAGCGGGCCTTTGAGGACCGGTTTGGAGAGTTGGAGACCACTGTTCTATTTGATGGCAACCCTCTACTTGCACAATTAAACTTAGGTTGTTTATAGCCAGACAAGAAATGTTAATTGTGCTTTTTAATGTTGCCACGCATGCCACAGTTATTTAACAGCAACACTTACCTTCATATAAATGTACTTAAACTCTTAAGAGGTATTGTAGAGGTGCAAGTACTGATTTAGATTATCAACACATCTGAAGTTAACAAGCACGGTTTAACTTTAAAAATTCTGTAAAAACAACTTTGTATCAGTTTTGCCTGGTCAGACTGGTTTTCCACTAAATGTGATCAGCAGTTGAAATCTACTGGAGAATTTCTGCATTTCAACTGTAGCAAATGGAAAAGAGGCATGTAAATTATCATAAGAATGGAGGGGCATTTCAAAGGAACGATAAAATCCATGTTTGAGTTTAAATGTCTGCTTTGAGATTAAAAAACTAAAGTGTCATGTATGTTTAGAGTTGAACCAATGTCATGCTAAATATGTGCATTTGGTCTTCCCAGTGGGCATTCCATCGATAAAGTGGTGTGGTGCAGAAGGTGACTATAATGTGATGGTGATGGAGCTTCTTGGTCCAAGTCTTGAGGATCTTTTCAACTTTTGCTCCCGAAAGTTCAGCCTCAAAACGGTCCTGCTTTTGGCGGACCAAATGGTATGGCTTTCATTATATAATTTTTGGACGCCACTAGGTCCTATGTTTAATGCATTTGTATTTGACTGTTAATTATTTTTTCTAGTGATATCTTACTGATCATTTTCATTTACTCTGGAATTTGAACCAGTGGTCTTTCTACAGACCCTACCCACGTGACGTCACAACTCCGCCCTGCTGACTGGTGCCGCCCAATTGTCCGTCAACACATCGTGTTTACCTGTTACGGCTACGTACATTCCTCCTATTTACGGCGTGTTTTTCTGCTCGTTAACATTAATACTCAAAATGGTGAAGGCGTGTGTGGCGGTCGGTTGCAATAACAGAGAAGATAGACGGAGAGACTTGAAGTTCTACCGGATTCCGAGAGACCCGGAGAGGAGAGAGCGAGATGGGCTGCTGCAATTCGACGAGAAAACTGGGCTCCAACCACAGATTATGTTGTAGTCATTTTATATCTGGTAAGATGCATTTAATATATATTTAGAGGGTTTTGGGCTGACAACCACAATTAAGATCATTGCTAGGCTAATCGCCGACAACATACACGTATGTATGTAGTGAGAGTGCTATCGCTAAACCATATAAACATTAAAAGCCCTAGCTCCATTGACAAATGACATGAAATACATTAGACTTGACAGTGGATGTTAGCAAGAACAAAAGATTTTAAATTGAAAATTTCGTAACTCACCTTTCCAAGCACAAGATAGATTCCTGCCGAATTTTCGTGGACGAGGACCTGTTTCACCCAACCAGCAACGAAGTATTTATAAGCCTCCAAGCTCTTAAAGTTTTTCAAACTTTTGTGAGAATAGGCTGATTTTGTGTGGACAAGATAGTTGTAAATATCAGGCTAGCTAGCAGATGTCAGGCAAAGACGGCGCAGACAGCGGGTCGAAAAACATCGATTTAGGCATCAAATATGGATCTGGCGAATGGATAAACTGAAGCTTTTCCACATAATGCCTTTTATGCAACGCATCCAGTGAGTTTACGGCATCCGAAAGCACCGGGTCTTCCATGAAATGCATTATAAATTGCTCGATTAATTGAGACCATTGATAATACAGACACAAAATGACGGACAAGGGGGCGGAACAATACAGCGATCACGTGATTTTGTGACGTCGGTGGGTAGGGTTTATTGTTTAACACAATTTGTTTTGAGACACTCGTTAACCTTTTTCTTTGCTATCGGACACAATATTTCCTGATAGGAAATATTATTATTTAAATAATGTGGTCGAGGGTTTAAGCATAGCTTCAAACATAACTTTCTGTGGTTCAACTTTGATGACATTTAACTCTCTCAGTCCCACGAACAATGATAGACATCAATCATGTGACTCTTCGTCATTCTGCTGTGAACTTAAATGAGTTTGTCGCTAGTAGACATCCAATCCATTTGAACAAGAAGGGCTGGCAGCCCTCCCGGTTAAAATGGATTGAGTGACTATGGCCGTTGATGGCAGCCAACGAGTTGAGGTGACTTTGTAATAGTAAAAAAAAAAAAACCTTAATCGTTGATTGCTAATTTAGCTGACATCTTTCACAGTTTGTTGACTTCTTGATGCATGACAAATTTGGGGGAGGGGAGTGTTTTTCCATCAATTTTGTGATGGGATACAGACTCGTATGTCATCAGGGTCATGCAACTTTAATCTTCCAGTTTAGCGGTATATTATCAGAAACTACTTCCAGGCATCTTGCAATCATATGCAGCAGGCCCTTCTTTACTGTTTATCCTTTCTTTGTGCAAAACATTTTCCCTCCTTTCTCGACTATCCAGATAAGCCATATTGAGTATATCAACTCCAAAAATTTAATTCAATTTTTTCCCTCTTTTCTCGACTATCTAGATAAGCCGTATTGAGTACATCCACTCCAAGAATTTCATTCACCGTGACGTAAAGCCAGACAACTTCTTAATGGGGCTCGGCAAGAAGGGTAATCTTGTGTACATCATCGACTTCGGCCTGGCAAAAAAATACCGTGATGCCCGCACACACCAGCACATCCCCTACAGGGAGAACAAAAACCTCACAGGCACAGCACGCTATGCTTCTATCAACACCCATCTTGGAATTGGTAAGCAGCGCATGACATGTACACACTAACCCTATTTGTTACTTGGCAAAGGTTTTGGTCATTTGAGTCCCAGCACCTTTTGTAAATTGACTGGTTGAAAATATAATTTGCTTGGGATTAAAGTGAACTTTTTTAGAAGGGCACTAATCGTTTTACTTGTGCCTTTACCAAACTTGATCTTTCGCTGTTCAGGCAATAAAAATATTTCTGGGAAAAAATAAAATAAATAGGGTCTTAAAAAGTGTCTTTTAAAAGCTTTGAATTCTGTCATATCAGTCCTAAATTGCGCTGTCTTGTGTCTGAGAAATGCTCATACGGCAAAGAATTGTTTTTATTTTGTTTAGAGTGTGTGAAATTAATCCTGTAATAGGCTTTAAAGTACCTGTCACACCATAAAATCTTAAATAGCGTTATTATTGGAAGGAAAATCATATTTTGAGACGATTCCACTATATACAACAATTTGTAAAGCGCTGATGATTAGAAATTAGTCTTTTAATCTGCTAGACGAAAAATAGGGTTTAAAAAAATTGAATGAATACTGTGGGGCAAATAAGTATTTAATCAACCACCAATTGTGCAAGTTCTCCTACTTGAAAAGATTAGAGAGGCTTGTAATTGTCAACATGGGTAAACCTCAACCATGAGAGACAGAATGTGGGGGAAAAAACAGAAAATCACATTGTTTGATTTATAAAGAATTTATTTTCAAATTAGAGTGGAAAATAAGTATTTGGTCACCTACAAAGAATCAAGATTTCTGGTTGTCAAAGAGGTCTGGCTAATGAGGTCTAACGAGGCTCCACTCCTTACCTCTATTAATGGCACCTGTTTTAGCTCATTATCGGCATAAAAGACACCTGTCCACAACTCAGTCAGTCGCACTCCAAACTCCACTATGACCAAGACCAAAGAGTTGTCGAAGGACATCAGAGACAAAATTAGACCTACACCAGGCTGGGAAGACTGAATCTGCAATAGGTAAAAAGCTTGGTGTAAAGCAGTGGTCTCAAACCGGTCCTCAAAGGGCCGCAGGGGGTACTGGATTTCATTCCAACCAAACGAGACAAATACCTTTTCACCAATCTGGTTTCTTACAAGTGTAATCAGTTGATTGCAATCAGGTGCTGCTTATGTTAGTAGAAACCTCATTGGTTGAACTGTTTGTGCTGGATCTGTTGGAACAAAAACCAGGACCCACTGCGGCCCTTTGTGGAGTCGGTTTGAGACCGCTGGTGTAAAGAAATCAACTGTGGGAGCAATTATTAGAAAATGGAAGACATACAAGACCACTGATAATCTCCCTCGATCTGGGGCTCCATGCAAGGTCTCACCCTGTGGCATCAAAATGATAATAAGAACGGTGAGCAAAAATCCCAGAACCAAACGGGGGGACCTAGTGAATAACCTACAGGGAGCTGGGACCACAGTAACAAAGGCTACTATCAGTAACACAATGCGCCGCCAGGGACTCAAATCCTGCTCTGCAGGACTTGTCCCCCTGCTGAAGAAAGTACACGTCCAGGCCCGTCTGCGGTTCACTAGAGAGCATTTGGATGATCCAGAAGACAACTGAGAGAATGTGTTATAGTCAGATGAAACCAAAATAGAACGTTTTGGTAAAAACACAGGTTCTCATGTTTGGAGGATAAAGAATACTGAATTGCATCCGAAGAACACCATACCCACTGTAAAGCATGGGGGTGGAAACATCATGCTTTGGGGCTGGTTTTTCTGCAAAGGGACCAGGGCGACTGATCTGGGTAAAGTAAAGAATGAATGGGGCCATGTATCGAGAGATTTTGCGTGAAAATCTCCTTCCATCAGCAAGGGCATTGAAGATGAGACGTGGCTAGGTCTGTCAGCATGACAATGATCCCAAACACACAGCCAGGGCAAGAAAGGAGTGTCTTCGTAAGAAGCATTTCGAGGTCCTGGAGTGGCCTAGCCAGTCTCTAGATCTTAACCCCATAGAAAATCTGTGGAGGGAGTTGAAAGTCCGTGTTGCCCAACGACAGCCCCAAAATATCACTTCTCTAGAGGAGATCTGCATGGAGGAATGGGCCAAAATACCAGCAACAGTGTGTGAAAAGCTTGTGAAGAGTTACAGAAAACGTTTGGCCTCCGTTATTGCCAACAAAGGGAACATAACAAACTATTGAGATGAACTTTTGGTAATGACCAAATACTTTTTTTTCCCACCATGATTTGCAAATAAATTCTTTAAAAATCAAACAATGTGATTTTCTAGGGTTTGCTTCCACATTGTCTTTCATGGTTGAGGTTTACCCATGTTGACAATTACAGGCCTCTCTAATATTTTCAAGTGGGAGATCTTGCACAATTAGTGGCTGACTAAATACTTATTTGCCCCACTGTATGTCACTCGCTTCCGCACACATCCAAGCGGTCCATTTCATTCAGGAGCTTAAAAAAACGTGTGAAATATGAAATAAACATGCTTTTTGATGTCGTAAGCACTTTAAATTCTATTCCACTTGGTCCCCTAATTTTTCAAATTCACTTGTTCAAACCCGGAAGAACCTCGAATGAAGTCAAATAATAGAAAAATAAGGCTTTAGTCTAATGTTATTCATAATAATTTGTAATTTTTTAATGTAAATCGACAGTTTCACAGTTGACATCACTGGAGTGTAATAGCTGCTTGAATTAAGAGATGTGCCGATCGATCTGGTCCGATCACGTCATTTTCAAATTATCGGAATCGGCAAAAAAATATCAGCCATGCCTTTTTTAAATATATATATATATTTTTTTTTTTTTTATTAAATCGTTCTCTAATTGTATTTAACGTTACAGACATAGTATGTTACACTCACCCAGAGTCTTTAATTTAGGCTTAAGGTAGGGTTATCAAAAATATCCCGATAACAGCGGCAATTATTTTATTAAAAAATGTGTCACGTTAAAATATTTAACGCTATTAATATGTGTGCTGCACGACCCTCTCACTCATTGTTGCGCTCAATCTGTAATGACGCCGTTTTACCTATATAGAGAGATAAAATGCAGCACAAAATGAGTAGAGTGAATTTTAGCAGCCTTTAGAGCCTTTCTTCAATTGGCTAAAACCTTGCAATCCCTCTCCCTATGATTAGAAATATCATGGGAAGTCATATGGGAAAGCAAGGTGGCAGTTGATCTTTGTCTTAACACCTAAAGTTATTTTCCAAAGCAGAGAGATCTCAAAATCGCCCAGTCTCACCTGCTGTTCTCATTTAATGAATCAAGTCATATTATTCCCAAACAGAGCAGAGCTGATAGCTGACTGAATGCAGTTTCAGTCCTGTTGTTTACACACATTCTCCTTAATTTATAAAAGATGTATCATTGCCCTCTTTGGCATCTGCCTGTTAACCACTTTTGTGCTGAAGCAGACCTGTCCTGAAGGGTAATCTCTCATAACGTACATTTTTCTAGGACTGCAACAAGAAATTGATGAGAATTGATCACTTAAAGTGTTGTCAACAAATTTTATTATTGATTCATTGTGTTGCTCGACTATGTCAGCCACAATGAGCTGTGATTGTGTTTTTTATGCAGTATGCGTCCTGGCCTAGTTTGTATTGCTCAGTAACAGGCAAAAGGGAGAATGGCAGAGATGGAGGTGTGCAGTGGACGGATAGCGAAGTGTTACATCTAATTAGTATAGTATTTGGAGGATAAAATGATGCAAAAGCAATTTTAGGGCCATTATGTACAGAAAAAGACAAAGGTCGTCTGCAATTAACATCCATCCATTATCTTCCGCTTGTTCCGCAATTAACAATGCAAAAAAAAAAAAAAATCTGCCAAAGAGTGAAAAACACTTGATGTTTATGAAATTGATAATCAGAATGTTTTGCTTTTGCAAATATTTTTGTAAGAGAATTTTTACATCAATATTTGGTTAATTTTCTTTTATAACCTGTCATTTAGGTTTGTTTTTTTAAAATTTTTATTGCCAGCCACGTAATCAAGTATTGCGACCGCTGAATCATCTGATTCCACAAACTTTAAGGGTACCACAGATAGAAAGACACATAGTTCTTAAAATATAAATGTTAGTACGAGTTATAATAATTTGATATTAAAACCCCTCTTAATGTTTTTGTTTTAATAAAATTTGTAAAATTATTTTAACTAGTAGGTCGCCATTGTTGTTGACGTCGCACGGCGGGGACGTCACATGGCCACGCTGCCAGACTTCCACCATGTCACCCCTTAACTACATGAACATGTCCTCGGTTCTGCCCTTCCAATTTGGACTCGAGTGGAACATGTGAAGAAAAGCAAAAGACGCGAATGAGTCGAGAGCGTTCATGTGTCAAGTTCGCTAGTGACAGCACTCCCATGCTCTAGTGACGAGAGCAGGAGAGTGATGTCAAAAACTGTTTGCAGATATTGACAAACTATTGTGTGATCCAACTTCCAAAATTATTTTGGAGATAGCATCCAGAGCTGCCGTGTGCTTTACATGTGATTAGGGTGTACAGTGAAACACTGCAGTTTGATTATTTTTGCTGATAGCCCGGGGCCGTGCATCATGATACACGAAAACTTTTGCCTTTACCGAAATGTCGAATGGCGTGACATTTTGTCACGTAAAAGCAGATGTCCAGATTGTTGATCATCCTGCCGGTTGCTTCCCGGAGAATAAGCGACACGAAAACTAGAACAATGCCCAACAGATTATAATGACACTTTATTTTGAGATCGAAGAGGCAGAGAAAGGCAAGTGGACACAGGCGTTCATTGGACCGCGCCATTTATTGGCAAAAGCTTCGGCAACTCCTTCACAAAAAAAATAAGTATCATATGTTGACAATATAAATAAAATAGTATTCATATCTCTCAAAAAAAATAATGTTCACTAAAAGAAAAGCGCTTCTAACTGTATTAATGAGGCCCTATTCTCACACATTTAAACAACAATGCAAAGAGAACTGGCATTCACAATCATAATAGATATGCAAAATTCACATAAAACTTACTCAGACTCTGGTCAAACTCTATTCAAACGTTTTAGCAACTTTTTTAGCTCAACAAATACACTGGATGGCAATATTTAGTCACATATACAAACTCTGATTCTGGGAGCCATTATCAGGAGTCTTGTAAGTTGCGAGGACAACACTCAAATGAACGTAAAGTACAATTGACCCACATTAAACGGGGAACTACTGCGTCAGTCGAAGGACAAAACGCACTCATTGGTTTGATCTCTAATTAATTTAAAACTCGCCATTGACACCTTGTGCTGTATTTAAATTACTACCTTACATTGTTATAGAGTGACACTGGAAGTACGGCAGGGAGCCCATGTGACGTCACCGCCTTGCGACGTCAACAACAATGCCGAGCTACGAGTTAATTTTTTTATTTAAATTTTTAAAATGTTATTAAAACAAAAACATTACGAGGGGTTTTAATATTTAAATTATTATAAATCGTACTAACATTTATCTTTTAGGAACTACAGGTCTTTCTATCTGTGGTACCCTTTAACTCTTTCATCCGTCGCCAAGAAGCTCGGAATGAATTAAAATTTCTTACGCTTTAATATATCCGGAGGACATTTCGAACAACACCTAAAAATGATAAGCTTTCAGTTCAGAGGTGACCCTCGCGGACAATGACGTCACACACGAGGCTGCTCCTTTTTGTGCATGGGTAGTCTGCACAAATGCAGGCATTCCGTGCAGGAGCAGGGCGTTTATAAACGCACCTTAAAAGTAGTGCGGACAGTATTAAAATATTGTCCGAATTATAAGTCAAAAAATTATCCGTCCTAGTGTAGACGTAGCCTCAATAAACATTGACACTTTTTGCTAAATGGGGAAAATGAAGCAATTTTCCTTTGGAACATTGGTGTCGAAAATGATATTAGTGTAAAAGTGAGCTTGGTTGACTTTTGTAGACTTTATGCAGTTGAATTATTTCGATAAAATCAGCTATACATGCACATGAAATCAAACTATCATCGAAATATATTACTTGGTGAAGCTCTAACTCTTGAATACTGTTTGCAGAACAATCCAGACGTGATGACTTGGAGTCTCTTGGCTACGTCCTCATGTATTTCAACCTGGGATCCTTACCCTGGCAAGGCCTTAAGGCTGCGACTAAGAGACAGAAGTATGAACGAATCAGTGAGAAGAAAATGTCCACACCAATTGAGGTTCTTTGCAAAGGATACCCCTGTAAGTAGTGCTGGATTTTCACTCTTATTTTTCTGTTTACATAGTAGAAAAAAATGTAAAAAAATCTCAAAATATGACATTTCTTCCCCCCTCCACCTACAGCGGAGTTCTCCACATACCTGAATTTCTGCCGATCACTCCGATTTGATGACAAGCCAGATTATTCCTACTTACGACAGCTCTTCAGAAATCTCTTCCACCGGCAGGGCTTCTCCTACGATTATGTCTTTGACTGGAATATGCTTAAATTTGTAAGTTGTGCAAGTGTCTTATGTAGGGCTGGGATATATGTTCTAGAAATAAAACCTATTTTAGACTCTTATTGGGGACCACAAAGGCCTTTTCACACAAGTGTCAGTCCAGTGTGAAGAGGGGTCCATGGCAAGTGCAAAACGGGAGCAGTCATATAATGTAGCCTGACCTAGACGCTGCCAGGAAGTGAAAAGCGCCAAGCATATTTACTATAAGCCCAAGCACCAATATGTTTATTGTTTGCCAAGAAAACAGCGACTTTGCCTATTTCAAGGAGTAGTAGGCATTATAATAGCTATGTAAAGTTTAATTAGTTTTGATGAAAAGGTGAATAGTTTTTTGTTCGTGAACTACATTTCCACACAAACGCACACCCAGTTACCATTTAGCTGAGCAAGGAGAAGTATGAGAGTTATTTTTCAAGTGTCCCAGAGCTTGTGAAACTTTTTAAAAAGCGCATTTACCAAGGTTTCGTTGACCGTGATTTGAGTATTTCAGTCCACCAAACAGCCTGATAGCACAAATATACGTACGGCTGCGCCTCTGCTATTGGATGCATTGCTGACGTCAGCGCGGCGGCGCTGTGAAAATGGAACAAGTCTGTATTTTGGGCCCCTCCCCTTGGTGAAAATTCACTCAAGACTTTCCGTGCCGTCCAAAATGACCACCGCCGCTTACTTCCGCTGAGGAGTCCCCTCCCACATACACAAATAATGGATTGCCGCTAGTTTGAAACGGCCTTAACTAGAAAGTGTATATCAGATTTTGTTCATTAACTAATTTATACATGAAGAATTATTCATAATCCAAAACTTTGTATAATTGAGATCTAGAATCCATGCACTTGTTTGTGGATGGCAGGTCTTTGTTATTTGTTTTTTTAATTACGAAAAAGTCACCTGTCCAATGTAAGGGTGAAAAAAAAAGTTACATGTTGAACAAAAGTATTGCAAATTAATTTCAGAACATTTGTATTAGATCTCTTTTCTCACGCCCTTATTTGTGCTTTCAGCCCCCCCAAATTACAAAGCGTATTCTAAGTGAAGGTTTATATACCTTGCTTTAAATGTTGATTTTAGTTTTGTGATCAATCTTAACTGCAGCTGCTCTTACCTAAACAGGGGGCCACACGGACGACAGAAGATGGAGACCGGGAGAGGAGGACTGGTGACGACAGGGATGATCGAATTGGTGTTGCTCCCAGGGGTTCCGCAGCGCGAGGACTACCCCCAGGTCCTAACCCTGGACCAGCCAACAGAGTCAGAAACGGACCAGAACAGGCCATCTCTAATCCCGCTTCACGAGTCCAACAGTCTGGTGAGTTGGTCCCAGAATTGACAAAGTCTCCAAATGGCATTCCCAGTCATTTAACAAAACATGCCGTAGCCTGGTATCAATTTAATGCATTGTTTCAGGAAACACATCGCCTCGTGCCATTTCTCGTGCAGAAAGGGAAAGGAAGGTGAGCATGCGACTCCATCGTGGCGCTCCTGCTAATGTGTCATCCTCTGACCTGACGGCCCGTCATGACCAATCCAGGATTTCCACATCGCAGGTGAGAAATACAGTAGGCTGCAGCTATAAAATATTTTAGTAATCGAGTATTCTACTGAAAATTCCATTGATTAATCGGATAAAACTTTTTTTTTTAGATGGAGCACTTATAAATATACATGAGAAAACAAGACGTTTCACCTAATATTGAACCATTTTTAGACATTAGATTAGATGTACATTGTTGAAAACGGCACACAATTACATCTCAGATGTGACTAGGAAAAAAACCCCAATAAATTCACTGCTTTTACTCAAAAAGCTTAAAGTGCGTACGACAGGAGAAAAAAAGTCTTAAATAGCATTATTATGTGAATTAGAATCATATTTTGAGACGATTCGACCATATACAACAATTTAGCAAAGCACAGATGTGAAGAAATTAGTCTTTTAATCTGCCGGTTAGCCACACCTACCATTATAGGGCTGTAGCGTCCCCAACAGGTGGATGAAAATGTCATTGTTTGTCTCTCTACTCCAATATTTTTACAGGATATTCTTTTTATCCAAGTATTTTTCCCAAATAGCTAAAGAAACGGCATGGTCATGACAAATAACAGTCTTGTGCCAAATGGAATATGAAATGATAAAAATGCATTTATTCAGGACGATCAGGACCAGCTACAAGATATGCCATATTTTTCTGTAAATTATTGTTGAAATGGAAAGATAAGACACAAGATGGATATATACATTCAACATACGGTACATAAGTACTGTATTTGTTTATTATAACAATAAATCAACAAGATGGCATTAACATTATAAACATTCTGTTAAAGCGATCCATGGATGGAAAGACTTTGAGTTCTTAAAAGATGAATGTTAGTACAAGTTATGGAAATTTTATATTAAAACCCCTCTTAATGTTTTAGTTTCAATAAAATTTGTAAAATTTTCAATCAAAAAACAAACTAGTAGCCCGCCATTGTTGATGTCAATAATTACACAATGCTCATGGGTGCTTAAGCCCATAAAATCATTCGCACCCAAGCGCCAGCAGAGGGCGACGAAACTCAAAAGAACACAAGTAACAAGTTGGCATTGCACTGTGCTGTCATTTTAATCTGTTTGAGCGGAGCATGTGCGTTACTTGCGTAAAAGCGTGGAGCTGCCAAATGGTTAACATGAATATAGCAAAATAATGCTTTACTACACGGCGAAGTCATAAACAGCAAGAGACCCATAGGAGGGCGGCTGCAGTTGTTATGCAGCTAACATGACAATATGTGTATGAGGAGAGCTTTTTACATGCCCATCCATGATCAAATGTTAGTAGTCCTTTATTTAAAGAAAGTTTGTAGTGTTTTCTTTGTTACCGCTGTATTCGCGGCTATTTTTAACACAAAGTTGCAATTTCTGATCGGTTGGAAAATTTGACAGAACACCGGGCACATGAAGAGGGCAATAAACCGAGTATAGTGCTCTTCCGGCGGGGGGGGATACGCGACAAGCCGTCGTCGGCTGAGGGGACAAAAATGTCATTACGGGAGATAGCACACACATCACTTAAAAGTAAGGTGTTTTTCCCAAATGTTTCAATTTAATTTCCATTTGATTTCAAGCTATTTTTTAGTTCTAGTTTTAAGGTCAAGTCTAAATTGTAAGTCCTTGATAGGATTTTGAGTTTTTGCCGTGTTCAAAATAAATGTATGATACCTGCTGTATTGGAGCACATTAGGCACCAGTGTTACTTGGTGTTTTATCCATCAGTGACTACCGAGCTAAAATTGACAGCTTTATTATGTTTTTACTTTACACCCTCATCACTCTACAGCGCTGTGTTTTAACAGATAAAATAAAGCCTGTATGAAAGACACGTTAGCCATGCGTCGACAGTAGTCATAATTAATAAAAACCTAGCCCTCCGCAAGGCTAACGTTACGTTAGCAAGGTACAGTAATGTTAATCTTATTTATTAGCGCTAAGTTACTTGATTTTACCTTGTCCCGAGTATCACTTCTCCGCTCTCGGAGTAAACGTGGTGCCTTTGGTGGAGCGTGGGCTTTGCGGGCGGGTTGCATGGTGGCGCCCGGCCCGGGTTTCAGGGGTGGTCATCGGTCGTGAGGTCCAGCCGGGGGTGCGGAAGTTTTGGCAGGCCCACCGGTAGCCGGGGCCAGGCGGGGGTAGTGTTATGCAAGCGCTGTCTTACAGTGAATACATGAAACAGTATTTCCCCTGGTCTCCAGCTTGAAGCCACACTTTTGACATGTTCTGCTTTTTCTTGGTGCCTTTTTCTTTGCTTTTGTAGGCTTCTTTGTCGTTACCTCTATATTCATGCGCGGTTGAAATCAAACATATCCGCCACCCAGAGGTTGCGCTAGACATTTTCGTTGTCTCTCATTTTGACTGACAGGGTCATAAAAATCTGGTCATAATCTATTTTTACCTGTCACTTAAATTTTTTAAATGATAATGATGACATATTCAATAGTATTTACTTTTCATTCATTTTTAATTAATATTGTAACGCTTGCTTGGCGGCGAAAAATTAGACGCGGAAGTCGTGGTATTTTTCACCCTCTTTTTACTCTGCTTACCGCCAACAACACCAACAAAACAACAACGCCGCCCCCAAAGAAAAAAAGGCAACTATATAGGCCCCAATCACCAACGTCACACAATGATCTTAATTGTGGTTGTCAGCCCAAAATCTTCTAAATATATATTAAATGCATCTTACCAGATATAAAATGACTACTACATAGTCTGTGGTGATCGTTTGGTGCCCAGATTTCTTGTCGAATTACAGCAGTCCATCTCGCTCTCTTCTTCTGGTCTCTCAGAATACGGTAGAACTTCAAGTCTCTCCGTCTATCTTCTCTGTTACTGCAACCAACCGCCACACACGCCTTCACCATTTTGATTATTAATGTTAACGAGCAGAAAAACACGCCGTAATGGGAGGCATGTACGTAGCGGTAATGTGTAAACACGACGAGCTGACGGAAAATATGGCGGCTCCAGTCAGGGGGCGGAGTTGTGACGTCATGTGATTGGGGTCTATACACAGGCGGAAATCTAGTCCACCAATTGGATGACGCGCTGGCACACCGGGTGCACCAATAAGAACCTCGCGTTGATGTGTCAATCACGGTGCCGCCGCCAGACCCCGGTGACGCTACAATATTCTGACAGAATAGCCAACGACGTCATGCATTAAGAGAGACAATAGCTAATTAATATGCTCACTCGCCACCCTGTGGTCTGGGGTGTGAATTGCAACCTGTCAAAATGACGGACGGACTTCAGTTTTTTCCGTCACCGTTTTAAAAAACCGGTCAACGACGGAAAATATTCGGTTAACGCGACCCCTGCCGCCACCTCTCCCTTCTTCCTCTACGCACGCGACATCAGTGCATTTTGCCGCATTAAAAGTAGTCCGGGCAAAACGTCATGCTTAGAGCTGGCAAAATTAAACGATTCCTCAAGGCGGAGAAAATGCCTCGATCAATTTTTAAAATCAAGTTACTAGAATTATTCGAGTAATCGTTTCAGCTCTAAAATATAGCCTTTCTATTTAGCAGATGTCCACAAATTGTGGGTCTGAAATATATCCTTTGTTTTTCAATTTTAAAATTGATTGTAGTAAAACTGTCTCTCATTGAGAAGAGACTGAAATTCTCTTGGGTCAGATATATACTTGTTTCTGCAGGTGAGCGTGCCATTCGAGCACATGGGAAAGTAAAGCTCCTTGGCTCTGCATGAACATTAAAATGACAGGTGAGTTCTCTGTGTTAATATGTGTGATTATAGCAGAAACGCACTGCTTCACAATAGATGACTAATATATATTTTGTTGCAGGGCTGCAATTTTATTATCTGTTGCTCTGGACCCTCCCTTCATTTTTACTTCAACTAATAAAAAGATTGATGCCAATGGACACGTGGATCTTTGGACAAGAACAACAAATTCCAACAGGATCCAGAGAAGTACTTTTTATAGTAGCCAGCATCCAGTCTTTTATGAAACCTCTGCGAAACCCAGGATCATCATGCCGATGCAAAAAGTGACATCATGGTTGCTCGTGACTGCCCCCCTCTGAGAAACATTCCCCTACAAAGCTTTGAGTCTTGATGAATGAGAGGAATTGAAGACGAGAAAAGATAACGGGTCCTAGCATGTTTCATTTCAAAGGTCCACTCCTGGTTTTGTTGTTTTTTGTTTTGTTTTTTTAGTCATAGTGAAAATTAAACCCTTTCCGGGGAAGCCCAAGATGGAAGCGTTAAAGCCCAAAGAGGTTTTAAAGGTTTTCTTTTCTTCTGTTTTATGTGAGTTGCTTGCTTGTCCTTTCTCTATTTTAACTGTACTTAAATCTCAAATAGTAAAAAATATCCAGTACCCATTTCTTATCACTTAAGTATGCTCTATTATCTTTCACCATAGTTTCAGAAAAACACTCCCAAATCTTGAGACGGTGTCTTCGGAAAATGTCCATTGTGGTTTCTTAACCAACAAAGAATGGCTGTGTAATTTTTAGGATTTTTTGTTGTTGTTTTGTTTGTTTTTTAACCCTTAGAGGAAATAGCTGAAAAGTCCATTATTATGGACTATTTTGGGGGGCTGGGGCCATCCATTTATGTTTACATCACTGTAAATATGTTTTGTTTTTAAGTTCGTGAAGATTTTTTTTTTTTTTTTTTTTTGGGATGAAAAGTAGAAAAGTGTGTATTAATGGTATGGGATAAACATTTTGTTATTTACAGTACTATATTTTGGACATTTATGTTGCTCTGCCAGCTGGGTCATAAAAGTGTACATGTGGGTGAATTAAGGTTATGGGTGTGAAAGTGTGACTGGCAGTGGAATGAATCCCCGATAGGACTTCAAGGTTCAATTTGTGTGCTTGTGAGTTGCCCTTCCCCTCTCCCCGTCAGCTATTTGTTAAACTACTATGGTTGTCTTGAAAATGTTATTTTAAATGTATCTTTCTGTATTGTCACCTGAAGTAATATGTGCCATGTTTGTTTCTCACTTCCCTTCAAAGGCTGTCTGATCACCTTTATAAAACACAGGGCTTTCTATAACCCTCCTGCAGAAATGAGTCCAAACGCTCGATGTGACCTTCATTCTTTTTTTTTAACCTGCGATCTTGATGATGTCATTCAGATGAACCCAAGTGACTCAATTGCAGGGATGTGTAAATAGCTTGGTACTCTGTGTAATTACCTTTGTACAGGCCACCATGACCCAGTGGCATTGTAACTGTTGTGTATATGTGTATGCGTGTTGGGGGTGGGTATGCAATAGGTTCAGGTGACAGTATTTCACTTAATGTATTGTGTACTGATATCTTGTACAGTTCTTTAACACTTTATTTACAACAGTAATTGTGTATATTTTATGAAGTAATAAAACCAAATCTCACACTCTTGGTGACATAATTTCAGCACTTTTGATCTGCACAATGTTGATGTCATAGTACCGCTATTGATAGTCATCCATAGCACTGAAATACATCACACCGAGGGCAAGTCATTAATATACAGTCATTATCATACAGAATTTTTCCAGAAAATACATCTCACAGAAATTAATGCAGTTACAAATGTTTTTGGTATGAATGCGTTTATTTCTTGGATGTGCATTGGAAAAACAAAAAAGCTGAAGAGAAAAGCCAAAATGTTCACAATTTTACACAGAATGCAAAAAATGGGCTGGAACAAAGTGTTGGGACCCTCAACTCAATATTTGGTTGCGCATCCTGTAGAAGAAATGACAGAAAGCAATCGTTTATTATAACCATCAACAAGTTTCATGCACCTCTCAGATGGAATTTTGGACCACTCTTGTTTTGCGAACTGGTCCATGTCTCTCAGATTTGAAGGGTGCTTTGATGCAACAGCAATTTTGAGGTCTCTCCCTACTGTTCAATATGATTTAGATCCGGACTCATCGATGGCCACCTCAGAATTCTCCAGCGCCTTGTCTCCGATCATTTCTTGGTGCTAATTGAGGTATGTTTTGAGTCATTGTCCTTTTGTAACACCCATGACCTCTGACGCAGACCCAGTTTTCTGACACTACACCCTACATTCCGGCCCAAAACATTTTGATAGTCTCCATATTTCATGACTCCTTGCATACTGTCAAGGAATCCAGTCCCAGAGGCAGTAAAACAACCCCAAAACATTATTGGACCATGTTTGACTATAGGCACTGTGTTCTTTTCTTTTTAGGCCTCATTCTTGTTTCTTGCACTGGGCACTGGTCTCCAACTGTTTCCTGGTGCTATTTGAGGTATGTCTTGGGTCAATGCCCTGTTGGAACACCCGTGACTGGCCCAAAACATTTTGATAATCTCCATATTTCATGACTTGTTGCACACTGTAAAGGCACCCAGTGCCAGAAAGAGGAATGAGGCCTACAAAGAAAAGAATACAGTGCCAATATTCAAACATGGTGGAGATCCAATGATGTTTTGGGGTAGCTTTGCTACCTCTGGCATTGGGTGCCTTGACAGTGTGCAAGTCATGAAATATAGAGACTATCAAAATGTTTGTAGGATGTAGTATCAGAAAACTGGGTCTGTGTCAGAGGTCTTGGGTGATCTAACAAGACAATGACCCAAAAAATACCTCAAATAGCACCAAGAAATGGTTGGAGACAAAGTGCTGGAGAATTCTGAGGTGGCCATCGATGAGTCTGGATCTAAATCATATTGACCACTATGGAGAGATCTCAAATTGCTGTTGCAAGAAGGCACCCTTCAAATCTGAGAGACCTGGAACAGTTCGCAAAAGAAGAGCAGTCCAAAATTCCATCCGAGAGGTGCACGAAACTTTTTGATGGTTATAGAAAGCGATTACTTTATTTTTTCTAAAGGATGCTCAACCAAATATTGAGTTGAGGGTGCCAACAATTTTATCCAGCTCATTTTTTGCATTCTGTGTAAAATTTTGTACATTTTGGCTTTTCTTTTTAACTTGTGTTTTTCCAGTGCACATCCAAGAAACAAATACTGACAACCTTTCTGTGAGAAATGCTGTATTTTCTGGAAAAATTCCAGGAATGCCAATAATTTCGCCCATGACTGTACATGCTGAAGAAGATCAGACCCAATACTACATAATAAAGTTAATCTGTGGGTGCAAATTACCAAATTGACCCACAATTCACAAAAGATTACCTATGAAAAATGTTTTTTCTTTACCCTGGCACAGGGGGGATTCCGTGGGGATAGTTTATTTCGACTTTTAATTTGATGTAATTAAGCAAAATGATCTATGATCCGACCGTAACCCATTCTCATGCGTGTGCGGCCTAAACTAAAAAATGTACGATGATGAATGTTTTCTACATTGTAATACGTGCACTAATAAACATCACTGCGCATGCGTAAAAATATGATGTTTGCTTTGCGACTGGTGGGGATATGAAGGACTGAATGACACTGGACTGGACTTGGATCCTACGAGGGAATTACAAGATAGTAGTCGTTATATTTGAATGATGTTTCACCGTTTGGGGCTTTTTAAAACATCATAGCGTTTTTTAATTCTGAATGTAACAAAAAGAAAACAAGTCAGTCATCGTCAAGCTAACGCGAGCTAGCGTCTGTCGCTTTAGCCCTCCATCTACCGACATTAGCTTGCTGTTGTAAAGAAGAAAATGTGTTTGTGTTAAAAGCAGCAGTTCCACGATTACATCGTAGGTCGTCAGAATGCCACAGTTTCGTCGGTCATCTTGAAAATTGACACGAGATGAGCTAAATTGATTTCTATACGAAGCGGTTCCGCTGAACAGACAACTGCAGATGAGGTAAGTGCCATATATTACGTGTCATGCTAATATATATATTTGTAGACGCATTGTAAACGAATCTTATTTAATTCATAAATCGTGGTCAATTTTTAGGGGGCAGTGATTGTCGTCGGTCCCCTCTAACGCAGTTTGACTGAGTTGACAATCTGTGAGAGAAGCCAAATCCATGTTATCATATAAAACTTGTTATGAATCAGACCTTAATAATGACTTGTGACTTTCAATGCTACCAATGTCTTTGGGTTGGGTTTAGAGTTTAGGAACTGTGTTATTGTTAGAACTGCAGAACAACATTTTTTATATTTGCAGCAGCTCGAGTGAATACTCTTCAGTCTGTTTTGAGGATGCTGATGTTTAATTTTATTATTCGTCTGAATGGTGCTAAAAATTTGATTGTGTTGAGCCTGACTAACATTTTGCTCAGTTTCACGGTTTTGGAAGCACCTTTTAAAAGTGGGTCGCTAGGAGACCCACTGTTGTTCACTGTAGTTCAAATCTAATCTTTTGCTTGTGCTGTGTTGTTGTTATTTGTATAGAGGACCACATTCTATATCTATCTATCAATCTATCTATGAATGAAAATCATTTACTTTATAAGGTAAACAATGAACCGTGCACTGTCCTCTCGATCAAGTCAGTTCTATGTCCTCAATCATGCTTCTCATTGGCTACCTTTGATGACAATCAGTGTCGTCACAGATTACTTGAAAAAGTAATTTAATTACTGATTACCGATTACGCCTCAGAAAAGTAATCCAGTTACTTTACTGATTACTCTATTATCAAAGTAGCTAAGTTACTTTAAAAATAATTTATCAGTTACTTTTTACCAATTTTTCTCCCTTTGACGCCTCAACATAAGAATAACAACAGAAAAATGTCATCGCATGTAATTGACTTTCCGATAATTGAATTAAAATGGGAAGATCAGAATTTTTAACAAAAGGCTTTATCTTCGAGTAGCGGAGGTTTAATTTGTCAATGGAGTTGATTTCAACCACCATTGAGTCACTAGCTAGCTTAGCCAATCCGGAGCCCTGAAACTAAAGATGCACCGATACCAGTATCAGCAGGAGGGGCCGATCCGGCCCGAAATGGTAGTATGGTAGAGTTTGAGGCTACAACAGCCGCAACTGCTACCAAGAGAAAGGGGGCGGGACCGGTGCAACAAACCCTGGTCAGTTTACCTCGTCTACTTTACTTTTATTTTCTTTTACTGAAAGAAATGCCGCCGTAATTTGAGACCTGTTTCAAAAGTAGGGTTGCCACCTTTCAGAAATATAAAAAAAGGGACGCCCCCCTCACACCCAAAGCTGACATGCAACGAAAAAAAAGGGACATTCCCAAAATTCCTAAAATCCATATAAATGTATCTATTTATATATATTCCGTATTGGTTCAATACGCAACGCAATATTTAATGCCCAATTTGGAACGACTCCTTATTTCAAAGGATGGTTGGCAAACCTACTCAAAAGTGCTGTAGAAGTAAGCAAAGTAAGCTAAGCTAAGTGGCTAAGTGTATGTTGCTGCTGGTGCATAAAGAGGGAGGCTAATAGAGAGACAGGATGCTGTGGTCAATTTATTATTACTTATAATTTCATGAAAGTTGCACTGTTTGACCTTTGAGAGCCAAAACTCGGGGTTTAAAAAGTTTATTCATTCATTAAATTTTTACTTTTTCACTATATTATACATGTTTTAATTTCACAAATTTAGAACTATTTTTGGCCTTTGTTGGTCAAATGTTTAACTAATTTGTCACCCATACCAGGTATGCAACAAAATGTTCAACTGGATTCACTTTGTGTATGTATGTATATATATATTAGGGCTGTCAAACGATTAAAATTTTTAATCGAGTTAATTACAGCTTAAAAATTAATGAATCGTAATTAATCGCAATTCAAACCATCTATATTATATGCCATATTTTTCTGCAAATTATATATATATTCTGTAAAATAAATTGTTGGAATGGAAAGATAAGACACAAGATGGATATATATATACATTCACCATACGGTACATAAGGACTGTAGTGGGCATTTCACTCTACTGTCATTTAAATCTGTCTATGCTGTCCTCACTCCGAAGCGTCTACTTTTTCCAAAGCTAGACAGCTAGTGAACGACGCCTTAATAATTAGACTTCTTCCTTTTTCATCTGATTTATTAATGAAATGGCCTCAAACCATTGTCCTCTTTAGACCGTCATAAAACTACAAAAAAAAAGTACACAAGCATTGCATTAGCAACAACATTAGCTTAGCACGCTATACAGGTTCACTAAACATAAACAAAAAGCGTCTCATACAAAAAATATAACATTTCGCTTACTAACATAATATGTACATTCTTTACAACAACCATACTTACGGACAAATCTTGTCCAAGGATCATATAAGCACAACATTATCAGCCCGAGACGTCGTGCAGCCATGATGAACTGGCAAGAAAACAATAAACCATGTCGCAAAGCGACCACAAGAGTTCGCTGTTGGACAGCACAAAAAGCCTTGCTGTAAAACTTACCAAAAGGCAGAATACTTTCTGAGCGGGACATGTGCGTTAATTGCGTTAAATATTTTAACGTGATTAATTAAAAAAAATTAATTACCACGCGTTAACGCGATAATTTTGACAGCCCTAATATATATATGTGCATATATATATGTGCATATATATATATATATATATATATATATGTATATATATATATATATGTATATTTCAAACAAAGTGGTATCGGTGTCGGCTGATACTGCACAGCCAGGTATCGTATCGGGGCCAAAAAATGGTATCGGTGCAAAACTACCTGAAACTAACAAGTAACTGACAAACTGCGTGGAATTTGTTGAAATCAACTCCACCGACTAATTTAACCCCGCTAATTTGAAGATTAAGCCTAACTTCAAAAATTCTGAGTTTCGGGTTAGGGTTTAGGGTTAACAGCATATCAGTGCTAATGTAAAACAATGCAAATCGACTGCACAGTAATCAACAACACACAAATGAATTGCACAGTGCAATAAAGACAAAGGTGGAGGCAGAAGTACAGCGTACACACACGAGGTCAATTTGGCCACAAAACGTAGCATCAACTAAGCACTTTACACTCAAGCGGCCTTACAACACATCCCAAAGATACTAAATGAACACATCACCTCACAGCATAAACGTGCAACACGAATATGATGTAAACAATGCTTGCCAACTTGGAGCAATGACTACCCGTCGTCGCAACGGCAAAGCCTTTGAGACGGCCGCGCATGCAGGGGGTCCAGCCTATCGCTGGAACCCAACAGAATGAAGGAAAAATACTCACGTTCATTCATAAACGTACACGGATCAATTTTCCCTCGCACATCTCAACAAGTGGCTGCACTCAGCTCGAATGTGCACCCGTGTTGGCTGTCTGGCCTTTCTTAGTCCCAAAACACTTACCTTGTGTGACTCGAGATCAAAACAGGAAGTAACTTTGAGCGGTTACCATGGAAACAAATACGTAGCGGAACCCTTTTTCTAGCATTTTCTATTCAAAATGCTCTTCATACATGACTACAATATTCTTCATTCTTCATACATTATGAGGCAATAACAAAATAGTAACGCACAGACACTAAGGAAACCAATCAGAGTACTGGTTTGGAAAAATGAATGCATTAGGTTACTCGTTAGTGAAAGAAAGTAATCAGATTACAGTAACGTGTTACTTATTAACGCGTTACTAACAACAATGCAAGTCCAACCTATTTGAACTGGGAGGAGTGGCAGCAAGTTCTTTTGCTGCCAGCCTCCCAGTTCAAATGGATCAAACGTCCACTAATGATAAACTCATTTAAATAGTTTTAGTTTTAAAACACAACATGACTCGCTGTTCCAATCAATTTTTGAAATTCAACCGTACTTACAGTAGGTGTGTCTTTGAATGCTTTTGCTGAAATGCTTCCTCTCTTTCGCTTTTTCAAATAGATGAGTCAGCTTTGGAAGAGAGATATACCTTTGTCAGAGAGGCTGGCTAATGACTCTCCTGCAGGCCTTGCACCCAGAGTTGCTGCCACCATGCGCCCCCAGGGGTCAGGGTCAAACTCTTCCCTTATACCAGACGCTCCATTGGTCACCCCAGAGCAGCCCATTTTCCTCATGACCTCTACTGCCCAAACTATATCGGGGTTTTTTGTTTGGACAGCACTCCTGATTACATGCCACCAGGTAAAGACCTCCATTTCATTAACAGACTGTGCATTCTTTATTTTTGTCAAATTAAATAAAAACATTGTCCTATTCATACTTTTTTCCCCTCATTTTGAATTCTGCGGCTTATAGTTCAGTGCGGCTTTTTGTTGATTTATTTGGGTTAATAGGTACCATTTTATTTGACAGCGGCATCATAAGACTATCATAAGAATTATCTCACTCTTGAATGGATCTGATCTGGACATAAACAGAGTTAGTGAAAAAATTTGCCGGATAACACTTATTACATACCATCTTCAGAAAAGGCTTCCTCCTGGGGTGACAGCCATGCACACCAATTTGATGTAGAGTGCGGCGTATGGTCTGAGCACTAACAGGCTGACCCCACACCTCTTCAATCTCTGCAGCAGTGCTGACAGCACTCCAGTTACGAGTCACATGACATTTTGGAGGGAAAATGACAAGCAGTAATCAATTTGGACATTTAAGGATGTACGTATTTACTAAGGGGTGTACTCACTTTTGTTGCCAGGGGTTTAGATATTAATGGCTATATTTTGAGTTATTTTGAGGGGAAAATAAATTAACTCTATTATATAAGCTGCACACAGACTGCTTTTCATTGTGTCAAAGTGCCATTTTGTCAGTGTTGTCCCATGAAAAGATATACCTAAATATCTGCAGAAATGCGAAAGGTGTACTCACTTTTGTGATACACTGTATGTCATAAGAATTTATTAATGCTCATGACAGTGTCTTGTCATAATTATGACAGTCTTATGACGCCGCTGTCAAATAAAGTGTTACCGTTTAATTAGGGATGTAACGGTACACAAAAATCTCGGTTCGTTACGTACCTCGGTTTTGAGGTCACGGTTCAGTTCATTTTCGGTACAGTAAGAAAACAAAATGCAAAATATAAATGTGCTTGTTTTTTATTACACACTTCTGTGCTTTCAACAATAGGAACATTAGCCTATACAAAGCTAGAATTCTGCTCAAAAAGTAGTGGATATTTAAAGATAATCCAACAACAATTTGCCTTTCAGACCCCGCATATTGGTCAGCTTTCTTTCTGAAAGAAAGGAGAAAAAGAAGTCCTGTGCTAAAAAGAAAAGCAATCCCAGGGACAAAGATTTTAACATGTATTTTACAAATTAAATGCCTCAATGAAACATTTTTTTTTCTTATGAACGGTTTTCAAAAGCTTTATTGGTGGATTTTCTCAAGTTAAAGCGCCACACAGAAATTAATAAATTTATTTGTCTAAGCAGGATGTGTGTATTATTACTATTTAATTACAGGTGTTTTAGCTCATTTCAATTTATTTTATTTAAATGGGCTACTATTTATTTTATTATGTGTTTATATTTTACCAATGTGATGTAGTATTCATTTATATTGTATATTTTATGTTGTATAACTTTAGTACCTATGTGAATAATAGTTCCTACTTGTTTTGTTGTGGTAGGAGGGTTTTGTATTGAACACGGGGCCGTATTGGTTATTATTATTGCAGAGAAGACGGCAGTAAATCAACAAAGACAAGTCAACTGTGCCCCGATCTACCACTCAAGAGATCTGATGGATTCAAAAAGTGGGTTACGATTGCGTATTAGTGTGAAAATCGACCGAATCCACCATATTTTTAAACAAGTGACTTCCGGTCTGCCCGATCCTAGCTCCCAGTAGTAGTATTGACGCAGGAGGGTCGCGTCTCGTGTCAAATAATAAACGCTGCCGTTCTTTTCGCGTGCATCATGTTGAGCCGCTTCTGAGACGCTTCTAACATGCGGCCGCACTGCGACTGGTGTGCATTGGCTGATTGACTTTAACGCCCGCGTTTCATTGCGTTCTCGCGGCGGACACGTTGTCGCGCCGTCGACGTTTCTGGGTACTGTCCTACCGTGTCGGTCCTCATTATAGAAGAGAAGACGGAGTAAATAAAATCTACACAAAGAAACTGTAACCCGATCGACTCACAGCCTCGAAAAGTAAGGGTTATATTATGTCAGAAACACGTTCGGTACGCGTGTGTTCCGAACCGAGCACCACGAACCGAAACAGTTCAATACTATTACATGTACCGTTACACCCTTACGGTTAATATATTTTGGTGTAAATATTTCTTAATACAGTGAGGACAGCTGCGGCTTATAGTGCGGTGCCTCTTATCTATGAACAAAGGCTGTTTTGTGTCAAATTTGGTGGGTGGTGGCTTATAGTCAGGTGCGCCTTATAGTCCAAAAATTACAGTAGTCTAAAATTCCTGGTGCTACAAAACATCCTTGAAAACTTGAAGCTGCCGACTTTCTTCACTGCAAGGCTGATATTGGTCAGATGATGACTCGAACCCTGTTTCTCTTGAAACAAAGCTTGGTAGTCAGGCTAAGTAGTTATACATTGGGGAGACCAAGTATTTGATACAACCCATTGGCAGTGTATCAAATACTTGTTCTCCCCACTGTATATGTGTTTTTGTCAGATCATATAATTTTATTTCTGAGAATGTGTTGGGCACCTCCAGTTGGGTTATCTTGCCTTTTACCAAGGAATGGGTTCTCACTTGCCCCTTACTTCTCCTGGGAGGTTTCCCATATAAAAAAAGGAACGCTGACGCTCCTTCAAAGGGAAATGAGGAACTTGGTCTCAAAGCTCTTCTCTTAATATGATTTTAGAGCTGTGTAGTGTTACTCTGGTCTATTGTTAATCTTTTTTTTTTTTTGGGGGGGGGGGGGGGGGGGCATTTTTTTAACAAAAATGTGCATCTGACTCCAATGGAAGTTATGGAACCCAATAATCCTGTTCTCCTTTACACTGCAGATCTACATGCATCTACGTTACTACAGCTCTCCAAATGAGCAGAGGCATATAGTGAGGATTCTCTTCATTGTCCCCATCTATGCGTTTGACTCCTGGCTCAGCCTTCTATTCTTTACCAATGAGGAGTACTACGTATACTTTGACACAGTTAGAGACTGCTATGAAGGTGAGTCAATAGACAGATAAATGAATTCATTTTGTTATTGGCCTTGAGTTATATTGCCATACTCACTGATAGACACTAGAGGTGAATATTTTGCTTGCAGTCAATTGCCACGTTTACATGGAGCCAAATATTCCAATTACAATCGGAATATTTGTCCAAACCGAATAAATGTGTTCCATATAAACTAGTGATGGGTCCAGTGATACTAATGCGCCGGCGCGCGCGCCAAGCTCATGGCGGAACCCCTGCGTCGGTGCGCGTATCGCTACAAGAAAATCACGTGACCGATGCATGAACTCATTGAACTGTGTCGACACAGTCATGACGCGGCAAACTGGTTCAAAAGGAAGCGCGTCTGTCAACGCGATGGAGCTGCTGAAACAATCCACATCTCACGGTTACTTCCTCGTTGTCTACATGCTGTGGAAATGGACGTAAGACAGGGAAACGCACTTCTCATCTTCCATTCAAAATACAATTAATTTTAAGGTAAATCTTAGTTTATAAGTGTAACGGGTGCACGTTGGTCCGTCGTTTGTGTTGGATTGCCTTCAAGACACGACAACATGTGACCTGCTAGCTTAGTGGTCAAAGCAAACGCCATTCGTCCCCTACGCGTCGTGCGCGTGGGTTCGAGTCCTGATCAGGACGTGTTGAATGAAGCGCAGCGCGGTTTCAAAATTTTGGATTTTACTATTAAAGTTATTTTTTTGCAGATGAAATGTCACATTTGTACTTTGTATATGACTAACCTGTCATATACAAACAGTTGCCACCTCCTCAATGCTGAAGCATTATTGGGCAAAGCATGAGAATGAAGTTTCTGATAATCCCAAAATAAACACAGGTATAGAGCCATTCCTTTACTTTCCCACAGTCACTTTTTATGTAATTTATTAGAAATCTGTAATTAAGCTATAATTTATTTTTTATCCACTTCAATTTCTTACTGATGGGCTATGGTAGCACTTAGATGACGAAGTGGGGAGTCAAGGAGGCAATGCAACTGTAGATGAAATTGCAAAAGTGCACCGATGCATGGCTGAGCCGAACATGGTACGCAATGCCAATTTTCTTCAATACTGGAGGAGCCAATGGACATCTTATCCAAACCTCTTTCAACTGGAAATTCTATTGCATGCTGGCATCGTTGGTTCCATGCGAGTGTGTTGTCCACAGCAGGCTTGTTTAAAAAAAAAAAAAAAAAAGGAACCAACTAAATTTTAAACATAAAAAAAACTAGGTTTTTGAATAAAATTTTATCAGAACAAAAAGTCCACAGGCATTCCTTATTCACCCATTCATTATTACTTACATTTTCACATTATAATATATGTTCACATAATTTAAAGATATGGAATAATGCGATATGAATGCAAAGACTTAAATGATTTGATTTTACATGCTATGTCATCAATTCCGTGTCAGTCTGTCAAGTGGGTTGCCTGTAGGGATTTTTTATGTCCAGCAGGTGTCAGTATTCAATGACACAGTATCCACACTGTGTCAACACAATGTGTCACTGTGTCGACACGCTTCATGAGGTCTCACGGACCCATCACTAATATAAACACCTCATTCGGAATGAACAGGCCTAAACCAAATGGAATTTCATTCCGATTCACAGGGGTGGAATATTCCTTTTCCCAAACCGATTAGAAGTAAAATTATATCATGTAAACAGGGAAGCGGAATGGTGTCTGGTTGCGTTCTTTCTGCGCATGCTCCGTACTGACGTGGTGACGTCACTTGGTGACGTAAGTAACGTCACTTGCAACATGGCTTCCAAGCACAGCGCACCTAATTGGAGTCCGGCGGAAAGATTGTATTTAATTCAAACTTTAAAAGAATTGAATATAATTGCTCGCTTAGACGGGCGTAAAACGAGGAACAGTGAACTATTTAAGAAAGTTCACGAGAGGTTACACGAAGCCGGAATAGACCGGAGCGTTGACCAGATTAGAAACCGGTGGAAAACCGGCTACTACAAGGCAAAAGAGCAAAACAGCAGAAGCGGATACGACCCCACAAACACAACTAGTGGGTTAAAGTTAAAACAGCAGCACTCCGACGATCGATCTCCATGTTTTGCAACGTGACGCTTTGTTTTGATTAATCTGCGCATGTCAGACGGCAGTTGTCAAACGTCCTTTCGGAATAAAGGCAGTCACATGTAAACGCTGAATCGGAATAGATGAAGTGACATGTAAACAGCTGATCTGAAATTTCCATTCGGAATGATTTGAATCGGTATGAATAAAAGTCAGCATGTAAACGTGGCCAATGGCTTTTACACTATACAGTTGGTTTACAAATGCTTCAGTCTTTATTATCACGTCTCTACGGCCCATAGAATATTACAAGAGAGGGCTAACCTGTTTCCTAGCAACCACATAAAACGCAGCAAATTCAGAAAAGACCAAAAAAAACAAAAAGCTCGTCAGCAGGCAGTACTTACAAATTTTTCAAATGAATGTTATGTCACATCTTTTGTTTTAAATCTTTTGTTTTAAATGTTTTATTGTCATTGTCATTCATTTGTAGTAAAACTGCATTGATTTGATAATTTCCCAAAACGGCTGCAAAACAGACATTTGAGACATTAATGTGGGAATGCTAAGACTTTTAAGTTGTCCGTCCTTGCGTCTTCTTACACATTCACTGCCATGGACTGTGATTGACATCAAATCCGTTTGAAATGGGATAGTTAGCATTCAGCGATCATGTTACACTGCCTTTGACGGCCATTTTTGTTCACATTATTTTAATTCAAGTCTGTGTGGTTGGTTACAAGAAAAATCTACAACATAAGCTGAGGCATGATGACTGAAAATGAGGGAAAAGTTTAAATTAATCCTCATTATGAATTCTGCATGATTACATAGCCCTAGTGAACACTATGTCAGTATTTAGTTTTTAGAATGCTATTGTCTAATGTTTCATTATAACTAACCAGATCATAGTTTAGAAATGTTTTATTTTTTAACTACTAAAAAATTCTATGAGAAATGAATGCATTAAGGCAAAACATTTAAAAAATCTCTTGGGAATGAAAGTGCTTGATTTGCCATGTTACTTCACTAATGAAGATCACCAGACTGGAGTCCCATTTAAATGAGTGCAGAAACGTCGATATGTAATTAAATTAACTACGGATGTACTCAATCCGATCACATGATCGAAATCGGGCTAATTTAGCCATTTTTCTGGGGATCAGATTCGGGTGAAAAGAATTGTGTTTTTAGTTTTTTTTTAAAAAAAAATTTATTTATTTTTTTTTTTTTTCAAAAGGACTAAAGAGTCGCAAAATATTCCAAAAATACAGTGGGGCAAATAAGTATTTAGTCAACCACTAATTGTGCAAGATCTCCCACTTGAAAATATTAGAGAGGCCTGTAGTTGTCAACATGGGTAAACCTCAACCATGAGAGACAGAATGTGGAGAAAAAAAAACAGAAAATCACATTGTTTGATTTTTAAAGAATTTATTTGCAAATCATGGTGGAAAATAAGTATTTGGTCAGTACCAATTGTTCATCTCAATACTTTGTTATGTACCCTTTGATGGCAATAACTGAGGCCAAACATTTTCTGTAACTCTTCACAAGCTTTTCACACACTGTTGCTGGTATTTTGGCCCATTCCTCCATGCAGATGTCCTCTAGAGCATCGATGTTTTGGGGCTGTAGTTGGGGAACACAGACTTTCAACTCCCTCCACAGATTTTCTATGGGGTTGAGATCTGTAGACTGGCTAGGCCACTCCAGGACCTTGAAATGCTTCTTACGAAGCCACTCCTTTGTTGCCCTGGCTGTGTGTTTGGGATCATTGTCATGCTGAAAGACCCAGCCACGTCTCATTTTCAGTGCCCTTCCTGATGGAAGGATATTGTCACTCAAAATCTGTCGATACATTGCCCCATTCATTCTTTACTTTACACAGATCAGTCGTCCTGGTCCCTTTGCAGAAAAACAGCCCCAAAGCATGATGTTTCCACCTCCATGCTTTACAGTGGGTATGGTGTTCTTTGGATGCAATTCAGTATTCTTTCTCCTCCAAACACGAGAACCTGTGTTTCTACCAATAAGTTCTATTTTGGTTACATCTGACCATAACACATTCTCCCAGTCCTCTTCTGGATCATCTAAATGCTCTGTAGCGAACCGCAGACGGGCCTGGACGCGTACTGGCTTCAGCAGGGGGACACGTCTGGCAGTGCAGGATTTGAGTCCCTGGTGGCGCATTGTGTTACTGTGGTCCCAGCTCTCTGTAGGTCATTCACTAGGTCCCCTCGTGTGGTTCTGGGATTTTTGCTCACCATTCTTGTTATCACTTTGACTCCACGGGGTGAGATCTTGCATGGAGCCCTAGATCGAGGGAGATTATCAGTGGTCTTGTATGTCTTCCATTTTCTAATAATTGCTCCCACAGTTGATTTCTTTACACCAAGCGTTTTACCTATTGCAGATTCAGTTTTCCCAGCCTGGTGCAGTTCTACAATTTTTTTCTCTGGTGTCCTTCGACAGCTCTTTGGTCTTGGCCATAGTGGAGTTTGGAGTGTGACTTACTGAGGTTGTGGACAGGTGTCTTTTATACCGATAATGAGTTAAAACAGGTGCCATTGATACAGGTAACGAGTGGATCCTCGTTAGACCTCGTTAGAAGAAGTTAGACCTCTTTGACAGCCAGAAATCTTGCCTGTTTGTTGGTGACCAAATACGTTTCCACTCTTAATTTGGAAACAAATTCTTTAAAAATCAATGTGATTTTCTGTTTTTTTTTTTTTTTTTTTCTTCCACATTTTGTCTCTCATGGTTGAGGTTTACCCATGTTGACAATTACAGGCCTCTCTAATCTTTTCACGTAGGAGAATTTGCACAATTGGTGGTTGACTAAATACTTATTTTCCTCACCGTACCATTTCCAAAAGAAACAAAAATATGTACGTTTTAAACTCCGCAACACTACCGGAAAAAGAGGGAGAACAAGTACTGTAAACAGTACAGTACTGTAAATGTTTGTGTGCTTTCTTTCCAGCCTTCGTCATCTACAACTTCCTCAGTCTGTGTTATGAGTATTTGGGAGGTGAAAGTGCTATCATGGCTGAAATCAGGGGGAAACCCATTGAGTAAGTCTTATTGCCTGCTAAAATCAAGTGACATAATCTGCACATTTGTTTCCATCATTATTTGACCTCTGCAACCCTGCACAGGTCAAGCTGTGTGTATGGTACCTGTTGTCTGTGGGGTAAGACCTACTCCATCGGCTTCCTCAGGTTCTGCAAACAGGTATTAAGTTTACCATTGTCTAATTACGTGACTTTAATGTATTTCTCCAGTCTTCATGCTATATGTACAAACAGTATAATGACAAGGGTATACATTCCCCAGCTTCCCAAATATATAGACTTGACTTTGACTCTCTCGCTTCCCCAGGCCACTCTGCAGTTCTGTGTGGTCAAACCACTAATGGCAGTCATTACCGTCATTCTTCAGGCTTTTGGAAAATACAGAGATGGAGATTTCAAGTATGTTTCTACAACAGTTTACCGTCATTCATGGCTGTCTAGGGGGTTGTCAAATGTATCCAAGTATATTTGATTGCAAAAGTATCAATACTCCCATTATTCGTTTTTGCACTACCACAGGTCACCAGAGATTTGTTGTCATGGGGTAAACTAAATTTTTCATTACTCTTGGTTGCATTAGTCTTCACAGCCAGTCCTTCCAATTTAAATTAATTGGGTGTCTATCGTTGTCAGCGGCAGGCAATAATTTAATTTTTGGTCACTTCCCTGTTAATTTTAGTGTAATTCCAGTCTCCCCTCCTGTACCTTTTTGATCATTTCCTGTTGATTTTAGGTCATTGCCCTGTCACTTCCAGTTCATCTGTCGCTTTCAGTTGGTTTTTGAGCATTTCCGGGTCACTTCTTGTTGGGTTTGGGACACTTTCTGTTGGTTTTAGGTCACTTTCTGTTGATTTTGAGGCATTCCTGGCCTGGGTCACTGCCTGTTAATTGGGGGGCAATTAAAAGGAGGTTGTTTGTTGTTGTTTTCATAAAGAATGACCACCAATGGAAAAACGCTTGGGGTTTTTATTTATGTAGTATTGAAAATAGTATTGAATATTTTTGGGTGTATGAATATCGAGTTGAAATTTTTAGTATTGTAACAGCAATACAGCTGTCATAGCTAATGCTCAGATGCCTTCACAATGCTTAAATGCAGTATGTATTTTGCTATAATAAAATATGAGCACAAATCTCATTGTGCTAGTTAACACACATAACTATAAAAAAATCAATGTTGGCTCAAAGTAATAAATGATAAAAATGTAAAATGGATGAAGGGATTTACACAGTTTGTGTACTTCCACATTAGTGTTTGACAGTGCACCTTAATGGCTCCTTTTTATGTTTTTCTTTCAGTGTGGCCAGTGGCTACTTGTACGCAACCATCATCTACAACATCTCTGTGAGCCTGTCGCTGTATGCGCTTTTCCTTTTCTACTTTGCCACAAGAGAGCTACTTGTCCCATACAGCCCTGTGCTGAAGTTCTTCATGGTCAAGTCTGTCATCTTTCTCTCCTTCTGGCAGGGTAAGAAGACCACAACAAACTGCACATAATGTCACACCTGACTAAAGTCACTTTGCTGTACTGCAACCATAATGGAAAGTGATTAAGTGACTTGATTTGTGAGAACAATTTATTCTCTGACCGTGCTTTCAGTTTGCTCGTATGTCTAATCACTTTTTCCCATTGATATGCCATTAATCTATTCCAGGGATGCTGCTGGCCATCCTAGAGAAGTGTGGTGCCATTCCTCAGATAAACTCGGCTGACTTTTCGGTGGGTGAGGGAACTGTTGCTGCTGGGTACCAGAACTTCATCATCTGCATTGAGATGTTCTTCGCTGCTGTTGCTCTGCGCCATGCCTTCACTTATAAGGTCTACATGGACAAAAGATTGGATTCATATGGTGAGTTATTTTTCTATACAGTATATAAAAGTTAATTCTTTCTATTGTGAGTTGTCTTATTTTGCTATTGTTTCTATTTTCCTCTTATGTCAGTCCTTCACTTTTCTGAATTTTGCACTGTATTTCCCCTTGCCCTTTTTCTTCCTTGCCATGCTGCATTTAAAGGTTCATTTCCAATCTATGGACAATACGGTAGGTGTATCTTAAGCTTTGTTACATCAATGTTTGTGCCTATCAGGTTTTTTTTTTTTTTTTACTCATTTGCTGCCATTGTCAGCGATAGACGTCCAATCCCTTTGAAGTGGATTTCTATCCAGTTCAAATGGATTGAACATCTACTAGCGATAAATTCATTTAAGAAAATGGATGAAAAGAGCCAACATGAATGGACGTCTACAGTGCCTTGCAAAAGTATTCGGCCCCCTTGAACCTTGCAACCTTTCGCCACATTTCAGGCTTCAAACATAAAGATATAAAATTTTAATTTTTTGTCAAGAATCAACAACAAGTGGGACACAATCGTGAAGTGGAACAAAATTTATTGGATAATTTAAACTTTTTTAACAAATAAAAAACTGAAAAGTGGGGCGTGCAATATTATTCGGCCCCCTTGCGTTAATACTTTGTAGCGCCACCTTTTGCTCCAATTACAGCTGCAAGTCGCTTGGGGTATGTTTCTATCAGTTTTGCACATCGAGAGACTGACATTCTTGCCCATTCTTCCTTGCAAAACAGCTCGAGCTCAGTGAGGTTGGATGGAGAGTGTTTGTGAACAGCAGTCTTCAGCTCTTTCCACAGATTCTCGATTGGATTCAGGTCTGGACTTTGACTTAGGCTATTCTAACACCTGGATACGTTTATTTTTGAACCATTCCATTGTAGATTTGGCTTTATGTTTTGGATCATTGTCCTGTTGGAAGATAAATCTCCGTCCCAGTCTCAGGTCTTGTGCAGATACCAACAGGTTTTCTTCCAGAATGTTCCTGTATTTGGCTGCATCCATCTTCCCGTCAATTTTAACCATCTTCCCTGTCCCTGCTGAAGAAGAGCAGGCCCAAACCATGATGCTGCCACCACCATGTTTGACAGTGGGGATGGTGTGTTCAGGGTGATGAGCTGTGTTGCTTTTACGCCAAACATATCGTTTTGCATTGTGGCCAAAAAGTTCAATTTTGGGGTTATCTGACCAGAGCACCTTCTTCCACATGTTTGGTGTGTCTCCCAGGTGGCTTGTGGCAAACTTCAAACGAGACTTTTTATGGATATCTTTGAGAAATGGCTTTCTTCTTGCCACTCTTCCATAAAGGCCAGATTTGTGCAGTGTACGACTGATTGTTGTCCTATGGACAGACTCTCCCACCTCAGCTGTAGATCTCTGCAGTTCATCCAGAGTAATCATGGGCCTCTTGGCTGCATCTCTGATCAGTTTTCTCCTTGTTTGAGAAGAAAGTTTGGAAGGACGGCCGGGTCTTGGTAGATTTGCAGTGGTCTGATGCTCCTTCCATTTCAATATGATGGCTTGCACAGTGCTCCTTGAGATGTTTAAAGCTTGGGAAATCTTTTTGTATCCAAATCCGGCTTTAAACTTCTCCACAACAGTATCTCGGACCTGCCTGGTGTGTTCCTTGGTTTTCATAATGCTCTCTGCACTTTAAACAGAACCCTGAGACTATCACAGAGCAGGTGCATTTATACGGAGACTTGATTACACACAGGTGGATTCTATTTAAACATCATCTGTCATTTAGGACAACATTGGATCATTCAGAGATCCTCACTGAACTTCTGGAGTGAGTTTGCTGCACTGAAAGTAAAGGGGCCGAATAATATTGCACGCCCCACTTTTCAGTTTATTTGTTAAAAAAGTTTAAATTATCCAATAAATGTTGTTCCACTTCACGATTGTGTCCCACTTGTTGTTGATTCTTGACAAAAAAATTAAATTTCATATCTTTATGTTTGAAGCCTGAAATGTGGCGAAAGGTTGCAAGATTCAAGGGGGCCGAATACTTTTGCAAGGCACTGTATCATTGTCAATGGCAGTGAAAAAGTTAATGCTTCACAATAGTAAAAGTTTGTCATCATTTACATTTTTAATCACTGAGTTCAGTTTCATTTTTTTAAATTATGGTTTACAGCTCATTTGAATTGTTATCTGTGCTGTGCGTGGATTATGTTGCTATTTTCATTTTTTTTTCTCCATGCATTACTAGCATACAGTTGATAGGGGGAACTATTGAGTGGAGATGGGGACATCTTGAAGCCGATTGGTGGTACTACTATGGCATATGAAATCTCATCAATGTAGTAATTCAGATCAAATTTGGTGCCATCTGCTGTCCAAAATACAAAATACAGGCACAGGTGTATTTATGAAGATAATGACGTTAAACGTGTAAAATATAAAGCTTTTAATCATTTAAGCAATCTATATCATAGAGCACTAGCCCCAATACATAATTATAATATCCTTTCATCTCAAATTATCCTTCAACACATTACAACCAAAATCGTCAGCTTTCACATTGTCACACTTTTGACCAACTAGTGCTCCATCCATCAACCAGAATGCAAGCTTTCCCTCACATTTTTTCTCCTAGTCATTTTGCCTTGTTTAGTCTATAGTTATCTGAAAGGCTATAGTTATCTGAATTATATATATATATATTAGTGTTGCACCGATACCATTTTTTGGCCCCGATACCTGGCTGCGCAGTATCGGCCGATACCGATACCACCCCGTTTATATATATATATATATATATAACCCCCCCACCCCCCCAAAAGAGCTACATAATTGGATGTGAAATCATTGCTATCAAGGCTTTGTCAGGCTGTTGCTTACCTTTGCAAAATAGGAAAAAGACTTGTACAAAGTATAATACTAGCCCAACAGTAAGAAAGTAAAAATAAGTTCATAATAATAAACTAAGTTCATAATAATAAACTGAATGAACTGAGTAAACTTTTTTAAACCTCTCAAAGGCCAAACAGTGCAACTTTCATGAAATTATTGTCACATTCTGCTGCTGGTTCGATTGTGTTTTGTTGCTGGGCTGTTAGTGGGGGCGTTCCTGACGTCGCACCTGAATCCAATGCGGGCTCATCAACGCAGCATTTAAGCACGGGTGAGCTCAGAGAAGGCTGCCGAGATATTTGCTTTGCTGATCGCCATTTGACATCTCGCACTATAGTCTCGCTACATTTGCTTGTTACGCCCCTGCATTGGGTTTTTCTGTTAGTGTGCTGCACTCGTTTGTAACCTCTACCCTGTGCAGGTATTTGAGTGTTTTTATTTTGGCTTTTTGGCTCGCTGCCTATCGTCTTATTAACCTTTGAGTTTGTAGTATTGAGCTCCGTCAACCTGCTGTCAAGGACTCCTTTTGTTATTTCTACTATCCCGCGATCGCGTGTTATTTTTTGTTTGCAATCATTAAACCCTTGTATGTATCCTCCGCTTGTTGTCCGCTTCGAGGTCCAACCTTGTTTCCGCATTTGCGGACGCTGACAATTATAAGTAATAATAATTGACCACAGCATCCCGTCTCTCTATTAGCCTCCTTTTTTTGAGAGGGGGAGTCCCTTATTTCTATTTCTGAAAGGTGGCAACCCTACTTTGGAAACAGTTCCCAAATTACTGCAGCATTTCTTTAAGTAAAAGACAAAGGAAAGATGACGTAGTGAACTGACCAGAGATTGTTGCAACTGTCCAGCGCCCTTCCTCTGGATAGCAGTCCTGCTCTTGCAGGCTCAAACTCGTTGTGTTCGTTCACGTTTCGTCTTCAAATGTTTTATCAGGTTCGAGGTATTGAAACTGGCCGATTTAACTCCACATCTCGAAACTTTCAGGCCGCAAATCTTGCATGCAGCCATTGATTTTAATTGACGGGATTTATATTTTGAAATATTTCCCGACCGCCGCCATGACGCCAAGCGGCCTTGTCATTGGTCAGAAGTGGCTATTGGCCCATTCTCATTGGTCTGGAGCAGGCCAATAGCGATAGCTGCTTGGTGTTCACGTGTCATCACTAGGGATGGGAATCAAAATCCGATTCCAATTCGGAACCGGTTTCTAGTGTTTCGAGGCCTCGACATCACAATGAAAAAGCCTTAACGATCCCTTTAACGATCCCTTTAACGAGTCTTGTTGTCCAAACACATCAAACTAGCATGGCGCCAAGAACCACCTGCTCCAAAGTTTGGCTACACTTCAACAGGAAAGAGGGTGAAAATGAAAGGTTACGATGGTTTAGCACGAGCATTGCAGCTGTAAACATAACAATGACAGCACGTAGGTTCAAACACTCGAAAGTGTGTCTTCACTTCACGAGAAAAAATTACAACAAAACGACTTACAATCATTGCAAGGTGGAGATAACTGCATCGGGAGGGAAAGTGGAGATAACTGCATCGGGAGGGAATAGACTGCACTGTCCTCACAGAGACAGCTATACAGCTAGCTAAACTCCGAAATTACGATACAGAAGACGTTGGTATAATTTGCTGACTTTATTCAACCATCACTTGAAGAGTGAAACTAAAAATAGAAATGAAACAAATCAATTTCGTCCCCAATAACAAACAGGTTTGCATCAACGTAAATCAGCGATGATTAGCGGCTAATTCAGTAATAACAAAGCAGTTAGCATGCGTTCGCTAGCATTAGCACATCGTTCAAACCACTACACAACTGGATTTAAGTGTCCGATCGCGAGTGGAAACACACAACAACAACACAAAAGATGATACATACAGGCGTTGCCTCTGTAGATATTTTACAAGCATTAACAAAGAACGTAGGGTCGCAACAGTGCTTCCCTCTCTCACTAACTCGCTTGGATGCGGCATTTCTTCTTCTTCACGTGAGCGCGTTCTTCTTCGCGTGAGGAAGCGCAAGTGCGCCCCCACTTGAGCGTGAAAGCACCATAAAGACTAAAAGGCGTGCATTTCAATATACTGGTAAATAATACTTTAACAGGGGTCCCCAAACTACGGCCCGCCCCGACATTTGGTCCGGCCCCCTGAACAATACCAGAGAGCATTTTGAATTTTTTTTTTTTTTTTCTCAATAGTGTTAATTATTTTCTGGCCTTTTTCTGTGAAGAACTCAGAGAGGGTTATTTGGTTATTATCTATTTGATTAATAGTGTTATTTTTATTAATTATTGTTATATTATTATTTTTATTTTATTTACTTTTGTTCCGTGAAATATCCAGAAAGGGTTATTTGATTGTGGCATTCTGAAAAACAATAATTTTTTTACATTTAGGCACTCCTGCAATCGTCACACTTTTTCTGTTACAAACTGACCCCGGCCCCTCATCAGAGAAGGGAAAAGTTATGCGGCCCTCACTGGAAAAAGTTTGGGGAACCCTGCAAGTTTAACACATATTGCTAACGGCAGACCAACGACCTATATGCCAATATATACCAATATTTTTTATTTCTATTAGAAAAATGTTTCAGTAAAATGTTACATTCTTGTGCATTTGCCACTTATTGCCACGGTTAATATTGAGGCTTTGGGTCTCTTTTGACCTTGTTGTGAGTTTTTAAGGTTGTGACTTCTGATTAAACAAACTCAATGCCAATCAAAACGTTTGTTCTTCTTTTCCCCCAAATTAGAATCGATAAGAGAATCGATAAAGAATCGAATCGTTAATCAATATCGATAATGGAATCGGAATCGTAAAAATCCTATCAATTCCCATCCCTAGTCATCACACAACACAGAGACAAAGTGTAGTGAGCGCCAGGAGAAAAAAAAAGGCTGCGGTCAAATGTTATAATAATGGACCGGTAAATGGTATCTGCGCCGTCTTTGTTGGTACTCACCGATACCACCATTTTGGGCCGGATCGGCACCCCCTGCCGATACTAGTATCGGTATCGGAGCTTTTTTTTTTTTTTTTTTTTTTTTTAATGGACACCTATTTAGCCAATTGTTCTACATTTTATTGTTATTACCATCATGTATGATGTTGATCATGGTCTCTGATAAAATTATATTATACACCTGTGACTTTTAGTTGTTTTGTTTTCATTGTGCATCTTTTGTTTGGTGAGACTTATAGTCTGAAAAATGTGGTATTTTGCAGTGGAATGACAGTGACTAAAATTTTACTGTCATTGCACTGCTAATGCCACAACATTGTCACATGCATCTCACCAAGTAATATGTTTTCAAAGATGTCTCAATCTGGGTACTGCCTATGCAATATTTGCAGTTACATTATAGCATTTCGCACTGTTGCATCAATAGCTATGCACAAATTGTCATTTTTACTATCATATCAAGTCAGCTATCTGCCTCCTAGCCTGAGTACCGTAATTTCTGGATTATAAGGCGCACCTGACTATAAGCCGCCAGCCACCAAATTTGACATGAAAACAGCATTTGGTCATAGATAAGCCGCACTGGACTATAAACCGCAGTTGTCCTCATTGTATTATGGGATATTTACACGAAAAGATATTAACTGGTAACACTTCATTTGACAATGGCACCGTAAGACTGTCATGAGACCAAATAACCCACCATTAAGCTTTGAACCAATTGGCTGCAAAGCCTTATTGTCACTAAAAGCTTCATTTGGCCAGCACTGCTTCCTTGGGGTAGACAGTCAACCTCTGCTGCCACCTTCTCTCAACACTGTTGTCATCCAACATTCCTCCTAGCATGCATGGCGGCACTACAGATGTAAATAACAGTCATGTTCTGTGCTAATTATTTCTTCAGTTACTGTTCCAGCTGTTTCATTAATTGCTAGTTATGGTATTTGGTAACATTTTCTTGGATAGTGGTGCCCTAATACTGTCATAAGACAGTCATAATTATTACATGACACTGTCATAAGCATTAATGAATGCTTATAATAGATGTCAGTTAGTGTCATCCAGCAAATTATCTCACTTTTGAATGGACATAAAAGATCTGAGCTGGACATAAATGGATTTAGTGACATAATATGCCACATGACACATATTGACATCTGTCATAAGCATTCAGTAATGCCCATGATAGTGTCATGTCATAATTATGATGTTCTTATGACAGTCTTATGATGCCACTGTCAAATAAAGTGGTACCTATTTACCCAAATAAATCAACAAATAAGCCACACTGGACTACAAGCCGCGCGATTCAAAATGAGGGGAAAAAGTAGCGGCTTATAGTCCAAAAATTAGGGTGCTCTAAATTGTCCTGTACGCACTGTCATATTGCAACAAACTACATCACCACTTCCTGTTAGTCACTTATTCACTTAATTCTCAATCTGTGTACACTGTAAACTACAGGTGTCAAACCGATTCCAGAAAGGGCCAAGTGGGTGCAGGTTTGCTTTCCAACCAATTAAGAGGACACCTTTTCACCAATTAGATTTTTTACATGTGTAATCAGTTAAACTTTGTCAGGTGCTGCTTGTTTCAGCAGGAAGTTCATTGGTTAAACTCTCTGCGTTGTATCGGTTGGAACAAAATCCAGCACCGACTTGGCCCTTTCTGGAATCTGTTTGACACCTGTGCTGTAAACTGTGTGTTTTTTTTTTAATTATAACCTTTTTAAACTTATGCTTTTGTTTTATGTGGTGCATGTTATGGCAAAGCTTTGAAACGCGTTGTACTCTGTACAACGATAATAAAGGCTCTCTATTGAATTCTATACAGTACAACATTTTTGAGCAGTGGCATAGATATAAGATCTACTGATATTCTATTATAGCGTTGACCCTGGCAAATTATTTGATTGATTAGTAAATAATTTTTGTCTTCCCGATTCAGAATAAACACTCAAGTTTGTCGCAGGAGAACCTTAAACAAACAGTCACAACAGGATTTTCTGTTATGTCTCTCTCTCAATTTCTCTGCTCAGTAGTAATAGTAATTGATATATTTTATGTCTAGGCCGCTGTGCACCAATGAAGAGCATCTCCAGCAGCCTGAAGGAGACCATGAACCCAGGGGACATGGTGCAGGATGCCATCCATAACTTCTCGCCAGCTTATCAGCAGTACACCCAACAGTCCACCCTGGAGCGAGGGGGAGGCCCTGCTCTCTCTCGCAGCCACAGTAACCTCAGCACCAGAGGGGACAATGAGAAGACCCTGCTGCTCAGCTCTGACGATGAGTTCTGAGACTTAAACACATTCTTTGGAGTTTCCCATTCACTCTTGTGGCCATGGCAGACAACTCTGAGCTTTTCCTTGTTTAGCTGAGGTTCATGTCTGGTTTATGACATGGTGAGAGCACTAAAAGGATTAAGAATTTTAGTTAAGTGCTTGGGGTATTTCTATAATCTGTTTATTAGATGGTAAGATTATTAATGTCAGAGAGGCAATTACAGCCTGGAATCTGTATTTACGATTTGTTTCATGGCTACATATAGCTTCCTGTTTCTGCACTTTAAACCCCATAGCTATTTTTTGGAAAACTAGATATATTGAGCTGGAATTACAAAGTGCCATCATCTTATCACTTCTGGTGGCTTACGTCATCTTTTTTACATTTTGATTCTTGATTTGAACATGTGCCGAAACCTTGCCAAATAAGAAAAGGGAGGAAACAATTGCTCAAATTAATAATGCACTCTGACATAGTTATATTTAAATATATCAAAGGCTTTATGTTAATATTAGGGGTGGGGCTTGATTAATTGTAATGGGTTTATCACTAGTATATGTCAAATCCATTTGAAGTGGGAGAGTGGCAGTAAATCATTCGCTTTCACCCTCCCACTTCAAATGGATTGAAAGTGTCATTTTCAATGGCAACCAATGAGTAAAAGTGCTATTTTAGGACTTTTTCCCACTCGGAACAGTCCAACATTTAAATCTAAATCTAAAAAAGACCCCCCAAAAAGTGCACAACTTCGTGCTGATTAAAGTTATTGTAGAGGACTAAAACTCCCATTAACTTTAACAAAAAATATGTAAATATGTGGGTGAATTAAAGACTAGCTCATTATATACTGCAAACCCACATTTGTTTATTACATAATTTTTTTTTTTTTTTTTTGAAGTGTGTTTATTTAATCGGATTCCTCGATTTCGGTAGTCAATTTAACCTGCGATTAAAAGTTTTTTTTTTTTTTTTTTTTTTTAAACAAATATTGTATCACATGAGACCTTAAAAGGTACGGATTGATTATGAAAATTGTTATTTCTAAGTTGTTTGGGGGGGGTGTCAAGTGTCATGTCATAACTAGATTTAATGACCTTCTGATGTTTGTTAATGTTTACCGCCATGGAATGTGATTTAGGAGAGATTTTAGTGAGCCAGGAAGACTGACAGAAGGACAAGGCCTACACGGATTATTGAAACTGCACCGCTGCCCAGTTGTGGTGTGCACTGGATTGTAATCCCACAATTAAGGTCATTGCACGCATCCCAGATCAAGCCACATTGACTTAGGTTGTAACAGCTAGACAAAGACGTACCAGAGGATAATGATAAATGCACTTGTTTCTAAAACGGGGAAATCATACTTTGAAAGGTTTCTATAATGTGCAGAAAAAACGGAACGTGGAAGAGAGCATAATGTCAATCACAGGCGGAAGCTCTCATTACCCCCCCCCCCCCCCCAAAAAAAAATGACTATTACTCTTTCAAGACAGAATATGGAATGTGTTTGAGTAGACTTTAGTTAAAGTGATGACTAATTGTGTTTTTGCGGCAGCCAATAGACATTGTGGTTGTGATTGTTAATGTTTAATGGTGGAGCACTGCAATATGTTGCCTCTAAATAGCTGTTGCGTGTTGTGGCGAATGCAAAAATATATAGGATGCAAACTAAGAGAAGTGTTCATCTGAAATCAACAACTATGATCAGTGAGCGCAAATATGGCAATATCGGGCAATGATAACTTCCGCTCTTATTGCTCTTCAACAAACTTAAAAGGCTGTTTTAAAATCCCATAATTGAACTGGATATACTAAAATATGGAAACATTCCAGAAGAAAATGTTGTAAGAGTTAAACACTGGTAGGCATTTCATGTTTTAATGGCATTGTTTCATATAGTGCTTTGTTTTACAATTCCAATTTTTTGAAATATATGTATAAATCCCTGTTCGGTTTTTGTTGTATATATTTTATCTGCCTATTGCTGTGTTATATACTTTTATGCTGCTGGAATTTGTTATTGAAATGGAAATAAACGCAAAGACAAAATCTGAACAGTTTTTGTTTTGATGCCAAACTACCACCTTACTGCAATATGAAGAGATGGAAAAACAAATTGCTATATATAGAGTAGTTCTTCAAATGCAGTCTTCTGGTTTGTGAGGAGACAATTTATTTTATTTATTTATTTTTGTTACAAATTTTATGCATATGTAGTGAGATTGTGAAGTCTCGTGCAATAGGCTAATGAAGATATTTTGTGATGAAAAGATGTCATGGGTACAATCATTTTTCTCACACATGGGTTGATGGTTTACTTATTTACAGCGTTCACACGGGCTCTTGAATTTACTCATCTTGATGTCTTAAAAAGGCATCGAGTTTTGTCTGGTTAGTTTTAAAATTCTTAAATTTTATATGGCGGTCTTAAAAGGTTTAAAAGACAAAATCTTAAAACTTCCCTTGATGAAACCTGTAGGCACCCTTATATGCTTGGTTGTTGGTTTCCTTTTCTTTTTTTTGTACACACAACACAACATCTGTTTTATAAACCTAGACATTCCGCACAACATATACAGAAATGATCAATAATATTTATAAAATCAAGAAAGAAAACAGCAACACAGCTAAACATGTGAACAGATTGGATTTTTTTTTTTTTTTTTTTTTTTTTAAACGGGGACTTGAAATATATATTATATTATATTATATTATATTATATATTTTTTAAAAAGGAACTTCAGTGAAAACATTCTCATCACTGTTGATTTTTAAATTTGTTAATTCATTTTATAGCTCTCGGTGAAGAATCAAATTATAATTCGAATATATTGATTTTGGAGGTGTTTTTAAAAACTTGTTTGTGTATAAAAAAAACAAACAAACTTGGCATTAATAACCATAAAGTCAATTAAACATTTAAAATGATCAGTATAGCAATAGGATTATCCTGAGTGTTTTTCCCTTTAGAGATATCATATAGCTAGATGCTGATGCGCGATGTCCGCGTTAAGTGTCGTCACTTGACGGCCATTTTGCATCGGGACGATTTAATAAGCCCCAATGAAGCGTCTACATTGAAGTAACTAAATTGCTCAATTTTCAAACGGCTTGGATTTTCATAAACGTCATAACTGCAATAAATTAAATGCATACTTAAAAATGCATGATTTCCTTTCAACATACGGCTTCAGTCATAGCCACGTTAATAGGTTTCTTTTTTTTTTTTTTTTAAATAAACCAATCTTTTTTTAAATCTGTTACGAATTCAGCCGGTTAAGAGTTTTAGTGGAGGGGGGAAAATCACTAATATTCGTCCACTACAATTAACCCCACCGTGGAAGTACTCTGTCACGAGATGACTGTTACTGACTGTAGACATCGAGTCTTATGTATGTGCTCTCTATGGCGCCCTGAATGTAGAGAATAACAATCTGCCAATCTTTTTCTGGGGCGGGGCTAGTCAGCAACTAACCAATCAATGTGGCTTCCGTTCCCAGCCTAACAGCTAAGCTAACAATTTAGCTGATACTACCTTCGATTTCACACCAGTCTAAACGTCTACACTACTGCCAAAAGATACACTACTTACTATTTTCCTTGTTTTACTTTCCTAGGAATCACTAAGGACGTAACAGACTGTTTATGCAACCAGGGTGAAGCGTTGAGCATTTCCCCCGACAAGTTAGTGCGCCGGAGTGTAGCTGCAGAAGCTCTGAAAAACGTTAACTCGAGATAAGCTAACGAAAACAGAAACAACGCCATCATCTACAAAGGAAGCGAGAGTCTTGAAAATGAGAGGTTCCTACGGAGACAGAGATAGAGACAGAGATAGAGATAGAGACAGAGATAGAGATAGAGACAGAGATAGAGACAGAGACAGGGACAGGGATAGAGATAGAGACCGAGACCGTGGTCGTGACAGGGGGTAAGAAAATACAGAAAAATCCACGTTAGCCTATAAGCTAACATCAGCTCAATTTGTGTGCACCACATGCTTGAGAGTATCGCCACGGAAAGAACAATTCGCTATTTTATACAACTTAAGACGTATTAATATTGTGTTTTATCATGTTACAGGAGCCCTCGTTTTGGGTCTAGCAGAAGCAGTTCATCATCGATTAAAAAATACGGCAGTCCTGGCGAGCGTTTACGGAAGAAAAGATGGGACCTGGATGATCTCCCTAAATTTGAGAAGAACTTTTACAACGAACATCCGGAAGTACAGCGCATGAGTCAGGTATGTTTTTGAAATTACGTTAGTCATGATGCTGCATTTTTGTGTTAGGCATATTAAAGGGGAACTTTGAAGTAAGGTTGGCCAACCATGTTTTTGAATAACATCAATGGCTAAACAATTATAAGCATATTTTCATTTTTTTTTTTAACGCAACCCTTCCAGATTCTTTGTTTAACCCATAGCAACGCCCTTGACAACGAAAATGCTTTTCTTCGGCAATCTTCGGAAATTACGTCACACCTAGACATGCGAGGGAAGTCCACCATAGAACAGTATTCTTTGTTGCATTGCTTCTTGGTAAGATGCCACAGCGGTGTGTGGCGATGTTTTGTTCTCGCTCAAACGAAAAGTTGTATGAGTGGCCAAAGGATAGCAGGGCACGTAAATGGACATCTTTCGTTCGCACAAAGCGAATGAATTTCACGCCATCATCGAGTAGTGTTCTCTGCTGCAAACACTTCGAAGATGCCTGCTTCCTTAACCGGTCTGCTTATGATCAAGGATTTGCCAAAAAGTAAGTGTGATTTTTGGATAGATGACTGATGACTTTGTCAAAGCATAGCTGCCTACTGTTGTGGAATTGAACAGTATAAGCTAGCAACGTTAGCCGAAAGTTAACTCGTGGAAATCCCCGATCATAGTTGTTGTTGCGTTCGCTAGGTTAAGCGTGTTTAAATTGTGCGTCATCTACGATCATGTCCGAAAGGGTTAATCCACTGTCAATTGGGAAACGGGTGTGGATGTGCATATAAACGGGTCGGCGTCGCGGTAATTCACGGTCACATTGCTGTAAGAGACACACACCGCCGGTTAGTTTGTGCACATTTATTTGTATTTGTATTATGTATTTCCACCTTCATTCTTCAAGCATTGCATTGCTTATGGACGGTTCAGCGTTCACGGTGATCGCATGATAGGCTTCTAGTTTGTGTTTTATGAGAGCCGCTGACAGGTGACAGCTGAAAAATAGCGTGTTGGTTTAGCGTAGCTATTGAGTCAATCTCGCAGCGAATCAGCGAGCGCGCAGGTCACGCAGTGAATCATGGGAAATGTAGTCTCGGGACAACACTGAAGTGGTGCTTTGTAATCTGTTCGCTTGTGTGAAAAAACTACATTTCCTCAAGCCATTAGACGCCAATTCCTGCCGAGAGCTGTGCCGAGCTGTGTTCTAACTTTTCAATAAGAACTGCTCCATGTGTTAATAAAGAGACAAGGTTGTCAGCGCGTCGTGTGTTCGATACATTTGTAAACAAAAAGCTCATAACAAGACACTATGCACAATCCGTTTAAGAGACGCTGGAGTGGGAGGCGAGGAGGAGATCGGCGAGAAGCAAAACTTCGTGGTCGAATGTGGCGGCAGTCCGCTATTATTTTGTTGTCTTATTGTTGCCGCAATAAAGTGGAGAAAGCCATCGAAGACTCATCTCCTTCTTTCCCCCCAACGTTTTTATATTATTATTTTATATGCACGAGAGCTGCCGGCTCTGCCAAAATGAACATCAAGTCTGATTATTATTTTTTTTAACAATGTCATCAGATAGACAAAAACATAACATTATGTGCAAATGCCTGCATCTTCCAATCATAAAAATAATAACAGCCTATATCTTACCAATGTTGTAATCTCGATGGGTCTTGTATCTATTCCATGTCAGGTAGTCTAGGCACACTGTTTGCATTCTGATTAGCGTCTGGCTAATACATGTTAGATCCAACATAAAATTCCAAGCTCCTCTTCTTCCTCCCACTCTTTAAAAACTTGGATCTCTTCCCTTGCGCTCGGTCTATCGCTTATATCGCTGTTTGAATCATTGTTTGAAGGGCTTTGTATGGCGGCCGTATGTATGGAGCTGCCAACGCTGTTCCCGGTGTGACGTATCACTTCCAGGTTCGTCCCCTTTCAGGCTCGAACTTCAGAAACGCGATTATTTTGTCAAATATACAACATATAAATTATTTTTTCATGCTTTATTTGGTGGACAATGTTTCATTACTTTACTTGTGACCCTATTTGGCATGTGAAGAAATTAGTTCACACTACAGCTTTAACTACAGCGCCGCCATTTGAATTCTCACTCTCTATTCTTTTTCCCCTATTAGTATGACATTGAGGAGTTCAGAAGGAAGAAAGAAATAACTATCCGAGGTTCAGGATGCCCAAAGCCCGTTACCGCCTTCCATCAAGCAAAGTTTCCCCGTAAGTATCTGTAAACCTTATCTAGACATGGCAAACACACAGTTTACATAGAGCAGGCATGAAATCTCCCACCTTTCGGCGAAATTCGCCGTTTTGAAGTCAAAAAGGGTGACCTACGTGAATTGTGTTGATCCGAGGAGAACATTTTTAAGGAGGGTTCTGTTGATTTTTTTTTTTTTTTAATGTCAGACGCTGGTATGCAACTGGGGAAAGCGGCACAAAGCCAAAAATAAACGCACCTGAGGGGCCAAAACATTGACTTATTTCAACGAAACAAAGGAGGGTACACATTTGTGTCCTGTCTCTTCAATGCCAAGCTAGGCTGCACGTCGGCCGTGAATGAACACCTAAAGCTTAGTCCCCCAGTTGTAATTTTGGAAGACGACAGGAGACAATTACAAGCTGACAGATTTTAAGTCCATCTAACTAAGCCTTGCTAAGCCCCTCGCGATATGCAATTAGTCCATTTATCGCATGGTAAATAAAAATTAGTGGGGGGATTTCCACGGCTGCGTTTTATCGTTGCGTGCGTCCATACATTTGTGTGTGCATGTACACGTGCATGTTGATGGCATGTGAGACTCCAGTTCCTTTCGCAAATGTTTATTGGTCATCAACATGCCATAGAATTAAAGTTCAGACATATAAAATAAGGAAACACATCTATATTAAACACTGTAAACGTTAGCATTGCTACGTTGAGGCTAATGGGGGAAAAAGACAACCTACTTTAGCCTGCTATAAAATATTGGCAGTCTTCTCCAAAACGCAAACTTGCAGTTAAAAGGTGACACTTCAAACATGTAGAAATCACTGGTCAACAGAGTTTGCAAATGAAAAAAACAACAACAACAAAAAAATGATTAACACCACATGCAATGACAAAAAGAGCTTTTTTTTTTGTTCCAGAGTGTAAAGCTTACTGTTAGCGGTTTAGCGAATGTACTTCCGGTGAATATTTCGAAATAAAAACCCCTATGTTCGTCATGTAAATAACGATTTCTGGAGTTAATCCCACATACTTCAGAATTCATATTTTACACTAAGAACAGCTTTAAAATGACACCCTTTTTGAAAAATCTGATTGGCAATTATTATAATACTATTATATATAGTAGTGTACTAATAATATTAAAGCTAGATACTTTTTTTTAAAGAATTGTTTTGAATAATGTTGGAAGGGCAAAGTCAGTGTTCTGAATCTGTTTACGTTACATTCTTTTGCACTAGTTAATAGAGGCGTGCGAAATTTCCGATTCTTAGATTATTCGCGACTCGGCCGTGGAAGATTCAAGAACGATTTACAAACATCCAAATTCCAATTATTGAATTATACCAGGTAAAGCGGAAATTAAACACAGTCAGCGCGGTCTTGAGGACGCAATGAGGAACAGACCGAGAGTAAATATCATGTTCAACTCATGCCACTGGATTTAAAAAACAAAAAAAACAATAATACCTGACTGCGGCCGTCAGCCGCTACAAACAGCGCCCAGTTGCTAGTTGCTACAAACATACGGCAACATACGGCTATGGTAGATATTACATATATCTAGAACTAGATGTGAAATGACATACGGCGGCCGTGTTAGATCATATACCAAGAAATAGATGCGAAATGACAGACTTTCCCGCGCTAGTAAACAAGCGCCATCTTAAAGCCGTAAACCTCTCTAGAAGGCTCTGTTGTAGCGAACCTAATATTTATCTTACAAAAAAACGGCAAAATCTTGACTTGAATCTATCTTTTAAATGATGAAACAGTTTCAAAACTTTCACGTCAAAAGTAGACAAAGGGGAAATTATGGAATAACGGAGGAATTTTAACAACTTTAACTGTTGGTTCACAACATTAAATTAATTGAATGTAGTTTAAAGCTGCCAATACAATCAATCAATCAATCAAATTTATTTATATAGCCCTTTACAAAACCCGAAAGGCCCCCAAAGTGCTTTACAACAAAACATGGCTCAAGATAAATAAAAGGCAGGAAAATATTATACAATGACATTTTACAAAATAAAATAAAACAAAGAGCGCATCGCAATAAAATTCCAGCAAGTAAAACAATAAAACCGATAAAATCGAAAAGAAACATTAAAAAAGCCCTTAAGCTAATAAAACCAGGCTATCCTAATCTTTGTAAAAGGCGAGTCTAAAAAGGTGTGTTTTTAGCCGAGACTTAAAAAGACCTACATCCGTGGTGGTGCGGATTTCGGGGGGAAGGCTGTTCCACAGCCTGGGGGCAGCAACCGCAAAGGATCGGTCTCCCCACTGTTTAAGTTTTGACCTTGGAACATCTAAAAGAAGCTGGCCGGTCGAGCGAAGAGTCCTGCCAGAGTTACGAAAAGTTAAAATTTCCGATAGATAAGATGGAGCCTGGCCATTAATAGAATTAAAAACAAACAGTAAAAGTTTTAAATCAATTCTAAAATGGACTGGAAGCCAGTGGAGTGATGATAGCACGGGGGTAATATGCTCACGTCTAGGTGTACCTGTTAAAAATCGAGCAGCAGCATTTTGAACAAGTTGCAGCCGAGAGATCGAGGACTTGGGTAGGCCAACATAAAGTGCATTGCAGTAGTCCAGCCTTGAACTTATAAAAGCGTGAATTGCTTTTTCAAGGTCGTGGCGACTAAGAAAAGGCTTCACTTTGGCTAAGAGACGAAGCTGGAAAAAACTTGCTCTTACAACGGAACTAATCTGTTTTTCAAAGTTAAGCCTGCTATCGAATATCACTCCGAGATTTTTAACGTGTGTCTTAAAAATGTCAGCCGGAGCGCCAGAGTTGGGCTCAAGGGCTTTCATCATGGAAGGTGTGCCAAAAGTAATAAATTCAGTTTTGCTCTCGTTAAGGTGTAAAAAGTTTTGTGCAAGCCACTGCTTCACATCAGATATGCACCCCATCAATTTAGCAAGAGCAGTTTTTTTGTTAGGTCTCAGGGGCAGATAAAGCTGCAGGTCATCAGCATAAAAATGAAAAGCGATATCATGTTTTTTTATAATTGATCCTAAAGGTAGGAGATAAAGCGCAAAAAGAGCAGGCCCTAAAATAGAGCCTTGCGGTACCCCGCAAGACAGAGAAGTTTGTGAGGAGGAAAATTCCCTAATCATTACCGAGAATGTTCTATGTTATAAATAGGATTTAAACCATTTTAAAGTGTTACCACGGATACCTATGAAATGTTCTAAACGAGATACAAGGACTGAATGGTCAACTGTATTGAATGCTGCTGTGAGGTCCAGTAAAACAAGGATAGCCGGGTTTCCATTATCCACAGAAAGAGCAATGTCGTTATGTACTTTTAACAATGCTGACTCAGTGCTGTGTCTGGACCTAAAACCTGATTGGAACTTGTCAAGGGTGGAATTTGTCTCTAAGAAGGTTTGCAATTGAATAAAAACAACTTTTTCTAAAACTTTGGAAAGGAAAGACAAGTGGGAGACAGGTCTAAAGTTGGACAGCACAGAGGAGTCGAGATGGGGTTTTTTAAGAAGGGGTCTGACTACAGCCTGTTTGAAGGCAGCTGGGACAGAACCGGAACTGAGAGAGGTGTTTATGAGAGACAGCAGACTTGATCCAAGGCAACTAAAGACTTCCTTCAGAAGCCTAGCTGGTATTACGTCTAATGGACAGTTAGTGGGTTTCATGCTACTAACTATTTCGGTGAGGGATGACAATGAAATATGTTCAAATTGCTCAAAGACATTGAGCAGTTCTGAAGGACGTACGTTATCGGATGAGAAACCAGAGTTGCTGACATTTTGCCTAACTGAAGAGACCTTGTTTTGAAAGAAATTGAGAAACTCTTCACATTTGGCAGCTGACACATCAGTTAAGACAGTGGGTTGTGGGTTTAAAACAGAATCAATAGTGTTAAAAAGGAGTCTTGGATGATTGGAGCTGTTATTTATAATGGTAGATAAATAACTAGACTTGGCCTGTTTTATGGCCTCCTGGTAGGCAGCTAAGGTGTCCCTCAGCAATCGCAGAGAAGCATGGAGTTTGTCCTTTTTCCACTGGCGTTCAGCACGCCTGCATTTTTGCCTGAGTAGGCGGGTAGTGTCGTTGAACCATGGAGCGGCTTTGGGTTTGGAGCTTTTTTGCCGTAGAGGGGCAATGGAGTCTAAGATAGCGGTGCAAGTGGAATGGAAAATGGAGAGAAGACTGTCAGAGCAAAGAGGAGAAGGCAGCACGGCGCCAGGATGCTGCTGTAAGTCTCCAAAAGCAGCCACAAACTCTCCTGATGTGCATGGAGTAATGCGTCGTTGGTAGCAGGCTGGAGATATTGGCTTTCCGGCAGAAAAAGGGGCAGAGAAGTCGAAATACAGAATGGGGTCTTATTTTATTTACTGTTTTTAACGGTTAACTTGATACTGAAATAGTAGTTTGTTTAGCCTGAGAGGATTTTTGAACAATTTTGGAACTAGTGTACAAAAAATTAAAAGCGGGGGGGATCGGAGCCTCTGAATCGTAATCGAATCGTTAGGTGCCCAAAGATTCCCACCTCTACTAGTTAATGCCATCAGCATTAGACCTCATTGTTTGTGATTTATTGTTGTTATTTACCTGTTTATTTGTACTTTAGTAAAAAATTTAAAAAATGTTTTTGTCAATTAATAAGGTTCATCAAAAATTTCATTGTTAAATTTGTAAAAAAAAAAAAAAAAAGCAGGAAAAAAATAATTAGATTAGTTGACTAATCGTAAATATAGTCTGCTGACTAATCGTTTGGGACAGTCCTCTAGTTGTACAGTGCACCGGAACATATTTCCTCCACACCCTTTTTTACCTTTTTAACCCCTGACCCATTTTCATGCCTGATGGGGACCTTTTGAAGTACCGATACTTGTGTAAAAGCAGAAGCTCGTGACAAACTCTTTAAAATTCACAGTAGATGGCTGTCTATTGCTGTCAATGGCAGTGGTGAATGGATTAAGTACTGAGTCAAAATAATCCAAAAATATGTAGATACCTGAAAAATCTGTATTAACAAAGTTTACTTAGAGTTCTTTACCTCCCAACAACACTGCTGTTAGCTTGCATGACCATTAAAAACAAAAAAATACAGAAAATAAATGTGAATATCTTGGGCGTCTTGTCTACTAAGTATGTGTCATGAATATCTTTTCCATTTAGAATATGTATTGGATGTCTTGATGCAACAAAATTTCAAGGAGCCAACAGCCATTCAGGCGCAAGGATTCCCGCTAGCCCTCAGTGGGAAAAACATGGTGGGAATTGCGCAGACCGGCTCAGGGAAGACTCTTTCGGTGAGACAGTTTTTTTTTTTTTTTTTTTTTTTTAAGTTAACATTGATTGTGGTTTTAGGTTGCAATTGGGGAGGAACGATATTGAAAAAAGTTGACATTGCGATTTTTGGGGGCTTTGCGATATATTTTGCAACATTAAAACTAAAAATTTTCACCAGATGACTTGAATAGCTCTGTTTGGGAAAACTTTGGTTGACTCGCAATGACCAGTTAAAATGGATTGTACGGCTATCACCGTCAATTGCAGCCAATGGGTTGACAAGGAAGAAACAAAAATATCCTCTGTTACTATTAAGACATGTGCAAAATCAAATTTACCCACCGATGACAAATTCCTGGTGGCCTGAGATGGTACAAAAACAAAATAAATACTATAGTCTTGATTGTTTTGCTATCAAATATTGTATCTGGATACAATATTTCATTATCGATACTTTGATGCGTACTACAAACTACAATGACAATAATTAACATGTTGTTGAGAAAAAACATAACTCCTGTACTGGCTCACATTAGTTTGTGCAGGAATGCCTAGTGAATGCAGTTTAAACTTGCAAAATTATAAGCATCAGTCAATTTGTTGCTGATTTTCATACTAATGGAATCTATTTCCTTTTACCAATCCCCAGTATCTATTGCCAGCCATTGTGCACATCAACCATCAGCCGTTCCTGGAGCGTGGAGATGGCCCCGTTGTATGTTTCGAAGCAGAATATTACTACAATGCTGAGAGTCTTGTGCTGTGTATTTTTAACTGCTTATTCTGTGAGTCTTAATGGCATTGTGATACTCTGCAGTGCTTGGTTCTAGCCCCAACAAGAGAACTGGCACAACAGGTCCAGCAGGTGGCGTACGATTATGGGAAATCATCCCGTATCAAAACTACATGTGTTTATGGAGGTGCTCCCAAAGGACCTCAGATCCGAGATCTGGAGAGAGGTACGCTATTGACCACTGTTTGGGAAAAAAAGAGGGGAAAAAATATTCATAGCTTTTAATTGGTGAAAGGGAATTTTTATGTTCTTCAGAGAAAGACGGCATCTGAATTTGTAGATCTAAACATTTCTAGATTCACTGCATCATGTTCCTTTCCTAGGTTGTATGGTTATATTTTTCCATTTCCCTCTTTTTTAGGGGTTGAAATCTGTATCGCCACTCCTGGTCGTCTGATTGACTTTCTTGAGGCGGGAAAGACCAATCTGCGGCGTTGCACATATTTAGTTCTGGATGAAGCTGACCGCATGCTGGACATGGGTTTTGAACCCCAGATTCGCAAAATTGTGGACCAGATCAGGGTAACGCCAATAATCTACACAAATCTACAAATGGGAATATGACCAACTGTTTCCTAATGAATGAAAAATATTAATCTGTGTGACATGTATCTGTATGCTTGTTCAGCCGGATAGACAGACACTGATGTGGAGTGCCACCTGGCCTAAAGAGGTGCGTCAGCTGGCTGAAGACTTCCTTAAAGACTATGTGCAGATCAATGTTGGTGCACTTGAGCTAAGTGCAAACCACAACATCCTTCAGATAGTGGACGTGTGCATGGATAGTGAAAAGGACAACAAGTAAGCCACAGCACACTTATAACACCTATTTGCATGTTAATTATTCTTCATTTTAACTTCAGGTTGATACAGCTGATGGAGGAGATAATGGCTGAAAAAGAGAACAAGACTATCATCTTTGTCGAGACCAAGAAGCGATGTGATGACCTCACACGTAGGATGAGACGTGATGGGTGAGCTGAGGAAGATGATGCGATCGTCTGAGGGGTAATCATTAATATCGCAGCGCTGGTTTCGGTTTCAACTTGTTTTTTTCAGGTGGCCAGCAATGTGCATTCACGGTGACAAGAGCCAGCCAGAGAGAGATTGGGTGTTGTCAGGTACAGCAAGCTCAGTAACAGTAACAATACAGCAAACCCCCATTTATGTCTCATGACTCATACCCTAACACAATTGATTAAAATAATGATTGTAGACAGACTACTTTAAAAAAAATGTGCAGTTTTGCCTCACCCTTAAAATCATTGAACACATTTCCACTTACTAAAATCCTCTTTTTAAAGCATTTGGTATTAATTTTATACTATAGCCCAGCAGTTCTCAAAATGTGGTTCGCGTACCACCAATTTTACATGGGCTTCTTCTAGTGCAGTAATCCCCAACCACTGGGCAGTGCGTGGCACATTTGCTACCGGGCCGCAGAGAAATAATAAATTGTTTGTTAACAACAGCAATCCGGCCTGTGACTGTGGCCTTAACGCATAATATCCCTGTCTTCTCTATAGACTAATTCGAGTCAAACTTTGTACAGGTCGCCAGCTAGTGGTTGGCGGTAATTACTGGTGTGTTGCCACACCTATAGCAACCCACCGCCCGTCAATGTAAACAGTCATTTTAGCTGCGGTGGTTGTGTGCTGCGGGCGGCGATATCTTTTGACAGCTTTTTTATGGGGAAAAGGCCACCTGCTGAGCCAGAAGAGGAGCCTACAACCAAATCCATTCTGCATAATATGTGGCTAAAAGCTAGAAAACGAGGCAACAAAAGCGAATCCAGTGAACGCATCATACCTCATGGCGAACCGTATCGTTAAAGCCAAGAAACGTAATTATGCTTGCGACCACGGATATTTGCCGTCAAGTTTTAGGAGAGGCTGCAAAAAAAAAAGGGAAATCACTGTAGTCCGCCGTAAAACCCCTAACGGTGTATATTTGTTTTATTAATGGCCGTACTGGCCCATGCACCAAATATGAGAGTTTGGAATTAATATATTATACGGTACGTTGTCCATAACCTCGGTGTATGTCGGCGACTTGAGTTGTCGCCATGAGGCAATTTCCTGGTTACTCGCGGTTGTAAGGGTGAGTAGGAATATGCAAATATGGGGAAGTGTATATTCAATCAAAAATGGATGGAAGGTTTATTCAAGAGGTGATTGCCCCTTGGTGAAAATAACAAAAGTACCCAGTGAAAAGTTGCAAAAAGACTTTTTTCAATAGGGATGATGGGGGTCAAAGCTGTTGAGTCGCCCATCAGAGGAGAAGAAAAACACCAGCGGTGTATGGCAGCAGCTCTATTTTTACAGATTTTTTTTTTCTTCATCAGTAATTGTAGTCTTAAATTATGTTTTTTAGTTTTAAAAATGCCTTAAGCATTAAATTTTACTTTTACGCAAATGATTGACAGAATTAAGTGTTCAAACAACCTTTTTAATTTGCTATATTGCATTAATCAAATACAGTTCAGTTGTATTCAATGTCAACTACAAAATAGTGACATATAATGACTTAAGAACTTTATTTTCAAATATTTTATATTTGGGAGCCAACACTAGGTCTAATACCATTTAACACAATCCTGAACTAGACTATTTTAGGCAATTGGCATAAAGACCTGCAGTCAAAGTATGTGGACATCAGATTTTGCGTTATGTAGGCCACAACATTAACATTTGGTATACAAGTGTCGACTCAAAATGTGATTTGCTCATACATCTCAATCTCAATTAAAATGATATGTATTTTTAAAAAATTGGGATTTGTTTATGAATAAATAAAATTACAATTAAACTGGGGATGACTTGCTACGAATTCTCATCTTTTAATGCCATTAAAATCCCTGGTTGTCCCAATCGTTTTTTGACTGGTAGGGGCAAATGAACGTTCGTCCATTCGAAATGGATTGGACGTATAGCGCCGTCAATGTCAGCCACAGAGTTAATGTTGGCTCTGATGACGATGCTCGGAGAGCTAAGCATTTTTTGAGGCAGTTTTTCCGTAAAATGTTTGAGAACCACCCCTGTTGCCAATGAAATACACAAAGTTAATTCCAGACCCTGAATCATCTTTTCTTTGTATGTTATTTATTTATTTATTTTTATTTTTTTTAGAGTTCCGAAGTGGTAAAGCTCCAATTCTCATCGCTACTGATGTGGCTTCCCGTGGTTTGGGTATGTCCTCAGCGCTCAAATGTGCCTCACGCTACACAAACACATTTTGATTTGTCTAGTTAGATAAGAGTAAGTTTGCGCTAGCATTTAGAGCTCTCTTCCTTATCAAAACATGGCGCTTTGCTTCTCAGATCAGTGTGCATCTCTGAAGCAAATCATATATTTAGTCAAGTGAAGACCTTTAAAGATGAAATGTAAGAGGTGAGGCTGGTCATGCAGATCAAGCTTGAACCTAATTCTATGTTCATTTGTTTTCTTTTCATTTTCTTTGTTTGTTTCCAAGTCTCTCTTCCGCCAACTAGAAGTACACAGGCCCTCGGGAGCCTGCAGCCGGACCTAGGCATGACTAATCGAAAGCCGACTTTTGGGAGAGAGACGGCCTGATTAATCAGCCCCGCACAGCCATCTCCAAGTACACAATGCTCTCTCCCCGCCTTGCCAGGACGCCGGCTGCCTGGCTGACTGGGGAGGGGGCACGGAAGGAGGGGCGAGCATGGGGGGCTGCTGAGCTGTCAGGGCGGGCTCCCCTCAGCCACGCCATCGTCCATGTGGCGCACCACACAGATTGGAGGAGCCACAAGCGTCAACCGAGCATGTCTGTAACAGATCAATCAGCTCTCAATTGGTGACACTGTGGTGCGTCACGCGAAGAGCGACTCGTCCACCGGGAGCTGAGGGTGGATCGGAGCCAAAGTCGCCCGTGGACGGCTGTGCTGCAGGCCGCGCGCCCGCCCGCCGACGCGTCAGCTTCTGACATCCCCCCAGGCCGCCCACCACCAACACACACATCACCACTGGCTGTGGCGGCCGGCCGGCCTCTCCCTCTGCGGACGTCATGTCTGGTCCTGGCTGGCAGGAGTCCTGGCCTGGAGGAGTCACCTCTCTGTAATTGTTCGTCACCCTTCCTTATTCTTCCTGCACACATTAACGATACTTCTCATCTTCGCCTCGTCTTTCGTTCTCTTCCTCAACCTGGTTAGCGTTTTGTATGTCCTTGTTGTTTTCATTCATTTTTAGACTTTAGCTCTCACCATGTCATTGTAGGGCTATACGCTCACAAAACAACTCCTCTGTATAGCCATTGAACCAGACCGTTGCTGACAATTTACCTCACGCAGGACTCTATGGACAGGGCGTATTTTCAGGGCCTTGTTTCTTAGTCTTGTTGTTTTTAAGATATGAAAGAGGCCGACAAGTACAACCAAAACATGATGAAGAGCAATTATTGTTTTTAAAAACTCACATTTGCTGTGGCTAATTTTGAACAGAAGTAAAAGAAAATTCTGTCAAGCTTTTGTAGGCCACATTCAATTGTTTTATGCTTGGCCATACAGTCCTTCAAGTTACTTGGCCTCACGGATACTGCACGTCAATAAAGTGGAATTAAGGATTACAATCGAAGAACCCCAAAGTCTTGGGGTCTCAAAATCAATCTTTCCAATAGACCCACATCTCAATTTGTCCCGCTAGCTGTCAAAATCTGGCAACGCACCCCTCGCTAGAATCCCTTAACGATCCTTCTGGGGTTGGTAAGAGACCAAAGTTTTCAGGGTGTAGTTGTACGCAATTTCTTGTTTGTGTGCGAGTGATCTGGTGAATAGTAGGGGGCGGGACCTCTTTTGCCCTTCACATTGTGAGGTGTAAGTGATCAGGGGTTAACCTTTTAAACCCATCACTACACATCACACTCTGATAAGCGATAGGTACCACCATGCCTCTTCACTTCCATCAGCCTCTTATCCAATGACTACCTTTGTCATCTGTAATTACCAACATATTTCAAATTACTAGTCCTCTCCTGCAGTTCTAATTCCTGTCAGTATGTTAATCAATTAAAACCACTATAACCCCAATTTTAAAATCAATTTGACTTCCACTTGGGTAATTATATCTCTTCCATAGTGAGCAGGATTGTGCTCAATTCTACAAAATTGTTTTCACCCCGATATTTAATCTAGATAACATCAGGGTTCCACAAGGCAGGCAACAAAGACTGCTGATTTAAATTACACGGCCTTAACAGGAGTGTAATGAAACTATGCTAAATTCATGTTTTATATATTTTTCATAGTCATGACTCGTGGTAAGTGTTGTCATATGCTAATTATATGCTGTACAGGTAAGTGGATACTAGTGAGTGTTCTTAAAAGCAAAAAAACTTTTCCGAGCAATTATTTTGTTCTAACTACCATTTTTGTTTTCCCTTCCCCCAACTTCTCCCATCAAACTGACCCAATTCAACCCCCTGTTACCGTTCCAATTTCCAAAAGACGTGGAAGATGTAAAGTTTGTCATCAACTATGACTACCCCAATTCCTCGGAAGACTACATCCATCGGATCGGACGAACAGCCCGCAGTAACAACAAAGGAACTGCGTACACTTTCTTTACTCCGGGTAACCTCCGCCAGGCCCGCGATCTGATCCGGGTTCTGGAGGAAGCCCGACAGGACATCAATCCCAAACTGTTGCAGCTGGTTGACTCTGGACGGGGAGGAGGAGGCAGCAGTGGAGGTAAGGAACAGCAAATTGTCAACAAAAAAAGCCTTACATACTGATTAATTGACATTGAAAAGTTTAAATAAGGTAACATTTCACCTGGAAAAGTTAAAGCTGAATCGAGCCGTTCATGCCGAACCTTCGCTCAAAAGCCACATTTCCCTACATTTTTGTGAAAAGTGAATGCACACAGAAAAAAATGAAACGACCACTTTAGACCAACTACTTTTTAAAATATAACACTGGTCAGGAATATGAGATTGAACCCTTTCATCCACAAACTATTTTTTGACACTTACAGAGCACTCATTTAATTCATTGGCTGCCATTGCAGTACACGTCCTATCCATTTTGACTGGGAGGTGTTCATTCGCCCCTCCCAGTCAAAATGGATTGGGCGTCTTAATAGTCATGTGCCAGTATGAGATTCTGACGGCATGATAACCTTAAGCCAAAATATCAGGGTATTGCAATTGCTGCTCTAAAATGTGTTACTTTGAGATATTTGGGCTTAAAAAAAATTCTTTCCATTGAACAGGATTTTTATTTTTCAAAACATATTAGCCAATTGGAACATAAGTATAATGTTGAATAAATTTTAAAAAATAACAAAATATTCGACATAAAATGCAGTCCTCTAGGTGAGCCTAAACCCACAGCCACAGCTCAACATTATTACCATCAGAACAAAACTAATTGAATTATTTTCCATAAAAATCACGTGTGTAAAACTCGTATCATGTTCACATTATACACACACTCTCTTTCTCAACACAGACAGTTGCTAGAGAGAAAAAAAAAAACACGTTTTACCACCGCTAGACACACTAAACACGCTGGAGTTGACTCTCGTAGATGGTGGGAAACGTTCATGACCGTGTTTACTAGAGGTGGGAATCTTTGGGCACCTAACGGTTCGATTACGATTCAGAGGCTACGATTCAATTATTGATGACCCCCCTCCCCCCAAGCTATTAGCTGCTTTTAATATTTCGTATATTAGTTTCAAAAATTGCACAAAAATCCTCTCAGGCTTAAATAAACGACTATTTTAGTATCAAGTTAATAGTTCAAAACAGTACATAAAATACTGAAGTCCCCATTCTGTATCAGCAGCTTTAAACTACATTCAATTAATGTAATGTTGTAAATCAACCGCTAAAGTTGTTAAAATTGCTCCCGTTATTCCATAATTTCCCTTCTGTCTACTTCAGACATGTGAAATTTTAAAAACTTTTAAAGATAGATTCAAGTCAAGATTTTGCCGCTCTAGGAGTATTTTAGATGAAAAGTTAATTAGGTTCGCTTGGAAGGTTCGCTACAATAACCTTTCAGGGAAGTCTACAGCTTTAAGATGGCGGCTGTCTACTAACGCTGGCAAGTTTGTCATTTCGCATGCAGTTTTAATACATGTGCTGCTAATGCCGCTGAGTCTGTCATTTCGCATCTAGTTCTTTATGCATGTGATATTTACCATAGCATTATGTGGATGTAATTTGTAGCAGCTGTCAGGTATTATTGTTTTTTTATCTAGCGGCATGAGTTAAGCAAGAGCCGTGAGTTGAGCATTTTCATTACCCAGGTTATGAGAAGCATGATATTTACTCTTTGTCCGTTTCTCATTGCGTCCCAAAGACCGCGCTGACTGTGTTTTAGTTCCACTTTACGTGGTATAATTAAATAATCGGAATTTGATGTTTGTGAATCGTTCTCGAATCTTCCACGGCCGAATCGGGAATAATCTAAGAATCAAAAATTTTGCACACCTATAGTGTTTACTTACCTTTAATTTTGTATAAATGCAAAATCATATTGGAGGTACTGCATCCTCGGCAGCCACTCTCTGCAAATATGTTTTACATGTCGGTTGGCCCTCCTCCTCTAAGCAGTAGCCGTCTGTAACTTTTCTTTAGCCGAAGTATTCCCATACCAGCGATTTCATTTTTTTCTGGGGTGGGAGTTCCGGAGTTTCACCTCCTTCAGCCATCATGTAGCACAGCTGACTCACTGACAATGAGCAACAACTTGTGGGGGAGGGTTGAGCCTTGTAGCTGCAAGCGAGGTATTTCTCCATGCATTTTTCGGGACATAAAAAAATAGCTGATACTGTAGGGACAGTATGACGGAAAATTTTCGCCATTTTCGTCCGCCCTTCCTTTGATCAGACCGCGCGCAGGCTGAGCAGCGGTGCACATTTACACCAGTCAATGACTCTGAGTACTGTGCGTGCGGTAGGCTACATCAAAAATGTTTTCAAAACAGAAATCAGGCTATCAAAAGAGGAAAGAAAATAAAGCAAAGCAGGAGAGGGGTAGAAAAGGCCAACAGCATGCGAAAAAGTACTTCACAAAGGAAGGTTGGTGTAAATTGTGTCAGTGTAGTGCTGAAAATTAACCTGTTATTTTAGCTCACGCGACGTCTATTAGAAAGCTCAGAAGCAGGTCCCAGCTCACTCCGTAAGAAATACGGGATTTTCCCGACCTCAGTGAGCGACATTGACCAATTCAAGAACATGAATTCCAAATAATGACGGCATTTTTTGGTATCATACAGATGTTGAAAGTTGGTGTGGATTTTTTTTTTAATCTGGTTGAATCCAGTTTGTCAAGAATTTATTGAATTTAATTTGTCATCAATTAAATTTAGTTAGTTAACAAGGAAGGGACCTGGCTTCGGAGCTGTAGCTTTTTTATAAGTTTTCAAATGGGGCTAAGCCTACTCCATAATGAAATACTGTAATTGTTTGCTAGCTAGTGTTTGCTCCACTTTTAGCTTACATTTAATTAGTACAGCAGGTTAACCCTTTCGCAAGCTCTCCACACCAAAACAGTTGTCTCTGCCCTCGCCTGTTGTAATAGGCACAAGCACAATTCCTCTTGCTGCGTCTGGCTCAGCAGCCCTGTCTCCTGACACCCTTTATGAGCCAGCCTCATCTTTACTCCCAACTGAAGGAGGTGAGGAATCAACTTGAACACTGCCACACCACACATAAAATATCAGTGGCTAAGAGACAAATAGTAATAAGTAATAATAATTAATAATAATTATTATTATTATTAATTAATGATACATAATTAATAATTAAATTATGATACTAGAATAATATAGAAGATATTGTTATATTTGTCATTTTATGTACACTACAGAGCCAGGACCATCTTCAGTAAGACACCTGAACTCTGTGTATACTGCTACATTCCCCCCTAACTTGTCCTCTCTTGGTCTCCTGAATGCAATTTTTAAGATGCAGCTGCAAAGCATTTTTGGAGAAGTGTGCATCGCTTTACGAATATTTTGCACACTCCCCGTAACGGTTGCAGGCGGCGAGAGAACTAGTAAGCTAAAACTCATAAAAAATTATATGAGGTCCACTATGTGTCAGGACAGGCTTTCTAGTCTTGCCATGTTGTCCATTGAAAGTCAGTTGGCTAGGAGGCTAGACTTTAATGATTTGATCACTGACTTTGCTATCAAGAAGGCTCGGCGCTGGGCTCTTGGTGACTAAGGCTGAGCAACCTGCAATCTGCTCACTTTGTTTGTAATTGTGAGTGTGATTGCTTGTGTGTGTGTGTGTGTGTGTGGTGTTCGCTTTGTTTGTTATATCATTCTAAAGATTGTTTTTTTGATTGGCGTTAATGTATGCTGTAGTATTGTTAGAATAAAAGTTTTGTTTGAACTTAAGTCATTCATTGTGGTATTTGAGAATATTTCTAATAAAAATATATTTAGATTGTAAAAGATGGGCTTCAGTACATTTCTTAAAGATGATATCAGTCTATTCATTATTGCTCTATACGCTGTATGTTTACATAAATATATTTTCATCTTAAATTAATGCAGAAAATGCACAAATTAGTGTGTAAAGATTCACCAGAATGCAGGAAATTACGTAGTTGATACTCTAAATGTGTGTGTGTGTCCCGGCACTGGTGGTGGGGCCCAAAGTGATATCTTCCATTAGTCCTCAAACTGCGGCCCGCGGCCCAAATACGGCCCGCCTCCACATTTGGTCCGGCCATTTTGATTTTTTTTTTTTTTTCTCAATCGTGTTATTTATTTTCTGGCCTTTTCTTTGAAGAATTCAGAGAGGGTTATTTGGTTATTATCTATTTAATTAATAGTGTTTTTATTATTAATTATTATTATTATTATAAAGAATCCAGAAAGGGGTACTTGATTGTGGCTTTCTGAAAAACAATAAATTTTTTACATTTATGCACTTCTGCAATCGTCACACTTTTTCTGTAACAAACTGACCCCGGCCCCTCATCAGAGAAGGGAAAAGTTATGTGGCCCTCACAGGAAAAAGTTTGGGGACCCCTGCTTTAACACATATTGCCAAAGGCAGAACAAAAACCTATCTGCCAATATATACCAATATTTTTTATTTCTATTAGATAAATGTTTCAGTAAAATGTTACACATGCTTGTGTATTTGCCACTTATTGCCACAGTTAAAATTGAGGCTTTGGGCCTCTTTTGATCTCGTTGTGAGTTTGTAAGGTTGTGACTTCTGATTAAACAAACTCGATGCCAATCAAAACGTTTGTTCTATTTCCCCAAATTAGAATCGATAAGAGAATCGATAAAGAATCGAATCGTTAAGCAATATCGATAATGGAATCAGAATCGTAAAAATCCTATCAATTCCCATCCCTAATGCTGAATAAGTGTACAGTATGATAATGTTATATGATGCATGAACAATGACATGCGAACGTGGCCGGTATGTTAACATAACATAGCTATTCAGTTTTTCAGATAACTATATCATAAAGAACACGCTAACAAGTTTACCAAACCATCAGTGTCACACCAAAACACCAAAATAACATGTGAAATGATCTAATAATGTCTTAATAATTTCACACATAAGTCGCTCCAGAGTATAAGTCGCACCCCCAGCCAAACTATGAAAAAATAAAAAAACTACGACTTACAGACCGAAAAATACGGTATATATTTCTTTGATACGTCAAAATACTTCCAAACCGTGGACATGTTGGCTGTTACCCAGTTGTATTGCTTCTCGCAGTGTTTTGATTACATCACAATAGGACCTCTGTTCTTCACACTATTCAGTGGTAAACTTTCGGTCTTTTAACTGAAACCCGAAAATGCCATTTTGGCTATTTTCGGCCGAAGGTTTTCCGTCACATCTTTAGTATAAGTGCCAACTTTTGAATAGCTGTTCACTGTAATGACAAAATAAAAATCAATAAGAATCACTATTATAATAACAGTATGTATCTTCTTCCTTTGAGGTGGCCGTTCCCGTTTCAGAGGCGGCTCGTCTTCCAACAATCCCAACCTGATGTACCAAGATGAGTGCGAACGACGAATGCGCTCAGTCAGCAGCAGCGGCAAAGACGGACGATCGAGTAGCAGCAGCTATGGCCGCGACGGGCACGAATCACGCGATTCCCGAGACGGTCGAGGCGCGAGCAGCCGGGACGGGGACCGCCTCTCCTCCTCATCCTCTTCCTCGTCTTACAGGGATCGCAGCAGCAGGGACGGAGGACGCGGCTACGTTTCCGGTTCCGGCTCCACCTCCGCCTCCGACCCGTACCAGAAGACTAACAGTAACAGCGGCGACGGTAGTACAAGCCAATACAGTCTTCCCGTGGGCGGCTCCGCGCCACTGGGAGCTGAAGTGGGGCTAGTCCCACCGGGTTACTCATGCCCCCAGCCCCTAATGGTCCAGCAGTTCATCCCGCCTCAGCCCATGGTCCCCTTCCAGTTTGTTCAACCTCCGCAACCACAACCACCACCTCCTGGTGTAGACTAAATCACATCTACTCACATGTCATCATGAGCCAGTCTGACCACTTACAAAAAGAGAAACAGGGTTACACTGCATTAACTTGGCTCAAGTCGTGAAATAAGGAATGAATAAGTAAAACTGATAGAAAAGGACCATAGCTTTAGAATTCTAAAAACAAATGTACAGCTGTCTTGGTGTGTTTATTTATACTAAATACACTTAGAGATTTGTCCTTACGTCAGTGGTATTGTTTTTGCTTTGAAGACATGTGAACACCTTTTTTAAAGATCACTGACAACCTGCGCGGTGAACTGACGCTTGCTTGTGGTTCGGCATCTGCATCGTCAGAATTTTCAGCTAAGCTTTATTCACTGAAAATATTTCGGTTTTCGGCATGACGTCTTTGAATCTTGATACCAAGGAAACAATTTGAAGTGAAATAAGCTGCTCTATTTTCTCAAAATTAATCTTCTGTTCCTCCTTTAATTACTTGCAGATTTTTGCTATATATTTTTTTTTCAACAAAATTTCTATTTACATTTTTTTTCCTGATTTCCCCCATGTATTTTTAAGACACAAAATTTTAACCCACAATAGGACACTCGTTGAACATCTTAGCTGCCATTGACAGCATTAGACTAGACTTGACAAGACACCCTACCTATTTCCACTTATGTTCGTTCACCCCTCAAGTCCAAGTCAAAATGGGTTGGACGTCTGGCACCGTCAATGACATTGAAAGTTAAGCATTCACAGGCCCGTCCTCCCAGTTTGAATTGGACGGTTATCGTTGTCAATGCCAGACAATGAGTTAAAAAATAATAATAATAAAATAAATGAGTTAAAAATAAAAATAAAAAAATAAAAAACAGCCCAATCACACTAGAGTGTATTTCTGGTATTCTTATTTTAATTTTCTGAATTTGTTTTGTTTTTTAAAACATTGAAATGATTTATATCAAAAATAAAAATATATATAATTGAGATCACAATATTAACATTTGGAGTAAAAGTGTGGTCTACATGACCTACAATGTGATCTATCTTTATAGGGTTCATTTATGTTTGTTCATTTACTAAAAAAAAGGTTAGGTAATGCAAATAAAGTGCATCTTAAATATCTTTTACTCACCGCCTATTTGTGCTGTGCTGTCAGCTCCCAAAATACAAAGTAGTAGCTTCTTTCTCATGGAACACTATAAAAAAAAAAAAAATTTTAAACTCGAATTCACAATATAACTGGAGTTAGCGTTGTATGGTATTGCAACATATGGCTGTATTTAAAATCGTGAGTAGTTTTTGACTTCAAATTTTCAATCTTTTTGTAAAAATGTTTTTCCCGTGATAGTGATTGCATTGTTGATATTTAGTTGGTTAGAAACTTGATTCTCAAAATCAGAAGCATTGGAAGATGAATGCATCTTTGTTGCAGTTGAAAACAGTTCCATGTTTTAACATTATGACTTTCAATTGTATTATTTAGCATGTTGATTCTTTGTGTATATTAATCTCAAAGAAGCTACATGATTTCCCCGTGTGTTCACACCTTTGTAGCAGTGAACTTTATTTGGTGCATTTTTGACCCGATTAAAGTTCTTTGTTATGTCACGCTGTGTCTGTCATATTTGGGAAGCCCTGCCCCAAAAGTGAAGGCCACACCGTATTTTCTTTCAGTGGGCCGTTATGTCAGTCAACCAATAGAAAACATTTTCTAATATTATCCTTAATATTTTACTTTTACAGGGTTTATGCGGGTCATTAAAAAGCATTTAAAGACATTAAAGCAACATTTGGTAACTTTTCAACCTTTATAAAATATTTTCATAAGATTTGTGATATGTCGACTGGAAACTATTTGAAAGACACCTCTTTTATATCTTGAGATGGTCCGTATCGCTTTCCCCGTCACTAACTTCGAGGAGGGTGGCAGGAACCCTGCCACAAAAAAAAAAAAAAATTGCTGACTGCTTAAGGGAATAAGTCACTTTCCCCGGAAGTCGATGCAAATGCTTTTGCGTGAATTCTGCAAAGACGGCAGAGCAACAAGAAACAAAAACGTTTGGTCTGGTGAAGAAAAAAAGGCAGGATACACAGAATAAACATCGGCCCGGCTTTCACTCGCTGGCGTGACCCCCCCTACCCAACCAAACTCGTCAGCGCTGACACTACTGCTTTTGTCCACCGGTGTTGCAAAAATCGACCAAAACTGAAAAGCTACCAAGTGTTTCTATAAATGGATTTTGTCAAAATTAGGCATTAAAAAGCATTAAACTAAATGTTCCAGGCATTAAAAATTATATAAGCTTGATGGTTAAAAAAATCTTTTTTTTTTTTACATAATTAGAGTTGTCTGATATTATCGGGTAGCTGATATTATCGGCCAATAAAAGCATTTTAAAATGACATCAGATAATATTGACATTGTTTTGCTGAATTTTCGGTGACATCTCTAGACCATTTGCATTCATGTTGCAAAATTTAAATGAATAATAAATGAGTAAAAAATAACGGATTATAAACCCATTACATACCTCATATACTGTACTGAAGCTGTGTGCCTTTGTTATTTTGTGCCAGAGGCACAAAAAGCACAAAAAAACTCATGTTTTGATTTCAACAATATAGTGGTGTGGTGCAATATAGAGCCGGTGCAATATAGGCACTTTTTCCATATCTTCAGTTGAAGCTCTTATTTTCACAATGTTTATTAGAACACCTTGAAGTTGTTTTATAGGGCTTTGCAAGGCAAAAGCCCACGTACCAAAATTCCTGTTTTTTTTTTTTTTTTTTAAGGCGTTTCTTCGGCGCACCGCACAGGCCAAACCGTTTGACTGACCGTCACCGGTCAAAAATCGAATTGAATGGAATTTTCGCGCGACGCAGGGAATTTTCGATTTTTAACTAAAAAAAAAAACTCATAAAGTTGAGCACCGTCTTCATTACTGAAAAAAAAACAATGTTTAATAACTGCAAAACGATGGCAGTTCAAACAAAAAAAATTACAGCACAAACCAGCACTAACGGCGAAGAAAAAAATGGCATCATCGCGGGTCCATTCCGCCGCAGATGGAAGGCTGTGCGTGACATCATCACTATACTTTATTATGAATATCTTGAAAACTGTAGCAGTTCAAACAAAACTTTCTACAGCACAATCCAGCACTAACGAAGCATAATCGAATGGCATCATCGCTGTTCCATTCCGCCGCAGATGGGGGGCTGCGCGTGACGTCACCACTTTACTTTATTACCAATATCTCGAAAACCGTAGCAGTTCAAAAAAAACTTTTTACAGCACAATCCAGCACTAACGAGGCTGAACCAAATGACACCACTGGGGTTCCATTCCGCCGCAGATGGGGGGCTGGGTGAACTCTGGATGACCTAAAAAACAATGTTTAATAACTGCAAAACGATGATGGCACAAACGAAACTTTTTGCAGCACAAACCAGCACTAACGACGGAGAAAAAAATGGCATTATTGCCGTTGCATTCCGCCGCAGATGGGGAGCTGTGCGTGACGTCATCACTATACATTATTATGAATATCTCGAAAACCGTAGCAGTTCAAACAAAACTTTTTGCAGCACAATCCAGCACTAACGAGGCAGAATCAAATGACACCACTGGGGTTCCATTCCGCCGCAGATGGGGGGCTGGGTGAACTCTGGATGACCTAAAAAAACAATGTTTAATAACTGCAAAACGATGATGGCACAAACGAAACTTTTTGCAGCACAAACAAGCACAATCATAGCACAAATGATTGACATAATGTTTAAATAAATATGCGTCTGATGGGGGGCCAACTTCACGGAGGTCTTTGTAGCAGTGAATTGTTTTTGTTGCATTTTTTAACCGATTGAAGTTCTTTGCTATGCCACGCTGTGTCGGTGTCATATTTGGTAAGCCACAGTAGTAGGGGCTACACCGTATTTCGATTTTCTTTCAGTGGGCCGTTGTGTCGGCCGAATAATCAAGATGATTTCATTCATTCGCCCCTCCAAGTCAAATTGGATTGGACGTCAAGTGCCACGATATATTGAGTAATCGTCAACTCATCGGTTATCAAATCAATTTTGATAGACGATTAAACATTGCTGACTGGAAAATTGTCCAAATACATTTTTTTCTTTTAGCTTGATAGCATTTTTTTTATTTCAGTTTTTTCCCCTTTAAATAAAAAGGGAAACTATACTCTTCATTCAGTTTGTTTTAATTAAAAAAGGAAAATTGTAAATATTCTTCCTATTTTTAAATTCATTTTTCTAATCTTTGACATACTATTTTTTATCTTAAATGGTAAACATTATTCATTTGGGGATTTCTTTACAAAAAGGAAAACCAGTAAATACCCGTATTGGCCCGAATATAAAACGGTGTTTAGATAAGATAAGATAATAAGATTGAAAAAGACGGGGTCGTCTTCTATTCGCGGTCTTGACATTATACCCATTCACGACGCTAGATGGCGCCAGATATCATTGAAGCGATGTTTTGTCATGACAGATCTCAGCTACTCTCAAGTTTAACCAGTTTGCATTATTGTATTGCAATGTTTTTCCTTATTCAGATTTGTTTCAAGACTACAGTTAGACTTCAATTTGATGGTTAATGCAGTTATTGCAATTTTGATGATTTATCACAATAGATTGGTTTATTTACATTTAAAAAACCAGAAGCCATTCATTTACGAATGTAATTGCACTTTAGTTTACATATTTAATTGTTCAGATATTAAGATTTGAATGAGGCAAAATAACATGCTTTTTCTCTCAAATATATTGTTATAATCATTTGTTTAGGATGTACTGTAATTATTTTAAGTATAAAAATTAATTTGGTTTTCAAAAAGTCTTTTTTCAAACTTGAGTCTTGAAAAAGAGGGGGTCGTCTTATAATCAGGGCCGTCTTATATTCGGGCCAATACGGTATCTCTGGTTTAATTACAAAAAAAAAAAGTACATTACAGTAAATATTCTCAATTTTAAATTGTAGTTTTGTGTTTTAGGAACATTACTTCAATGCCTGTCTAAGTAGGCTGCTTTGCTTTAGATTAAAGCAGTGGTTCTTAACGCAGTTCGGTGAGTCAGCCTCAGGGGTTAGGTGAATGTTTAGAAAATGCTAAACCCTATTTTGTATGCTGACTAACGTTATAGGTTTGCCCCCAATTTATAGGCTTTATTTTATTTGTAGATAATAATAAATGATAGATTTGGATAATTACAAAGGAAGACATTTGCGTCATTATACGTCATGAAAATAGTATGTGATGCAAGGATGCGAAATTAAAATGAGAATGCAGACATGAAAACAAAAAACGGAACAATGTTAAATTTTATGAATTTCATTTTATGTAGGAACGAGAAATCAACAGCAAAAGGCAAAATTATTTGTAGTTAATTTCACTCTGGATGAAATTTGAACACGAATTACCGTAAAATTTTGGACTATAAATCGCTACTTTTTCCCCTCATTTTGAATCCTGCCGTTTATAGTCCAGCGCAGCTGATTTGTTGATTTATTTGGGTTAATAGGTGACACTTTATTTGACGATGGTGTCATCACACTGCCATAGGACCGTGATAATTATGACATGACACTATCATGGGCATTATTGAATGCTTATGACAGATGTCATTGAATGAATGAATTTATTGTCATTGTCATCATCATCATAATCATTGACAGTTTCAGAGTGTGGAATTTGCCCGAAAAAAAAGACGATGACAGACAAAGGAAAGACGGGAAAAAGCAAATGCTTATCGATACCCGTCCCCCAACAGCCCGGGACGCACAGTCAAGCATGTTTGTGTTACAGTCCAGTTATTATCAGTTTTTTTGTTTGTTTTTTAACTCACATATAATTCAAAAGTCATTGATTGCCATGGAATTTCACATATTGTCCATTTGAGTGGGTTCATTGTATCACTTGATGTCCAAGTTGGTGTAGGGAGGGGTGGCCGGGGGTATCATGGAGGCCCACGTCTGCTGTATCTGCTTCAGAAGATTAGTCATCATCCTCCCTTCCCTGGTTGCCGCGAGCGAGCCTTTCATGATCCCGGCGCTCCGTGATGATTTTTGTGACCATTTGAGCGGTGGCATCACTTCACGCTGCTTGTTCCTTCGTCACCTGGGACAATTTGTCACCGTTGTTATGAGCAACCTCCATTGCCTCGTGGAGTTGACTCTTGATTCTCATCGAGAATTGGTGTACCCAGAGGGCACCAAGAAGCAACAGGAGGGCGGGCGCCATCAGAGAGCCGAAGATAAAGTGGTCCTCGATGTCCTCAATCTGGAGAGACGTTAAGCATATTGGCCTCCATTTTCCCCAGGCATCCTCCACATAACCAGACGTGAAGGTGTTGGCCGGACATGGCCGTTGGCTTGCTGTAGGTTTCATTGTAGAAAAATTTTGTCCAAAGAGCTGAGTGTCCAGTCGATAAGCTCCATCTTACAGCAGGTTAAACACAGCACTCGCGTTGCAATGGCAGATCAGTAATCCAATTTTACTGGAGGGCATATCTTTAGAGCACTGTTATGTCTTATTCTCTGTCCCTGACATTTAATCATCCTTTGTTTGCCATTTTGTTGTGGGAACAATCTGTGCGGATGTGTGTGTGCAGTGCAGCTATGACTCACTTTGGTCCATTAAGTATCATCCGGCAAATTATGTCACTAACTCCGTTTATGTCCAGCTTGGATCTTTTAATTCCATTTAAAAGTGAGATGATTGGCCGGATGACACAAAATTACATCTGTCATTGGCATGCATTAATGCTCATGGCAGTGTCATATCATAATTATGATGTTCTTATGACAGTTTTATGGCGCAACTGTCAAATAAAGTGTTGCCAAATACCATCGCTAGCAATTAATGAAACAACTAGAACAGTAACTGAAGAAATAATTAGCAAAAGAACATGAATTTTGATTGTTATTTATATATGTAGCGCTGCAATGCATGCTAGGAGGTATGTTGGATGACAATAATGTTGACAGCAGGTGGCAGCAGAAGTTGACTGTCTCCCCCAAGGGAGCATTGATGGCCAAATGAAGCTTCTGGAAGCAATGGAGCTTTGCAATGGAGCTTTGCAGCGAATTGCATCAAAGCTTCATGGTTGTTTATATGGTCTTAAACATTCTTATGATGCCACTGTCAAATAAAGTTTTACTGGTTAATGTATTTTGGTGTAAATATCCCATAATACAGTGCGGACAGTTACGGCTTCTAGTCCACTGCAGCTTATCTATGAACAAATGCCATTTTCGTGTCAAATTTGGTGGGTGGCGGCTTACAGTCAGGTGTGCCTTATAGTCTGAAAATTACGGTATTCCTTTCACTGGCTATTTGAGTACATTTTTTGGATGACTACTTCTACTTTTACTTGAGTAATATTATTTTGAAGTAACAAAAGATGGATCGATCGGGCCCGATCACGTCATTTTCAAAGTATCGGAATCGGCAAAAAAATATCGGCCATGCTTTTTTAAAAAAATATATTTTAATTAAATAGTTTTCTTATTGTATTTAACGTTACAGACATAATATATTACACTTATCCAGAGTCTTTAGTTTAGGCTTATGGTAAGGATATCAAATTCATCCCAAAAACAGCAGTAATTGATTTTTTAAAAAATGTAACATGTTAGAATATTTAATGCAATTAATGCATGCGTTGCACGACCCACTCAGGCATTGTTGCGCTCCATCTGTAATGGCGCCGTTATGCCAATATACAGAGCCAAAAGACAGCGTATAATGAGTAGAGTGACTTTTGGCTGCCTTTGGAACCTTATTTTAATTGCCTAAAGCCTTACAATCCCTCTCCCTGCGATTAGAATTATCATGGGAAGCAATGTGGGGAAGCCAATTAGCAATTGATCTTTTTCTTAACACTTTGAATTATCTCCCATCGCAGAGAAGATATATGAATTGGTAGCACTACGCACAGTCGTGGTTTCACTTGTCATGGTTCCACTTCCCATCATGCATTGGGCATGGCCTTCAGTATCATTTACTGAAAGCTCAACAAATACACTAGATGGCAATATTTAGTCACAATATATAAAGTCACAAATCTTTCCCTCTCACAGAAAGAATGTTAATAATGTAAATGCCATCTTGAGGATTTATTGTCTTAAAAAAAAATACAGTACTCATGTACTGTATGTTGAATGTATATATTCGTCCGAGTTTTATTCATTTTTTTCTTAATGCATTGCCAAAATGTACATGATCGGGAAAAATTATCGGGAATGATTAGAATTGAATCGGGAGGGGAAAAAAAGCAATCGGATCGAGAAATATCGGGATTGGCAGATACTCAAACTAAAATGATCGGGATCGGATCGGGAGCAAAAAAAAACATGATCGGAACAACCCTAGAAGTAACGCTACTCTTACTTGAGTACAAATTTTGGCTACTCTACCCACCACTGTCCACGCATCATCTTACCTTTCTGTGTGACCCTCCCCTCGCCCAACCGTGCCCACTTTACGCCCGCAAACCAGGCCCCTTAGATCCCCGGGTGCCGTAAATGTTAACTTGCTAGGTTTTGAATTTGTAAAAAAAAAATGGCTTTATTATGAATTTCTGAAGGGTTTGGTGAATGTACCTGTGAAACTCGTGGGGTTCAGTACCTTTGGCAAGGTTTTAAAGCAAGCATTTAAAGGAAGGACAGAGAAATTGGTCAGCTCACAGTCAAAAAGTAGATATTGAGTAAAAGCAGAAATCTTTTTGTGGGTAACAGTGATCAGATTTTCCAGCTTTGCACAACAAGAACTTTGACCAACACTGCAACCTTGAAATGTGCATAGGCCTTCGCTATGTGTCTGTGTGTACTTTGTTAACTTAACACCCAGATGGAAATTTCTCTGATGATGTCAATGGCTGGGCGGTCATTGTCATGCCGTGCTTAAAAGCTGAAGAGAAACCTCCGTGGAGTCATCGCAGTTAAGACGATGAAGAATTTGGTTCTGCCTGCCACTCTGCTGGGTGAGAAACCTAATCGGGAGATTCACTAAACCTTCGCCTGTCTCGTGCTAACTTTGTTTTTGCTCGTGTGCAGCTTTGGTGTGCGTGTGTGAGGGCGTGACCTTCGGGCAGATATGCCAGGGGAACCCCAATAACGCCAGGAGAGGGTCAGACCGGTGGGGTGAAGGCTACTACGGAGCATCACGGTAAGCCTCACACAACCTGAAAACCCAGAGCGGACAAATTGGATTTGTCCAATTGCTGACCTGTGAATATGTTGTCTTCTAGGGGGGGCAGGAGCCACCAAGGTCTAGACATCAATTGTGAAGACGGCTCGGTGGTCTACGCTCCATTTGATGTCACTCTCAACGGGAAAGTCATTGTCTATACTGACCCCACGAAGGAGGCCATCAACAACGGCATCAACATGCAGGGCGAAGGTCAACGCCGCACTCATACCTTCACCTCAGACCGCAAAAGTACTCAGAAATGATCTTTTGCTGTGTGACTTTCATCTGCTCCATGCAGGTCTTTGCTTCAAATTCTTCTACGTGAGGCCGGATAAGGTTAGCGGAACGGTGAATAAGGGCCAGCGTCTGGGCGTCATGATGAACATGCAGAGCGTCTACCCGGGAATCACCTCGCACGTGCACGTGCAAATGTGCGACAAGAGTGATCCCACAGGTTACTTCTGAGAATCTGAGCAATTTATCTCATACTCCGCCATTGACAGCGATAGACGTCCAATCCATTTTGGAGTGACAGCGAGGACCAAAAGTGGTATTTGCCATTTGGCAAAATCGATTTTGCCATGTGGCCTTTTTTTTGCCATGTGGCAAAAATTTTTTGCCATGTGGCCTTTTTTTTTGCCATGTGGCAAAATTTTTTTGCCATGTGGCATTTTTTTTGCCATGTGACAAAAAAAATTTGCCATGTGGAATTTTTTTTTGCCATGTGGCAATTTTTTTTGCCATGTGGCATTTTGTTTTTTTGCCATGTGGCATTGTTTTGCCAGGTAGCAAACTTTTTTTGCCAAGTGGCAAAAAAAAATTGCCATGTGGCATTTTTTTTTTGCCAAGTGGCAAAAAAAAAATTGCCATGTGGCATTTTTTTTTGCCATGTAGCAAACATTTTTTGCCATGTGGCAATTTTTTGTGCCATGTGGCAAAATTTTTTTGCCATGTGGAATTTTTTTTGCCATGTGGCAAAATTTTTTGCCATGTGGCATTTTTTTGCCAAGTGGCAAAAAAAAATTGCCATGTGGCATTTTTTTTGCCATGTAGCAAACATTTTTTGCCATGTGGCAATTTTTTGTGCCATGTGGCAAAATTTTTTTGCCATGTGGCATTTTTTTTTGCCATGTAGCAAACATTTTTTGCCATGTGGCAATTTTTTGTGCCATGTGGCAAAATTTTTTTGCCATGTGGAATTTTTTTTGCCATGTGGCAAAAATTTTTGCCATGTGGCATTTTTTTGCCAAGTGGCAAAAAAAAATTGCCATGTGGCATTTTTTTTGCCATGTAGCAAACATTTTTTGCCATGTGGCAATTTTTTGTGCCATGTGGCAAAATTTTTTTGCCATGTGGAATTTTTTTTGCCATGTGGCAAAATTTTTTGCCATGTGGCATTTTTTTGCCATGTGGTATTTTTTTGCCATGTAGCAAAATTTTTTTGCAATGTGGCAAAAAATGTTTGCCATGTAGCAAAAAAATTTTGCCATGTGGAATTTTTTTGTTGCCATGTGGCATAAATTTTTTGCCACATGGCAAATAAATACCACATGGTAAAAACCACTTTTGGTTTTTGGCCCTGCTGCCATTTTGATTTGGAGGGCAGAAATTGTTCATTCATCTTTAACCCTTAGCAGCTAATAAGTTAATGAAATCATATAGCAAATTAAGTGAATTTAATGACAAAAAGGCACATAATATGAGCATTTTTGGATTAGCGCTATACATTTTAACAGCAAACAAGTTCAAAATTTACTTGGTTATTTTTTTAGAACAGCCTATCGTTGTACAGTGTACACTTTTTGAATGGGACCAATAAAGATGTCATGGCATTAATGTCTGTGATACTTTCGTGGTTCTTTTATTTATTTATTTATTTATTTTATATGGTGTCATTTGGAAGTAACAGAGTGGACACTAACAGAGTGGACATTTTGTGCAAGAGTTAGCCCTCAGCCTAACTTTGCTAGCATAATAGCTAATATGAATTTGTATGCTTGATGAGAAATCTATAATTTTACAAATAAACCTTTTGAAATGATTCAATTATTTTTCAAATATACATGGTGGAAAACAGAGACAGGGCTGAAAAAGCAGTTTTTGGTGTTGCACCCCTCTTTAAAAGAAACAGCTGTATTTTAAGCAAGGGCATAGGTTTCGTCTCAATATTGGTAGGGACAATATAACAGCATAACAGCCATGTACACTTTTTGCTTGAGACGGGACATTAATAAGACCAAGCAGATTGGGTGAAAGGCGGTCACGGCTACACTTCTCACCAATGTGAACCAAATTAATTGATAGGCTAAATTATTAATGCAAAATAAATCAATACAAATTTATTCTTCACTGCTAATTTATAACGTCTTAATCTGATAATTTTTCTTAAATCTGGTCGAATAATTTTCTCCATCTTGTTCTGAGTGTTAAAGGCTGGTTAAAAGATGCGTCAGATTCTTCCAATTACTTGAAGTAAATGTTACTATAGTATTTGTTCTTATTAAGGCCAAGTTGTTCATTTTTCACCTAAATCAAGAAAAAAATGCCTTCAAATAATGTTTTGAACAATAACTATTCTTAAATTAAGAACATTTCTGACAAACAATTTTTTTTTTTTTTTTTTATATTAAATATACAAACGTTTTGCTTAAAATAAGTCTGGTAAGCTTATTTTCAGCTAGGTGTTTTTCTTATTTCAAGAAATCTGAGTAAAATTTACTTGAAGCACTAGCAGATAGTTTCACTTATTTCTAGTAGATTTACGCTGAAAACAAGGGAAGTTAAGTTTTTCTGTGCATATGTACTGGTTTGTTACGTGGTACACAGTTCGATTCAAACCTTTGTTTTCAAAAACTACAAAAGAAACCTTTTGAAAACTTCCAGAATAGGTGTCTGGATTTTATAAGCAAATTTAAATTGCAATATTTAAACGTAGAGGTGGGTAGAGTAGCCAAACATTTTACTCAAGTAAGTGTAGCGTTACTTCAAAAATAATATTACTCAAGTAAGAGTAAAAGTAGTCATCCAAAAAATGGACTCAAGTACAAGTAAAAAAGTATACAGTGAAAAGAATACTCAAGTAAGAGTAACATTTTGGGTAACTGCTTATTTTTGTTTGATTTTTTTTTAACAATGGTGTATGAACCGTTGTTATAATGATACTGGACAATAACACAATACATAACCACATTAAGCCAAAGAAATACCTCCCAAAAAATACATTGAATTCCAATGAGAGAAAAAAAAACAAAAAACATTTATTCGTCCAAAGAGCATTGACGCCCTCTGATTGGTATAATGGAGTCATGTGATTATTTTTGCGACGTCTCATTGGTGAAATCGGTAGAGTTACTTGCTTGCAAAAAAATAATCCAATTACCAATCAATCAATCAATCAATCAATCAATCAATCAATCAATCAATCAATCAATCAATCAATCAATCAATCAACTTTATTTGTATAGCACATTTAAAAAATCCGCCAAGGAGAACAAAGTGCTTTACATACCATAAAACAGCAAAATAAGTTAACTTTCAAAAATAAAACAAACACATAAAAATAAAATAAACAAACAGTCATTGCACATTAAAAGCTGAAGAAAAATAAAATGTTTTCAGGCGTGATTTAAAATCCGTAAGTGAAGGGGCCTGTCTAATAGTAAGTGGTAATTGGTTCCACAGCCTGGGCGTGGGCGCCATCACTGCAAATGCACGGTCACCCCTAAGCTTCAGCCTTGATTTTGGGACTTTTAGAAGCAAGTGGTCAGCTGATCTGAGGGTTCTGGTTGGACTATAAGGCTAAAGCAGTTCTGACAGATATGGCGGCGCAAGATTATTCAAACATTTAAAAACAAGTAATAATATCTTAAAATAGATTCAGTAATGTACTGAGAGCCAGTGAAGAGATGCTAAAATCGGGGTGATATGTTCGCGCCAGCGGGTTTTAGCTAGGAGTCGAGCAGCAGAGTTTTGCACAAGTTGTAGACGGGCCAGTGCAGCCTGACCGACGCCTGCATACAAAGAATTACCATAATCCAGCCGAGTTATGACAAAAGCATGGATGAATTTCTCCAAATCAGAGCGTGAAACAATAGATTTCACCTTAGCAATCTGGCAAAGCTGATAAAAACAGTCACGTACAACGCAAAAAATCTGCTTCTGAAATTTAAAATCAGAATCAAATTGGACCTCTAGATTTTTGACACAGTTCATAAGAAATGGAGACAATGAACCGAGGTCAACATTCAAAGAGGCCTGGCTACTTGGTCTGAACACCATGACTTCAGTCTTGCTGTCATTCAAACTTAAAAAAGTCACGACTTTATGTCGTTGAGGCATTCAATGAGTTGACAGAACGTGCCATTTTGTGCCATTGGAAAATAGAGCATACAAATGAAATAAAACACCATGTTTCCTAAAAACAGAACTAAGAGGCAATAAATAAAGCGAAAATAAAAGAGGGCCGAGGACAGATCCCTGGAGAACCCCGTGTGGAAGCGATGCCTTTTTGGACATGAAAATAATAAAATAATTAATCTAATAATCTTTTGTTTATTTAGCACCTTTGGATAACTTTGAGAGTCCAACTGAATGTAAAAGAGTGCTTATTCAACACCACAAAAGCTTCGGGAGCAAAATAGTATCAGGGTGAAAATTTTGACAGAACACCGGCTGTGAACGTGTGTAAATGTCAAGTCATCAGCCAATCAAACTTGCGTTTGAGGGGGGATAAAATGGACGAGCACATTCATCAAGTGAAGATAGGTCAATGTAAGTCTGAACATATTGAAAGTACTGTAGTTCACTTAATAATGGTAGGGTTATTTCTAACCTTACAACATGGGAAGACAATTTAAATTATCTATATAATTGAAGTAATTATACAATGCAAATAAGGTTGCATAAAAGTTGGTGGGGATAATTCAAGCATCCTGAAAAGTTGGTAGTGTTATATCCCTACCGTCCCTATGCTAACCTATACCCTTGATTTTAAGCCAAGAGAACTGTTGTGTTTGATAGAACAATATGTCTATATGCTGCCATAGCAGTTTCATGGCATATTATGCCCCAGATTATTTTTAATTTGTCCATTTTACCCTGGAGACCCCCGTTTACAGACAATGCGCAAACGCTTTTGTTTCAACCCAGCCATAAACAGAATGTAAGTGATTATATTTGTTATTCAAAATGTCTATCAATTTTAGTTTAGAATTATTAATTTATGTCTAATATTTACTATAAAAAAAAGACTTTAAAAATTATTCACTCGCATTTTTTAAAAACTTTTAAACAAATTACGTCACAATGAAAAAAATAGTGTCTGTAAATACAGTGGGGCAAATAAGTATTTAGTCAACCACCAATTGTGCAAGTTTTCCTACTTGAAAAGATTAGAGAGGCCTGTAATTGTCAACATGGGTGAACCTCATCCATGAGAGACAGAATGTGAAAAAAAAAATCACATTGTTTGCTTTTCAAATAATTTATTTCCAAATTAGAGTGGAAAATAAGTATTTGGTCATCTACTAACACGCAAGATTTCTGGCTGTCAAAGAGGTCTAACTTCTTCTAACGAGGTCTAACGAGGCTCCACTCCTTACCTGTATTAATGGCCCCTGTTTTAACTCATTATCGGTATAAAAGACACCTGTCCATAATCTCAGTCAGTCACACTCCAAACTCCACTATGCCAAGACCAAAGAGCTGTCGAAGGACACCAGAGACAAAACTGTAGACCTGCACCAGGCTGGGAAGACTGAATCTGCAATAGGTAAAACGCTTGGTGTAAAGAAATCAACTGTGGGAGTAATTATTAGAAAATGGAAGACATACAAGACCACTGATAATCTCCCTCAATCTGGGGCTCCATGCAAGATCTCACCCCGTGGCATGAAACTGATAATAAGAATGGTGAGCAAAAATCCCAGAACCACACGGGGGGACCTAGTGAATGACCTACAGAGAGCTGGGACCACAGTAACAAAGGCTACTATCAGTAACACAATGCGCTGCCAGGGACTCAAATCCTGCACTGCCAGACGTGTCCTCCTGCTGAAGAAAGTACACGTCCAGGCCCGTCTGCGGTTCGCTAGAGAGCATTTGGATGATCCAGAAGAGGACTGGGAGAATGTGCTATGGTCACATGAAACCAAAGTAGAACTTATTGGTAGAAACACAAGTTCTCGTATTTGGAGGAGAAAGAACACTGAATTGCATCCGAAGAACACCATACCCACTGTAAAGCATGGAGGTGGAAACATCATGCTTTGGGGCTGTTTATCTGCAAAGGGACCAGGACGACTGATCTGTGTAAAGGAAAGAATGAATGGGGCCATGTATCGAGAGATTTTGAGTGAAAATGTCCTTCCATCAGCAAGGGCATTGAAGATGAGACGTGGCAGGGTCTTTCAGCATGACAATGATCTCAAACACACAGCCAGGGCAACAAAGGAGTGGCTTTGTAAGAAACATTTCAAGGTCCTGGAGTGGCCTAGCCAGTCTCCAGATCTCAACCCCATAGAAAATCTGTGGAGGGAGTTGAAAGTCCGTGTTGCTCAACGACAGCCCCAAAAAATCAGTGCTCTAGAGGAGATCTGCAGGGAGGAATGGACCAAAATACCAGCAACAGTGTGTGAAAAGCTTGTGAAGAGTTACAGAAAACGTTTGGCCTCCGTTATTGCCAACAAAGGGTACATAACAAAGTATTGAGATGAACTTTTGGTATTGACCAAATAATTATTTTCCACCATGATTTGCAAATAAATTATTTAAAAATCAAACAATGTGATTTTCAGGTTTTTTCCACATTCTTTCTCTCATGGTTGAGGTTTACCCATGTTGACAATTACAGGCCTCTCTAATATTTTCATGAGGGAGAACTTGCACAATTAGTGGTTGACTAAATACTTATTTACCCCACTGTAGGTCAAAGATATCTACCTCATAACTATCGCCTAATTGTATTTTTTTGTTACTGTCGCATTTACCCCAATATTTTAGAGGATAAACTATCGATCCATACAAAGAAATTAAAAAAAAAAAAAAACGTTTAAAAGGGTAAATATTTGAAAAAGAAATTCTCGACCACCCCTTGTTGTCTGTGAATTCTGCATCTCGACCTTTGTTATATTACTGTGTTTCACCCATAAAATCGCCACAAAGTCCGGCTGTGGCCATTCACCGCTGTCTTGACACTTGGTGATAAATGCTACATGGAGTTTTTTTGATCGAAAAAAGGTAAGTATACGATAATATCTCATTAAAATCATGGTGTCTATAGTTGTGGTGTCTTCATGCATGCATATTGATTATCAAAGACTTGAGTAGACAAAGGTGGATCATCTTGAAGTGTTCGTTATTTATTATGTACCAGGATGGATGTCCAAAACCTTTTTTAAAAGAGAAACTAAGAAAATGTCAAAGGCCTCAAAAATGTTAATCTTCACTCACCTAATTTGACCTACTTTTAAAGAGTCAAAAAATGTCCTCCTGTTCAAACTTTTCCCCCCAGAAAATAGATTTTAAGCTTTCAATGATGTATCACACATGCATACAGTATAGGACAATTTTGAAATTTGGCCAAATTGGGGGTCTCAGAGCGGAACTTCATGTCACCTGAGTGTTTTCCACCATGTATATTAGAAGTCGACTGATACGGTGATTTTCAAATGCTGATCTTGATGTCAATTTTTTTTTTTTTTTTCGCTGATTGCCAATATCCGAAACCGGGTATGTAAGCCGATATTTGAGGCCGATATACTTTTTAAAAATATATTTCTATTTTGGATTGTCCTCGACTTGGAATAATTTGTCAACTTTGGAGTCTTTGTTAAGGCCTTTATTTTTCACTCAGTCAAAAAGGTTCCCGATCCCTGGACTGAGGTCAAATGCCAACATTAACTCCTGCCTGGAGGTCGCACCTTGTTATATTGTTCTGTTTGGCACTATGTTGTCTATTAAGTGATGACCGAAGTTCCTAACGGAATGATAAGTTCTTTGAAGTGTTGAGAGCTCATACAGTCCTGTAATTAATTGTACTTGATCATTTAGATTGACATAATTTGCCGTAAACCACAAGTACAACATATTAACTTTTTGGTAGGTTTTAGCAATATAAATACATTAATTTTCGGAATATAAGCCACACCTGACTATAAGCCACCACCCACCAAATTTGACACAGAAACTGCATTTGTTCACAGATAAGCCGCACTAGACTATAAGCCGCAGCGGTCCTCACTGTATTATGGGATATTTACACCAAAACATATTAACGGGTAACACTTTATTTGACAGCGACATCATGACTGTCATAAAACAGTCATGATGTAGACAGACAATGTAAATAAACCAACTCATAGTCACAAGCACACCCTGGACCTGATTTTAACCTACGGTACGGAGATTAGTGATCTTAGTGTCCATCCCCACACCCCTGTACTGTCTGATCATTTTCTAATTACCTTTCAGTTTGTGCTTAAAGATAATCCGTCACTAGTGACCAGAACTTAGATGAAAAGGACATTATGTGATCGCTCTGGTTAAGAGTATAAACAGATAATCCAGCCAATATTTGCCTCCATGTCATCTGATTATGAAGGAATAATGTCCGGCCCTGCTGTTAATGACGAATTTGTTGATAGTTTTACGTTTACTCTTCGTACTACACTCGATATTGTCGCTCCCCCCAAATTAAAGTTTGTCAAGCCGAGACGAGCCTCTCTCTGGTATAATGGTAAATGCTGAAACACGCTCTCTTAAACAATTGGCATGTGAATTAGAAAGACTTTGGCGCCGTTCCAACACAGAGCATGCTCTCTCTGCCTGGAAACACAGTTTAGTGACCTATAAACACGCCTTGCGTATGACTAAAACCAGATATAACTCATCCTTAATTGATGAAAACAAAAATAATCCTAGGTTTCTGTTCAGCACTGTAGCAAGGCTGACAGTCACAGCTCAATAGAACCTTATATCCCAACCACCCTTAGCTGTGATGACTTTCTAAAATTTTTTAACAATAAAATTGCAACTATTAGAAATAAAATAAATGAATTACTTCCAACTATTAGGTCTTATAAAAAGCAGACAAAAAATTCAGAATCTCCTATAAACCCCTCTAAAATATTAAATAACTTTACCGCTGTAGACCAAATTGATGTAATTTCAATTATAATGTCCTCCAAACCATCAACGTGCCTCCTAGACCCGATCCCAACCAAACTCTTTAAAGAGACCCTGCCTCTATTGATATTATCTTAAATATAATAAATACCTCATTAGTTACTGGCCACGTACCGCAGTCCTTTAAATATGCAGTTATTAAACCGCTTTTGAAAAAACCCACTGTTGATCCTGATATTTTGGCCAATTATAGACCTATCTCTAATTTACCATTTCTCTCCAAAGTCCTTGAAAGAGTGGTAATTAAACATCTCTGTTAGCACCTACAGGACAATAGTTTATTTGATCATTTCCAGTCTGGCTTTCGAGCTCATCATAGCACTGAAACTGCATTAGTCAAAGTAACTAATGACTTGTTACTAGCCGCTGACGTTGGATTAGTCTCGATCCTGGTTCTGTTGGACCTGAGTGCAGCCTTTGACACAATCGACCATAATATCTTATTGCAGAGATTAGAATGTGACATAGGCATTAGAGGAGCAGCCCTCTGCTGGTTTAAATCAAAGCACTCTGTACCGGTGTTCGGCCATTCCTTACTACGCGGCGAAACGTCCTACACAATGCTCAGGGCGCTTGCGCATGCATCCACACGCATGCGCACATCAGTTAGAAGCGGCGAGTACTCACGATTTTTGTTTTTATTTAGTTATTTAGAACCTTTTCACTGCCTCAAAGATACTTTTTGCATGTTAGCATGTTTCATGTTTTTGTTAGCTTTGAAGGAGTTGACCACATTAGTCACGTAGCGTATTTAAACCGTCCTTATTTGATATAACTACATTTAAGTATTTTCTGCAGGCATTTTTTTAGTACGTTATTCCTGTATGCATCTAAACAAAACAAGTTTAGAGCGCACAGTAGTACTTTAGGTGTCAAATTCGACTAATATAGGACGTTTCACCGATGTAGGATATTTTGGCAGAACACCGGAACAGCACTCCTGCCCTGAATCTTATACCGGAACTGCGTTCCTGACCGTTCTGGCCCACTTTCACCCCTGCCTAAGACACTAGCTTTTGCTTTGCTAAGCCAAAACTACACCTGTGGAGGCAAAATGGGTTTTTAGAATTTCTGTAAACCTAAGCTTTCAAACGTAACCAACAACTACGGAGCTTGAACAGTTTTATACAGTGGGGAGAACAAGTATTTGATACACTGCCCCACTGTATATACAGTGCCTTGCGAAAGTATTCGGCCCCCTTGAATCTTGCAACCTTTCGCCACATTTCAGGCTTCAAACAAAGATATGAAATGTAATTTTTTTTGTCAAGAATCAACAACAAGTGGGACACAATCGTGAAGTGGAACAACATTTATTGGATAATTTAAACTTTTTTAACAAATAAAAAACTGAAAAGTGGGGCGTGCAATATTATTCGGCCCCTTTACTTTCAGTGCAGCAAACTCACTCCAGAAGTTCAGTGAGGATCTCTGAATGATCCAATGTTGTCCTAAATGACCGATGATGATAAATAGAATCCACCTGTGTGTAATCAAGTCTCCGTATAAATGCACCTGCTCTGTGATAGTCTCAGGGTTCTGTTTAAAGTGCAGAGAGCATTATGAAAACCAAGGAACACACCAGGCAGGTCCGAGATACTGTTGTGGAGAAGTTTAAAGCCGAATTTGGATACAAAAAGATTTCCCAAGCGTTAAACATCTCAAGGAGCACTGTGCAAGCCATCATATTGAAATGGATGGAGCATCAGACCACTGCAAATCTACCAAGACCCGGCCGTCCTTCCAAACTTTCTTCTCAAACAAGGAGAAAACTGATCAGAGATGCAGCCAAGAGGCCCATGATCACTCTGGATGAACTGCAGAGATCTACAGCTGAGGTGGGAGAGTCTGTCCATAGGACAACAATCAGTCGTACACTGCACAAATCTGGCCTTTATGGAAGAGTGGCAAGAAGAAAGCCATTTCTCAAAGATATCCATAAAAAGTCTCGTTTAAAGTTTGCCACAAGCCACCTGGGAGACACACCAAACATGTGGAAGAAGGTGCTCTGGTCAGATGAAACCAAAATTGAACTTTTTGGCCACAATGCAAAACGATATGTTTGGCGTAAAAGCAACACAGCTCATCACCCTGAACACACCATCCCCACTGTCAAACATGGTGGTGGCAGCATCATGGTTTGGGCCTGCTTTTCTTCAGCAGGGACAGGGAAGATGGTTAAAACTGACGGGAAGATGGATGCAGCCAAATACAGGAACATTCTGGAAGAAAACCTGTTGGTATCTGCACAAGACCTGAGACTGGGACAGAGATTTATCTTCGAACAGGACAATGATCCAAAACATAAAGCCAAATCTACAATGAAATGGTTCAAAAATAAACGTATCCAGGTGTTAGAATGGCCAAGTCAAAGTCCAGACCTGAATCCAATCGAGAATCTGTGGAAAGAGCTGAAGACTGCACTCCATCCAACCTCACTGAGCTCGAGCTGTTTTGCAAGGAAGAATGGGCAAGAATGTCAAGTCTCTCGATGTGCAAAACTGATAGAAACATACCCCAAGCGACTTGCAGCTGTAATTGGAGCAAAAGGTGGCGCTAGAAAGTATTAACGCAAGGGGGCCGAATAATATTGGACGCCCCACTTTTCAGTTTTTTGTTAAAAAAGTTTAAATTATCCAATAAATTTTGTTCCATTTCACGATTGTGTCCCACTTGTTGATTCTTGACAAAAAATTAAAATTTTATATCTTTGTTTGAAGCCTGAAATGTGGCGAAAGGTTGCAAGGTTCAAGGGGGCCGAATACTTTTGCAAGGCACTGTATGTACACATACAGTATTAGCCAAAAGTTTGGCGACACAAAGAATGTAGAATATAAAACCTGTTTTCAGTTATTTCACTTTTTTTTGCCATTCCACGTGTTCGTTCATAGTTTTGATGTGTTCAGAGAGGATTTACAATAATAGGGAAAATATATAAAACGTAAAAATGTTTAGGTGTGTCCAAACTTTTGACTTTTGTTTGTCATCAACATGCTTTGCCCCCAGCCCCACAAAAGTAAAACTCCGCCTATGGTTACAAATACTGACGATAAAATGTGCATAAAGGCTGGTTACAAACTGTAGAAGTGCTGGCTGTCTTGTTACCTATAGGCTTTTTCGAGTTTTGTCGCGTTGTCCTGTAATTCCAAGTGCTTCCTTGTTGAATTGGAAGTAAGAGTTTTTAGCGGCACACAGTCTTTTCAGCCAGCGTAAAGTTTGCAACGCACAGAGATATTTTTGTCATCTTTACTGGACAGAAATGTGAAGTAATGGCTGTATTTCCAGTGAGCAAAGGCATCCATTTGCGGCATATATCCTGCCTTTCACTGTTAGCCTCGCTGCCTCGTCAGAATGCTATGTTGTTACCCGCCGTGGCAGACAGCCTCAAACAGCATTGTAATACACGTGACCCGTTTTTTTTCCCCCCGATGAGAAATACTCTTCGTACATGACTACAGTATTCTTCATTCTACATACATTATGAGGCAAAAACAAAATAGTAACGCACAGGCACGAGCGAAACTAACTTTAATCGGATTACTGGCTTGGAAAACTGAACGCGTTAGATTACTCGTTACTGAATAAAGTACTGACAACACTGGTGATAACCATATAAGACATTACAGTTTGATTTTGAAAGAACTTACCACAACAATCTCCAAATTCTTCCCACATCCACCAAGACCTTTATTACCCCTTCAGCATGTCTTAGCACTGTTTACGCTTTTGCACAGGTCAAATGTACATTGTTATTTACAAAGCAGACGTGCTAAGATGAAGGGAGTTGAGAGACTGCAGCGCTTAAATGAAGATGCTCGAGATAAGACGCCAAACTCCGGGTTGCAGTTTGGTCATTGAACCATTTCATGCAATAGCGGTGAAATATCAAGAGCGATGGTCTGTCACAAATAAAGTGATATCCTACTAAAATCCATATGCCCAGACAGCCATAGACGTCCGATCCATTTGAAGTGGGAGGGTGGCAGCGAATGAACGTTCGTTCATTCGCTGCCACCCTCCCACTTCAAATGGATCGGACATCTACTAGTGATAAACGGATTCAAATAGTTTTAATTAAAGAGCCGAACGATTGGATGTCTAACATAACTAGTGGCAGTGAAAGAGTTAGAAAAATAAAGATACACCTGTTGAATGAAACAATGTATTACAGAACAGATCCATTCAGATGTGCTAAAACAGAATAGAGAGAGGCACATATGGCAGAAAATACACACCAATTTTCACAGTACTTCTTTTTTCATAACACACAAAAAAAGGAAAGTCCTGTCTGACTGGAGACAAAAACCGTGATTCAGCAGTTTTGATTTGAGAAGAGATAACGCTTAAGTCCTTTCTGAATTGGCATTTTATGACGGCAGAGCATGCAAGGGTGAAATTCAAAATCTACAGTCGAACAGAAGCACTTTTGCACATGCAGTAGTGAATATCAGTTGATTTGTAGCGCAGTCTTCAAAAGGGGAAAAAAAAAGGACAGGCGGTGTTTAAAAGCAGTTGGCAAAAGCAAAGCGCACACACAGAGCAGGAGGAGTCAAAAGAAGGGGGGGGGGGGGCTAAAATTAGAGCAGGTATGGAGTGTTAAAATATAAAGAGTGGGAAAGAGTCTGTCGAGTTGCTTTCAACGACGCTATAGATTCGTCCACGTGTCCGGAGCGGGCCAGTTTTCGAGATTGCCGCTCTCGCTGTGGTCCTGCTCGCCCAACGTGAAGCGCAAGTTGTACTGCAGCTGAACTCGATCCTAGGGTGCAACAACAAAAGGAGGTCTTGTTAAGCCTTTGTGACCAAATGCGTATTTTACACATGAACTTTGAGCAAAGTGGTACCTCTACATACAGTGGGGCAAATAAGTAATTAGTCAACCACCAATTATAAAACTTCTCCTACTTGAAATGATTAGAGGCCTGTAATTGTCAACATGGGTAAACCTCAACCATGAGAGACAGAATGTGGAAGAAGGAAAAAAAATCACATTGATTTTTAAAGAATTTATTTCCAAATTAGAGTGGAAAATAAGTATTTGGTCACCTACAAACAAGCAAGATTTCTGGCTCTCAAACAGGTCTAACTTCTAACGAGGTCTAACGAGGCTCCACTCGTTACCTGAATTAATTGCACCTGTTTTAACTCATTATTGGTATAAAAGACACCTGTCCTCAATCTCAGTCAGTCACACTCCAAACTCTACTATGGACAAGACCGAAGAGCTGTCGAAGGACAGAGACAAAATTGCACACCTGCACGAGGCTGGGAAGACTGAATCTGTAATAGTTAAAACACTTGGTGTAAACCACTTATAATCTCTCTCAATCTGGGGCTCCATGCAAGATCTCACCCCGTGGTGTAAAAATGATAAGAACGGTGAGCAAAAATCCTAGAACCATTCGGGGGGACCTAGTGAATGACGTACAGAGAGCTGGGACCACAGTAACAAAGGCTACTAACAGTAACACAATGCGCCGCCAGGGACTCAAATCCTGCACTGCCAGACGTGTCCCCATGCTGAAGAAAGTACACGTCCAGGCCCGTCTGCGGTTCGCTCGAGAGCATTTGGATGATCCAGAAGAGGACTGGGAGAATGTGTTATGGTCAGATAAAGCCAAAATAGAACCTTTGTTTGGAGGAGAAAGAATACTGAATTGCATCTGAAGACTGTGAAGCATGGGAGTGGAAACATCATGCTTTGGGGTTGTTTTTCTGCAAAGGGACCAGGATGACTGATCTGTGTAAAGGAAAGAATGAATGGGGCCATGTATTGAGAGATTTTGAGTGAAAATATCCTTCCATCAGGAAGGGCATTGAAAATGAGACGTGGCTGGGTCTTTCAGCATGACAATGATCCGAAACACACAGCCAGGGCAACAAAGGAGTGGCTTCGTAAGAAGCATTTCAAGGTCCTGGAGTGGCCTAGGCAGTCTCCAAATCTCACCCCCATAGAAAATCTGTGGAGGGAGTTGAAAGTCCGTGTTGCCCAACGACAGCACCACAACATCACTGCTCTAGAGGAGATCTGCATGGAGGAATGGGCCAAAATACCAGCAACAGTGTGTGAAAAGCTTGTGAAGAGTTACATTATTGAGATGAACTTTTGGTATTGACCAAATACTTATTTTCCACCATGATTTGCAAATAAATTCTTTAAAAATCAAACAATGTGATTTTTTCAATTAGTGGTTGACTAAATACTTATTTGCCCCACTGTATGAAGTTAATTCGTTTCAGGACTTTGTAAGTCGAAATGTTCGTATGTGGAGCAGGATTTTCCCATAAGAATACAGTCCCTGACAAAAGTCTTGTCGCTTATCCATTTTGTAGAAACAATTGCTAATAATCTGACTTTTAATTATTCAATTGGTTTCAGAAATGGCTCATATGTAAGCTAAGACCCTCCCAAATTATGTTGAATGTACAAAAACCAACGAAAGCAGTCTTGCATGCCTCCCAGAGTTCATCAACATTCTTGGGTTTCGTCTTCCATGCTTCCTCTTTCATCCTACCCCAGACATGCTCAATGATGTTCATGTCTGGAGACTGGGCTGGCCAGTCCTGGAGGACCTTGATCTTCTTTGCCTTGAGGAACTTTGAGGTAGAGATTGAAGTATGCGATGGAGAACCATCCTGCTGCAAAATTTGTCCCTTTTTATGGTTAGGAATGTAAGGGGCAGCTAAGATTTGTTGATATTTCAGACTATTTATGTTGCCTTCCAACCTGCAGATCTCTCGCACACCCCCATACTGGATGTAACCCCAGACTATGATTTTGCAACCACGAAACTTCATTGTTTTCTGAGTGAATCTCGGATCCATGCGGGCTCCAGTAGGTCTCCTGCAATATTTGCGGCGACTGTGGAGTAATTCAATAAAGATTCATCTGAAAAATTCACCTTTTGCCAAAAACAGTGAAGTCTGGTGGTGGCAAAATCATGATCTGGGGTCGTCCGCTGGTCGTCGGCCGAGGGAACAAGGAGTATGTCAGCCACAAAATGCAAGCCACCTACATATTAAAATGATCCCAGTATTTGACATAATACAAAACACAATGTTTACACACTTCCTCGTAAGTCCCATGGTCCCACAGTAGTAGGGCTTGTTTTGGTCAATATCCACCAAAGAATGGGAACCTTTTGAAACCCCAAAAAGGCTCACACGCCTCTCCCTCGTATAGCAAGATTTTTCTGCAGCCGTTTGGCTGGCGTGATGCGAAAAATAAACGAATTAATCCGCGAAATCAACTGAATCCTTAGTCCTTCTCATACAACAGTACGGCTGTATAGTGAAGAGGACTCCTACTCCCGTACACGTCACAGCGCCCTCTTCCTCAATGCAAGACCGAAGCCGGAAGTCTGTCATTTTCGTAGGGCGGGATTCAAAAAATTGAATAAATATATCGATCGCTTCTTCACACATCCAAGTGGTCCATTTCATTCAGGAGCATAAAATACTGTGTGTATTATGAAATAAACATGCTTTTTCGTGTCACAGGCACTTTAAAGTGGTTCCCCACTTCCCTCACATTTGGGGATGGCGTGGCTCAGTGGTAGAGTAGTTGTCCTCCAACCCAGAGGTTGTGGGTTCGCTTCTCTGCCCTGATGAACTCGCCTAAGTATCCTTGAGGAAGATACTGAACCCCACATTGCTCCTGGTGCTGTGTCACCAGTAGGTAGATGGCGATGTAGTGTAAAGCGCTTTGAGCGCCTTGAAAGGTGGAAAAGCGCTATATAAGTATAACACCATAAAGTGGTTCAAATCTTTGTAGAAGTTTTTTAGGCCACTCATAGACGCTTGAGCCTTCGTGTGAGCAATTCATCGCTACACATTGAGATGGCAAGACGAATCTCGCGGGTAAAACCCAGAACATTTTTTAAATATATGGCAAGGATAGCGTGGTGCTATACTTTCGCAGGAATTTATGTCATTAGGTAATGGCCAGCAGCGAGGCGCGTCCCTCGTTGCTAGGGTGTTGCTATGGCAGGAACTAAAAAACACAAAGCAGTCAATAAAAAAAAACAACAAAAGCGAATGATGCATTTAATACAATTAAACAGAGTAAAACGCTCAAGAATGAAATCCGAAAAGCTCTTCAGCTGCCCTTTAACTTCGTACTGTACTTGTTTTTGAAATTAGAACAAACGTTAAAAGCCTGTTCGAAAGATTTGCAGCTCTTTTACATTGCGTAAGTCAAGCTGGCTTTCCAGGCTAAGGCTCTAACCTGTCGACACTTTGGCCTACCTTGTTCGGGTTTGCTAGTAACATGATCTGAGTGACGGCAGCGGTAGGAAGGATGGGATTGAACGCCGGGAGATCTGTTCCAGACGGAGGCTGCAATTTTACAGCTATTGGCTGCAATAGAGACGTCAAAAATAATGTACATAACAATTGCTGACAAATGTTGGAGAAAAAAAAAAAAGTTCCTTGCTGACCTTGTGAGCAGAAATGTGCAAGTTTATGTTCGTGACTGGCACGGGAGCAGATGACAACATGGAGATAATCACCACCTGCACGTCGGGGCGAGATGGGGGCGAATCACGGGCAAAGTGGATCAAAACCCGCAAACTGTGGCCATCGAAGACAGTCACAGGTAACAGACTACCTGGAAAGTGAATCAATGTTATGACAGTGGAAGAAAAGCTTGGAATCATGTGGAGTGTTAAAGAAACAAAAAATATGCATAAAGTATCAACTTACTAGGTTTAATGGATTCCAGCGGTACAAAAACATCCGCCAGGGACATGTCTGTATTCTCTTTGTCTCGGGTGGTGGCCCCTGAGGTAAGGGGCCGCGTTGTTCGGTCCGAGTTAAAGACCGGAATTGGGCTCGGGGTGATGTTAGAGGCAGACTTGTTCTGTAGATCTCTTAGTGTCGGTTTGACCTGCTGTTTGTCCCTACATGTGCATACAAACACTGATTAATGTCATTGTGGCTCTAAAAAGCTAATTTTAAACTCTTTTATATAAAGAAATGTAGATGTCCAATCCGTTTGAATTAAAATCCTCATAATTCCACATCACACCATAAAAGCCTCACTTCGTTTTAGCTCAACTCATTTGCCAATGTCTGCAATAGACGTCCAATCCGTTTGAAGTGGGAGGGTGGCAGCGAATAAATGTTTCATTCTCTGCCACGGTCCCACTTGAAATGGATTGGACGTCTATCGCAGACATTGGCACATGAGTTGAGCTAAAACGAAGTGAGGCTTTTACGGTGTGATGTGGAGGTATGAGAATTTAAGTGAAATTGAATTTTTTTTAACTTGTTTCAAGACTAACCTTTTTGTGCAAGTAGAATTGCTGAATAGGTATGTGTAGATGTAAAAATGTAAATTGTTTTTGTAGAATTGGGCTGGTAGGTGTCACAAGTGCTGTGAATTGGTTCTCCAAACACAAGTGACTGAAGCATTGAAAGTTGCATTGGTTTACTAAGAAACCGAATACTTACTTCATGTGTCAGTTACATTTTTTACCTCTGGCAGTAGGTGAAACCTACTGATGATGGAGGTAATGCATTTGTTTTTTTTGTCTGTGTTCAAGATCTGATATTGGCTAGGTCAGTTTTATTTTTGTGGTTTTTCATCATGTGTATATTGTTATTTACTTTATTTCTTTTGTTAATATGAGGACTAGTAATATGATAATGGACTAATAGTTGAAAAATAGAAAAGGGGGAAAGTTTTAATAAGCAATTGCTTCACCCTACTCCTTTTTAGGCATATTAAATAAATTCTGTTATTACTATTTTTGTCTTGACTGTCACAATGGTTTTGCCCGAGTTTTTAATTGCTTTTTGTTTGTTTTTCTTATTTTCTTTCTTCTGGCATACCTGTATGTCCAAATAAAGCCTTAATTAATTCATTCATTCATTCATTCAATCAAGATAACTCAAGAAGGAATAAAGGGATTATTATCAATTTTGAAATGTCCAGTGAGCCCTCGTTTTTCAAGGTTAATGGGGACCAAAACCTGCTGCGATAAGTGGAAAAACCACAAAGTAGCGCACCCAAAAAAAAAAAAGTTTTTTTGTTCAATGTATTTATTCAGATCGATCATTGGAAAGAGCTACATATAAGTTTTTTTTTTACCTTTCCCCCAAAGTATAATTTAAAAATAACATATTATATATTTAATAAATGGATTTTAAGCTCTTTAAATGTAATAATTATAAGCTTTTAACATGTTACTGTCCCACAGAATTATTTAAAAAAAAAAAAAAAAGTAGATGCTCAATCCATTTAAAAAAAGTAAAAAAAATGCTTGTTTTTGTTAAATGCTTCATTGAGTGTCCACTCAAATCCACTCCAGCTGCTCACTTACAAACAATGAGTTGCCCCAGCAACTGTTTAACAAATTAAACGATGATTGACGCACGCTGCGCTTTGAAGGTCTAGTCTCTGTGTAACCACCTGTGTCAATCATCGTTTATTTTAATAAGCACTCTCTGACGAATATAGAGCAGGAAGAGAGAGGGCGGGAGGGAGCAAGCGTGAGGCCACGTGATCGGCTTGGGATAGCTCATCTGCAGATCTACAATGTTGTACTTTAGTGTTCCCTTTATTTTTTGAGCAGTGTTTACAGTATTTGCACAATCTTCTGATCGGTCAAAATGCCTCTTTGTGGCACCTAGTGCTCGCCTAACTTACTTTTGCACCGAATTGCATGTATCTTTACTAAATGCTCATGATTAAATAGGTCCCGTAAAATTAAAAATGTTGAGGCCATTTTCAATTTTGCATTCAAGTTTGACCCCAGCTGAAGAGATACTGTTTGAAGGCTTAGAACATAGGTGTCAAACTCAAGTGATTTTTTTTATGGCCTGTGAAAGCATCACAAAAAAAAAAAAAAAAAAAAAAAAAAAAATTTCAAGCCTTTTTTTTTTGCTTCCAAAGCCCTTTTAGAATAAGTAGTTGTTGAACAAAAACATTGTGCTTGCTTCTGCTTTTGAAGTCAGATTTACATCCCTACCCTACAACCTAAAAATGATTTACCATTTGACTTGCAATCCCTCAGGAGGGAGGGACTGCTGCAGCAGCGTCTTGCCCAACAAGTCAAGTTCATCCAGGACCGAGCCTTTGGGAGCAGACGCCGGAGAGACGGGGTGCGAATAAGAAGGAGGGTCCGGACTCAGGAGGAGACTAGGAGGTGCCGGGATGTCTGCGTCGATGCTGTCGGACGACTTGAGAGAAGTAAAAGGACGAACAAATTCATACAAATTCCTCACTGAACTGTTCCATCGACTTGCTGCCACGAACCTGGAAAGAGTCCCAGGCTGTGGAATCTTCAGGCTGGGAGTGAGGGTTCGACGTGTATGTTCCTTCACTTAAACCTGTGTGTGACACCAGGTTAAAAATGTTTTTTATTTCAAAGCTCTAAAATAATTCCAATGAAAAGTGTCATTACCGAGAGACATGAGCTCATCGTCGAGCAGAGAGACGCCAGTTTCCTGCGAAGTTGCGTTGAGACTGTCAGTTGGAGTAGGAAGTTCCGGAAAGGAGGGGGGCGACTGGGGTGACGTGTCCAACCCGGACAAATCCAGCAGTGCCGACCCAACTCCTACGTCCAAAATTACAGGGACGATGGTCACTAAAGTGGACATCTATTCAAAAGTTATCATTAGCTTGACTCATTAACAGCCCAGGTCAAAGAGTGTGATAGTTTGTAAAATAGGGAAACTGATATTGAAAACCCATATTGACGGCAATAAACGTCCATTTAAACTGGGAGGGGCTGGCAATGGCAGCCAAAGAGATACACTATGTAAGGTCACAAGTGATTTATAATATAATAAAACGAGAAAAATACACTTACTTATTTGAATTTAAGAGTTAAAACTAATTATAATAAATTCAAGCATTAACTAATTTTTTTCAACTTTAATTTTTTTTAGGTTTAGGTTTAGATTTATATTTTTTATTACTCATGGCATTTTTAAAAGTTGTGTTTTATTTATTACTACCGTAATTTTCGCACTATAAGGTGCACCTTGCAACAAGAAGTCACCCACCAAATTTGACACAAAAAAATCATTTGTTCATTGAACAGCTGCAATAGACTAAGCCGCAGCTGTCCTCACTGTATTTGGGATATTTAAACCAAAAAATATCAACCGGTAACACTTTATTTGACAGCGGCATCATAAGACTGTCTTAAGACCAAATGAACCACCATAAAGCTTTTAACCCATTGGCTGCAAAGCTTCATTGCTTCAAGAAGCTTCATTTGGCCATCCCAGTTCAACCTCTGCTGCCACCTGCTGTCAACACTGTTGTCGTCCAACATGCCTCCTCACATGCATTGCAGCTCTACAAATGTAAATAAATCAAAATTCATGTTCTGTGTGAATTATTTCTTCAGTTACTGTACTAGTTGTTTCATTGGAATTTGGTAACACTTTATTTTATAGTGACACCATCAGACTGTCATAGGACCATCATAATTATGACATGACACTGCTATGAGCATGAATAAATGCTTATGACACATGTCATTTTGTGTCATCCGGCAAATGATCTCCCTTTTGAATGGATGCAAAAGATCCGAGCTCGACGTTAATAGAGTTAGTAACAAAATTTCCCGGATGACACTTAATGGATAAGGAAATCACTCATAAGCATCCATTAATACCCATGATAATGTCATGTAATAATTATGACGGTCTTATGGCAGTCTTATAAAGTCAAATAAAGTGTTACCCATTAAGCCAACTAAACCAACAAGTAAGCCGCAGGATTCAAAATAAAGGGAAAAAAGAAGCGGCTTATAATCCGAAAATTATGGTATTTTTGATTGTGACTATATGAATCCTTCCATTAATTCATTCATTATATTTAAATATATATATTTTTCATGCCCACAGCAAAATATGTGCTACTCACACGAATACTATAAATAAATGTGAAATGGTGGCCAGAAAATATTGTTCCATGGGCTGCAAATTTCAGACCATTGTCATATAGGTAATAACAGCAGGGGTAAAAAAAAAAAATGTCCATGAAAGTCTTAAAAAACACCAGAAATTAATGTATTGATGCCTATCACCTCGCAATGCTTCACCAACCTGTCTGTTTTTGTGTGTTTAACGTGTTGTTGCTGTTCACAGTCTCTCCTTTCACCTGCTGTTTGTACAAATTGATGACGTGGGTTAGGCTGTCATTGGCCTGCAGGATCTCCGCTGTGGAAAGCCAAGATAACACGCATGTTATTGTGTTGACAAGGACTGAGGTTGAATCATGACTTAGTGACAACATAGAGAGCAACTATTCCAAATATTTATTTTTTTAATTATGTTCATCGGATACTGTAGGAATAATAAAGCTCACCCAAAGCCTCGTCATTATCCTCCGTATCGCTGGCCAATCTGAACAATGTAGGCCTCATTTTTTCACAGCGTTGGTAAAGGTCCTGTCAATGTGACAAAGGCTTCTGATCAAAATTGTGATTCACCTGGCGCCAACTAAGGACTATTGCCGGTATAGGTACACAAACTGTTTGGGGGCCTGCATCTGTTGATGACGTCACAACACAGCTCAGGTTGCACAAGACGCCTGCTGATGATATCACACGGTGTGAGTTTTGAACGAGCTTTGCGTAAAACTAGAGGTCGACCAATATATCGGGTCGATTCATGGACTTTTTTTTCTACATCGGCCATAGGTTGATTAACAAAGAAAATAAGCCTATATAAAAAGGATTTTGATCTGGCAACTGTGTGGGCAACTGTGTCTGCCGCTGACTGACGGTAGGACCCCGGAAGGACCCTGCAGCAGCTTAATAGCAGGCTGGTTCAAGCTTACTCTTTTGTAAACATTTTAAGATACTGAAACTCTGTTAGCATTAGCTTTCGCATGGCGGACATCCTCTTAAACTCTCACTCGCTTACATCTTGTTGTGACACCCTGGTGGGTTTAATTATTTGAAAATGTACTGTTCTTGCTGAGTGTGTGTATAATCATAAAAAGAAGTGCTGCGTTCGTTGGTTCATAGCTCTAGACCTAAGTAATCCTTAATCTTAGGTCATCATTTTAAATTGATAGTTGTTGAAGCAATTTTTAACAATTGCCTTTCATCATAACCTACGTACTGTAAAAAAAAAAAAAAACAACAACAAAAAAAAACTTTTTCGGCTTACAAAATCTGCTTTGGATGTCGCCAATCGGCTGAATTTTTTTTTCTCTAAATGTTGGTATTGGCATCAGCATTTGAAAATCCCATATCGGTCGAACTCTACTTAAAACTACTTGTAATTTTTCCGAATACTCGTAGCTGGTAGCTCATCGTTGATTTGAACCAAACCCAATCGGAAATCATGGACGAATTATACAAAGAAGTATTTCATTATTTAAACAAATCTACCTGACCTCGGATTTATCGGTATTCATTCTCAACATATAAGCACTTAAAATATATAAATTATGTACAGTGGGGCAAATAGGTATTTAGTCAACCACTAATTGTGCAAGTTCTTCCACTTGAAAATATTAGAGAGGCCTGTAATTGTCAACGTGGGTAAACCTCAACCATGAGAGACAGAATGTGAAAAAAAAAAAAAAAACAGAAAATCTCATTATTTGATTTTTAAAGAATTTATTTGCAAATCATGGTTGAAAATAACTAATTGGTCTATACCAGAGGTCACGGAACCGCGGACCTCGGTCCGGTTCCGGAACCCCAAGCCGTCTGGACTGGATCTCAAGCTGTCCGGACTAATACACGTTGCAACAACAAAAATAATTTTTTTCTGCGGGTTTCAAGAGCGGTGGTGGGCAACAAACAAAAACCTTAGCGGTGACGCGCGTGAGCCAGCCAATGGGAGTGAAGCATTTGAAAGTTATTTTTAGAACAGCATGTCTAAAACTCGCTTTCCAGACTCCGCGGAGTGACAGCCAAAAACTGAGCCGAAAGAAGTTGGAGGAAAAGGCGAAAAGGTACAGCAAATGGCGTGCTCAAAACTACGCAAGACTGATGCAGAAAACAGAGTGTTTAAGGAGGAGTAGACCAACACATTTTTGTTCATTTTACCTGGCGGCAGCACAAGACCACTATGCCTCATCTGTTCAGAGACGGTGTTCTGCCAAAATCTGCTACATCGGCGAAACGTCCTACATTAGTCGAATTTGACACCCAAAGTACTACCGTGCGCGCTAAACTTTTGTTTGGATGCATACAGGCAGAACGTACTAAAAATGCCTTAAGAAAATACTTAAATGCAGTTATACCAAATAAGAGCGGTTTAAATACGCTACGTGACTAATGTGGTCAACTGCTTCAAAGCTAACACAAAAAACCACAATGGTTAAACGTATGAGAGGGTAATACATGCAAAAAGTATTTTTGAGGCAATGAAAAGGTTCTAAAAAACTAAATAAAAACAAAAATAGTGAGTACTCGCCACTTCTGACCGATGTGCGCATGCGTGCGGATGCTTGCGCAAGCGCGCTGAGCGTTGTGTAGACGTTTCGCCGCGTAGTAAGGAATGGCCGAACAACGATAAACGAACGCTTGTAAAAAGGGGCAATTTCAAAAGGCACTATGAGACGAAGCACACAGCTTTGTCGCAAAGTTTCCCTATCAACTCTGCCATCCGTTCTCAAAAAATTGCGGAATTAGGGGCTCAATATGATCGCTTTATTGTTTATTACTAATTAGTTATTATTAAATATTATTTATTACTTAATATAAATTTATTTTTTATATTTTCTTTACATTTTTGAATGTTGTAATTATCAGCATGGCCACGTAAAGATACGTTTGTATTTTTTGGAAAAAAAGAAGCATTACAAATATTTCCGGACCAGAGATTGTTGTAATTTTTTCATTTCGGACCCAGAGGATTTTTAATTCATGACCCCTGGTCTATACCAAAAGTTCTAAAGATACACGATAATATCGGTCGCCGATAATTATCGGCCGATAATGGCAATTTTGACGTCAAACAGATAATCCAGATAATAAAAAAAAATCAACCGATAATGCAATCCGATAATTATATACTTGATTTAGCCTCCAAATGGGCGCAACCAAAGAATTCAGCACGCCGCCTCCTCAACCCCTCCCCTCTCTGAAGCCCCTGAGGGAGGAGGGGTTGAGGAGGCGGAGTTACACGACAAGAAGTAGTTGAATATTATGGCGGCTGTTACTAAAAAAACCGACGCTCTCGCCATCTGCGAAATATGTACCGTAGAAGTTCCACGAGGCAGAAAGAAAGCGTCCTCATTCAAAACCACTAACCCAGCAGCCATTTAAACCTGCATCACAAAGATTTTTGGAACGAATACGAGGCTGCTGCTAGCGGGAATGCTAAAGCTATTGTAAACACTAAGTTAAACTACAGGGCTTGTGACGATACAGAGTCGGGCTGTTTGGGAATGCAGCCGAAGGCGGGTGGTAAATTCGCATCTAAGGCTAAACACCGGCACGACTGGAGACCGATAGTCGGCAAGTAGCCGTCTTCCGACGGAGCCCGCCGCTCTGGCCGGTCCGGCAGGCCGCCGCCGAGCCCGGTTCCCCGGCCTCGGGACCTCCAGCGAACACCCCGGTTTCGTGGTGCGTTCCCCCACGGCGTGCGAGCAGAGCCAGGACCCGAATACGCCACGGCGAACCGGCCGGGGCGGGCGGATTATTCGGTACGTAGCTGCCGCCAAGACGAGACACGGTTTTTTTGAGCAGAGCCAGGACCCGGATACGCCGCGGTGAACCGGCCGGGGCGGGCAGATTATCCTGTACGAACGTAGCTGCCGCCGCCGCCGAGACGAGACACGTCTTTTTTTTGTTTTTGTTTTTTTACCTAAATGACCCGAGAGCCAAAGCCCTGGATAAAAAAATAATGCAGTTTATACGACCACCATTCTTCATGAAAAAGGTATGTCCAGTAAGCAAGCTTATCATGACGGCGCAGTGGTTAGATGATAATTTAAACATGGAGAAAACGAAGTCAGCCAGTCAATAATGCATTCAGTATGTTAAATGACGAGCGGTCAGATGACTTTGTAACGCTGCCTTTATTTTAGGCTTAACAAAACTCAGGCACAAAACAACACGCACGGAGATGCGAACTCCAACTCCGTCCAAATAGTCCTGCCGTGTATCAGTTTAGCTGCTGTAAAGCAAATGTCGATAAAGCCGCAAATGTAAACAAAGCGCTGCAGAATGGGTACATGACATCTCGCTCTTTTGAGTTAATCATTTTCACAGTGTGCAACAAAGCATATAACATTAGCAATCACTTTTCAAATTATTTAACTTATTTCTCTGCTCAATTACAGTCACAGTAGATAATCAAATTCTTAAATCAATATTCTGTAGCCACAAATATTATTCAAAATCTTTCCTTCTTCCAAGTTTTTTTTTTTTTTTTTTTTTTTTTAGGATTAAGTATAATAATGCATTGCTTAAAAAAAGGCTGTTAAGATTATTTTCAGCTAGCTATTTTTCTTCCAAGAAATCTGAGAGAAATACACTTGAAGCGATGGCAGATAATTTCACTTATTGCCAATAGATTTACACTTAAAACTGACTAGTTTTAAGGAGGTGTGTTTTGCAGTGTATTAATGTTATATATGTTAGGAATGGCTTACTTTTAAAGGCATTTTTGTGCAACTTAGGTATTTACTCTGTAAGTAATTGGTTTACCATTACACAATGTCAGACAATCTGCATTATTTAGATGTTTGAATTGACGACTTGTTCATATTTTATGTTGAAAAAAAGAGCAATAAATTATATTTTTGCACAGTAATATTTTCTTTTGTGTATACTTTAAAATTTTCCATAAATCTTTTAATAGAATTATCGGCTTGACATTATCGGTTATCGGTTGGAATGAGGAGGAAATTATCGGTTATCGGTATCGGTTGAAAAATGTATTATCGTGCATCACTAAAAAGTTCATCTCATCTCAATACGTTGTTATGTACCCTTTGTTGGCAATAACGGAGGCCAAACGTTTTCTGTAACTCTTCACAAGCTTTTCACACACTGTTGCTGGTATTTTGGCCCATTCCTGCATGCAGATCTCCTCTAGAGCGGTGATGTTTTGGGGCTGTCATTGGGACCACAGTAACACAGGCTATCAGTAACACAATGTGTCGCCAGGGACTCAAATCCTGCACTGCCAGACGTGTCCCCCTGCTGAAGAAAGTACACGTCCAGGCCTGTCTGCGGTTCGCTAGAGAGCATTTGGATGATCCAGAAGAGGACTGGGAGAATGTGTTATGGTCAGATGAAACCAAAATAGAACTTTTTGGTAGAAACAAAGGTTCTCTTGTTTGGAGGAAAAAGAATACTGAATTGCACCATACCCACCGTGAAGCATGGGGGTGGAAACATCATACTTTGGGGCTGTTTTTCTGAAAAGGGACCAGGACGACTGATCTGTGTAAAGGAAAGAATGAATGGGGGCATGAATCGAGAAATTTTGAGTGAAAATCTCCTTCCACCAGCAAGGGCATTGAAGACGAGACGTGGCTGGGTCTTTCAGCATGACAATGATCCCAAACACACAGCCAGGGCAACAAAGGAGTGCCTTCGTAAGAAGCATTTCAAGGTCCTGGAGTGGCCTAGCCAGTCTACAGGTCTCAACCCCATAGAAAATCTGCGGGTGGAGTTGAAAGTCCGCGTTGCCCAACGACAGCCCCAAAACATCACTGCTCTAGAAGAGATCTGCATGGAGGAATGGGCCAAAATACCAGCAACAGTGTGTGAAAAGCTTGTGAAGAGTTACAGAAAACGTTTGGCCTCCGTTATTGCCAACAAAGGTTACATAACAAAGTATTGAGATGAACTTTTGGTATTGACCAAATACTTATTTTCCACCACGATTTGCAAATAAATTCTTCAAAAATCAAACAATGTGATTTTCAGTCCAACCCCCCCCCCCCCCCCCATTCTGTCTCTCATGGTTGAGGTTTACCCATGTTAACAATTACAGGCCTCTCTAATATTTTCAAGTGGGAGAACTTGCACAATTAGTGGTTGACTAAATACTTATTTGCCCCACTGTATGTGGCAGAAAACACAGACAAGACTCTTTAAAATAAACTGCTGTATTTTAAGCCAAAAGAACTGTTGTTTGCTAGAACAACGTGTCTATATGCTGCCATAGCAGATTCATGGCGCATTAAGCCCCCGAACTACTTTTAATTTTTCCCTTTTACCCTGTAAACCCGTTTAGACGTCTCGCAACAGCTTTTGTTTCAACCCAGCCATAAAAAGAAGGTAATTATATTAATCCAAATGTCTGTCATTTTTAATCATTAATTGATGTGTAATATTTTGTTGAAAAAAGATACTTTAAAAAATTATTCACTCGCATATTTTAAACGTTTAAACAAATCACGTCACAATGAAAAAAATGGCGTCTTTAGAAAATTCACGGATATCTACCTCATAACTATCGATTAATTGTACTATTTTGTTACTGTCGCATTTTCGCCAATATGTTAGATGATAAATAATCGATCATAACAAAGAAAAAAAAAAAAAAAAAAAAAAGTTTAAAAGGGTAAACATAAGAAAAAGAACATCTCCACCACTCCTTGATATCTGCCATTTCTGCATCACGACCCTTGTTATATGACCATGTTTCACCCATAAAGTCCCCCAAAAATCCGGCACATCTGTGTCTTGACACTCGATGATACATGCTTCATGGAGTTTTTGGATCGAAACAAGGCAAGTACGCGATCTCGTTAAAATCATGGAGTCTTTAATTCTGCTCTCACGTGCTTTTGCCTCCAGTTAGGGTTTTACTGTTAATTTTTTTTTTTTGTTAAAAAAAATGCCCTCCTGTTCAAAATTTTTCTTCCCCCAGAAAATAGAGATTTTAAGCTTTCCAATGATGTATCACACATGCAATTAGGACAATTTTGAAATTTGGTCAAATTGGGGGTCTCAGAGCGGAACTTCAAGTCACCTGAGTGTTTTCCGCCATATTACTAGTGTATACATATACAGATATATACAGTGGGGAGAACAAGTATTTGATACACTGCCGATTTTGCTGGTTTTCCCGCTTGTAAGCCATGTAGAGGTCTGTAATTTGTATCATAAGTTCTCTTCAACTGTGAGGAACGGAATCTAATACAAAAATCCAGAAAATCACATTGTATAATTTTTAAATAATACATTTGTATTTAACTGCATGAAATAAGTATTTGATACATTACCAACTAGTAAATATTTCGGCTCTCAGTTCTTTTTTAAGAACCCCTCCTGTTCTCCACTCATTACCGGAAGTAACTGCACCTGTTTGAACTTGTTACCTGTATAAAAGACACCTGTTCACATGCTCAAACAAAATAACAAACTCCAACCTCTCCACAATGGCCAAGACCAAAGAGCTGTGTAAGGACATCAGGGATAAAATAATAGACTTGCACAAGGCTGGGATGGGCTACAGGAAAATAAGCAAGCAGCTTGGTGAGAAGGTAACAATTGCTGGAGCGATTATTAGAAAATGGAAGAAGTTCAAGTTGATGGTCAATCTGCCTCGTTCCGGGGCTCCATGCAAGATCTCACCTCGTGGGGCATCACTGATCATGAGGAAGGTGAGGGATCAGCCCAGAACAACACGGCAGGACCTGGTCAATGACCTGAAGAGAGCTGGAACCACAGTCTCGAAGAAAACCATCGGAAACACATTACGCTGTCATGGATTAAAATCCTACAGAGCACGCAAGGTCCCGCTGCTGAAGCCAGTGCATGTCCAGACACGTCTGAAGTTTGCCAGTGACCATCTGGATGATCCAGAGGAGCAATGGGAGAAGGTCATGTGGTCGGATGAGACCAAAATTGAACTTTTTGGTCTAAACTCGGCTCGTCGTGTTTGGAGGAAAATGAAGGATGAGTACAACCCCAAGAACACCATCCCAACCGTGAAACATGGAGGAGGAAACATCATTTTTTTGGGGCTGCTTCTCTGCCAAGGGTACAGGACGACTGCACCGTATTGAGGGGAGGATGGACAGGGCTATGTATCGCCAGATCTTGGCTGACAACCTCCTTCCTTCAGTGAGAGCCCTGAAGATGGGTCATGGCTGGGTCTTCCAGCATGACAACGACCCAAAGCACACAGGCAAGGCAACTAAAGAGTGGCTCCGTAAGAAGAATCTTAAGGTCCTGGAGTGGCCTAGCCAGTCACCAGATCTGAACCCGATAGAAAATCTATGGAGGGAGCTGAAAGTCCGTGTTGCCCGGCAGCAGCCCCGAAACCTGAGGGCTCTGGAGAAGATCTGCATGGAGGAGTGGGCCAAAATCCCTGCTGCAGTGTGTGCAAATCTTGTCAAGGACTACAGGAAACGTTTCGTATCTGTAATAGCAAACAAAGGTTTCTGTACCAAATATAAAGTTCGATTTTTGTGATGTATCAAATACTTATTTCATGCAATTAAATGCAAATTTATTATTCAAAAATCATACAACGTGATTTTCAGTTTTTTTTGTATTAGATTCCGTCCCTCACAATTGAAGAGAACTTGTGATACAAATTACCGACCTCTACATGCTTTCCAAGTGGGAAAACCACCAAAATCGGCAGTGTATCAAATACTTGTTCTCCCCACTGTATATATGTGTGCGTTTATATATATAGCACTTACAAACAAATGTTGGCACAAGTTTTAAAACTGGACAGTGACGGGGCCTGATATTTAATGGCTTCCAATACGAGAGAGACAAACATGTGCGCACAAGTTTGTTGTTTTATATAACTCAAATTAATTAATAATCTTTGTGTGTGATATCATCAACAGCTATACACACGCATTTTTAAACATGCATTTTTAACGAGCGCTTTACGACTCCCTTGTGCGACCAGCACACTTTTAAACAGGTATTTAATAGGAGAGCATTTCGACTCTTCGGTCAGTCATATACAGTAAGAATAAAATAACTTCACCGTCAGACGTAGGCCTCCGAACTGTTTCTGTACTAAAGGGAAGAAACATTTAAATGTAACAAAACAATCAAATGCATCTGCTACAAGAAAGTTGAGTCTGTTTCTTTAGGCAGGGGGGCCTGTTTGATAACATACAACTTCAAGGGTGAAAAGGCGGCAAAAAACAACATGCCATCTCGAGCATATTTGCTTTGTGGAGGCCCGTGGAGGCCCGTGGAGGAGAGGAGAGTAAAGGGCACTGTTCATCAGGTCGGAGGATAGCGTAGGGGTGTCAAGCTATTTGGGCCAAGCCGACCGCAAATGTCTAGATAAACATTCTCCCTATGTAGGAATAATGTCCATTTGATCAATTACAAGCACTCCTAACATATATACAGTAATATCGCTTGCAAGTCAGAAAGTCTTGGTCAGCCTACGCCGATTTTGTTAAGGGCTGGGGAGGAATTGCTTTATGATGCAGCATGCTGCTTAGATTCCTCTGTCAGGAAACCAGGGCAATAAATTGTTGGCTTTGAACATGTCATTAGAGTTCTTTTACGAAAACGAACACGCATTGAACCCTGAGATTAAAGAGTTAGCAGGCAATTTAAAACAAATGTTTTAAAAGGGTTCCACAGGTTCCTTTCGTACCTACACCGGCGATTAGACATCAGAGAGGGAGAACAGGAAAGATTAGGGTATGACAGGCAGGATGTGTCATTGGATTATCAGGAATATCGCTGCACTCGCCTGTAGGAGCTCAGAGTTGCTTTGATTTATAGTGTTGGCGTCGTAGTCCTGCAGGAGCTGAGTCAGTAGACTGATGCTTTCCTTCACCTCCTGAATGGCGCCTTCACGCTTGGACACCTTCTCTGCTCGCCTCTGGTCCTAAGATGAATTCGAAGGGACCATTTCGTGATCGTGTTTCAATAAAAAAACATTATGGGACTACAGTGGTACCCCTACTTACGATCGAATACTGTAAAAGATACGTATCTACTTCCTGGTTTTAAATGTTGCGCCATAAGATCCTACTGCCTTATTGGTCATTATCTTTCCCATCATGCTTCTGTAATGGGATTCTGCTCTCCTGTTGGCCTATTGTTAATGACATTTCAAATTGGGTGCTGCAGTATGATGACTTGCACAGGTGCGACGATGGTATTGCGGGTCGACGTCTAAGCCAAAAGAGCAAAATCTCGCGTTTTTGTCTCACAAAGAGTTTTTTAAGCCGACACACGGTTCACTAAATTAGTGCATTAGAGCACAGGTCACCTTGCATTTTTGTGTCACGAAGCGGAAAATAGGGACCATCGATCTCGTGAAAGAGGACATTGCCTCAATGGAAAGATATATAATTTTTCCTTTGCATATGTTTTACTATCTACGTCATTACAGCGAAGTTAGCTAAGTGCAATGATTCAGATGGGTTTGGCTGTTGTTTTTTTCCGAGTTTTCCCCAAATATAACATTTAATGTGCCGTGTCAGTAGCGCTTGGAACGGATTAGGGCAGTGGTTCCCAGCCTTGTTTGCACCACGGTCACGTTTAAAAAAAATTTTTTTTTAAAAAGACCGGCAATGTGTGGCAGAAAATGTCAGTAAATAAAAAGAACATGACGGGGCTAAACATGAACATTAAATGTAGGGAAAATGTAACTTAACATATGCTGAATCAACCTTTTTTTAAAAGAGGAGTCTCCTAAAACTTGACGGCAAATATCCTCGTTGCAGGCATAATGAGTTCTTCTCTCATTCTTCTCCTAAATTTTCTCGGCATTAGCAACACCGTCGCCACGAGATATGATGCGCTCAGCGCATTCGCTTTTGTTACCTGGTTTCCTAGGTTTTAGCCACATAGAATGCGTAACGGACTTGGTTGTAGCTTTTGGCTCAGCAGTGACCGTAAAAAAGCTGTCCAAAGACATCGCCGCATTGACTGACTCTGGGCTGTTATAGATGTGCAAACACCCCAATAATGGCAGCCAACCACTAGATGGCGACGTACACAAATCTCTACACTAATTAGTCAATAGAGCAGACAGGCATACTGATGTGTCAAGAGGCACTGGCCAGATTGCGGTCGTTAACAAATTATTTCTCTGCGGCCAGGTAGCAAATGCACCACGAGCCGGTACCGGTCCCTCGCCCGGTGGTTGGGGATCACTGGATTAGGGCATATACATGGAAAACGCGTCTTTACTTAAAGAATTTTCAGGTTATGAGACCACTTCCAGAAGAGTAGCGGTACCACTGTACCCTGAAATCGCACTTGAGCACTCGTTGAAAACATTTGCTGCCGATAGACGTCCAGTTGGGCGTCTACAAGTGGTTAACTCATTTAGAGAGTTTTAATTTCGTTTCAGAGCCACATAATTAGACGTCTATCATAGCAAATGACACTGAATGACTTTATTAAAACTGTGTTTCACCTCTTGGACCATTTCCTTGATGAGTTTGTTTGCAGCCTTCAAATCATCAGGATGCGAGCTGTTCAGCAGGCGAGACAACATCTGTCAAACGGCAAGATGAATATTGAAAGAAAGCATGACATGCAAGGGCTGATAAACATTATTGTCAGGTGAAAAAGACCACCTATTTAATTATGGGCTCTTACTTTGGACTTTTCTTCATCTTCAAAAATGGCATTTTTAGGCCTAGGTGGAGGAACATGAGGTAGCTTATCAGGGGGTAGTTCAGGGTCTTGTTTGATAATACCTAAAGACAAAGGAAAAAAACAGTAAATGACGACTAAAAGTACACTGTTTTGCCTCACCAGTGCATCATACTTACCTTGTTTCTTTAACATCTGATAAGCTTCTAAGATTTTGGCCTCATCAGGCAACCCTAACGTCCAGCTGTAGATTAATTCCAAGACCTTCTTCTTGACTGGCTCTGAAGAGCGTGAACCCAGGTACTGCGTGAGGACAATAATAACATTTACAGCTTTCATTAAGTACTAAGAGCAAAAGATGCAGAATGTGCACAGGCAGACTCTCCAGAGAACATCTTACCTTTGGCGAAACGACTTTGATAAGCTCGTTAAGAAAGCGAAACTTGCCCACTTCACTGTGAAACTTCTTCCCGCAGTTTTTCATACATGATTCCAGAACCTGGTGAAGAAGCATGTGCAATATAAAAAAGTGCACAAGATGTCTTACTGCGGTTCTATTGCGAATGAACAAAAAATCTATTCGGTAAAAATCACAAAACTAAATGTTTTGTGGCTCCTGAAAAACCTTTACATGTATTACGGATGTCCCTGATCGGGCCCGATAACATCATTTTCAGAGGATCAGAATCGGATAAAAAAAGATCAGTGTAGCCACGATTTTTTTTTTTTTGACACTCATAGAGCACTCATTTAACTCATTGGCTGCCATTGACAGCGTTAGACGTCCAATCAATTTTGACCGGGAGGGTTGGCAGGGATCGTTTGATTGCTGCCAGCCCTCCAATGAAATTGTATTTGACATCTAAGCCCGTCAATGGCAGTAAAACATGAACACTCAATGCCAGCCTCCCCAGTTGAAATGAATTTGACCAATTTATCTAAAATTTTGGCCAAGAATCTTTCTTTTGGTACATCCGTAATACAAACAAGTATATAGACTAGAGCTGAAACGAGTACTCGAGCAACTCGAGGAACTCGAGTTTAAAAACTGATCCGAGTAATTTTATTCACCTCGAGTAATTGTTTATTTTGACAGCTCTAAGCATCACGTTTTGCTGGGACTACTTTTATTGCGGGACAACGCGCTGTCACGTGCGGAGAGGAAGAAGGGGGGGGGGGGGGGGGGACTTACTGCAGCCGACAGCCGCCACAAACAACGCCGACGTTGCTAAATACTAGCCCGTATGATGCTACGTTGGTACAGGTAGCGTCTCATGCGTCTCATAGAGATCACATGTATGTTGAACTAGATGCTAAATGACAGACTCGGCCGCGTCTGGGCAGCTTTAGTAAACAGCCGCCATCTTAAAGCAGTAGAGCGCTAAGCGCTAATAAAGAGCGCTAAGCGCTAATAAATAAGATTAACGTTCCTGTTCTGAAGTCACGTTAGCCCTGCGGAGGGCTAGGTTTCTATTAATTATGACCACTGTCGATGCTTGGCTAACGTGTCTTACATACAGGCTTTAACATAACATAGCATAGCATTGTGGAGTGATGAGGGTGTAAAATAAAAACTTAATCATGCTAACTATCAATTTTAGCTCAGTAGTCATTGCTGGATAAAACACCAAGTAGCACTGGTGCTAATGTGCTCCAATACAGCCTGTATCATACATTTATTTTGAACACTGCAAAAACTCAAAATCCTATCAGGACTTACAGTTTAGACTAACTTAAAACTTAACTAGAACTTAAAAATGGCTTGACACAAAGAGAAATTCAATTGAAAGACGTGGGAAAAAATCCAAACTTTTAAGTGATGTGTGTTATCAAGCGTAACGGCATTTTTAGGTAAGATATATATATATTTTTTTGTAACAAGATCTAAAGTTTTTTGAGTGAAAGCAGTGAATTAGTCTTTTTTTTTTTTTTTTTTTTTAAATTCTAGTTACATCTGAGATGCAATTGTTGGCTGTTTTCAACAATATACATCGAAAATAAAGACATTGATTGACTGAAAATGGTTCAAAATTAGATGAAATGTCTTGTTTTCTCATGTATATTTATAATTGCTCTTCACCTAAAAATATATTTGTTTTATCCGATTACTCGATTAATCGATAGAATTTTCAGTCGATTACTCAATTACTAAAATATTCGATAGCTGCAGCCCTAATATAGACCCTACTCATATGACGTCACAACCACGCCTCCGCGCCATATTGTCCGTCAACTCGTCGTGTTGAAGCATTACCGCTACGTAAATTCCTCCTATTATGGCGTGTTTTTCTGCTCGTTAACATTAATAATCAAAATGGTGAAGGCGTGTGTGGCGGTTGGTTGCAATAACAGAGAAGACAGACGGACAGACTTGAAGTTCTACCGTATTCCGAGAGACCCGGAGAGGAGAGCGAGATGGACTGCTGCAATTGGACGAGAAAACTGGGCTCCAAACGATTACCACGGATTATGTAGTAGTCATTTTATATCTGGTAAGATGCATTTAATATATATTTAGAGGGTTTTGGGCTGACAACTACAATTAAGATCATTGCGAGGCTAATCGCCGACAACATACAGTTTCAAATTCAAGATGCTTATTTCTTCCACCATCATTACATTTTGAATAATATTTAGCTGGTACCAAGTGAAAGAAGCTGGCCTCGTCTACGGATCATCAGTTAAACAGGTGTGTCCAAACCTTTTGCAAAGGGGGCCAGATTTGGTGTGGTAAAATGCGGGGGGCTACCTTGGCTGATTTACATAGAACAATATATTTAAACAAATTTTAGCAAGCCCTTCTGTGTGTCACATTTGCTTTATTATTTTTTTTAATCCATAATTTCAACAGTCTCGTCTTTGTGGCGTTCTCTTTCGATACTCGGGCTCTTGCGAAATGCTCCTGCTGTGAAATTAAACAAGCTTCAAGTTGCTGTAATTTCTCGCTGCGTATCTTCCCTGTATTGTTGTCGTACATGTCAGCGTATCTTGTTCGGTAATATCATTATCGCGTCACATCGAACTCTTTGAAAACAGCGACTGTCTCTTTGCAAATGAGGCAGACACAGTTGTTGTGTGTTTTATTGAAGAAATAGTCCAATATCCACCTATCCTTGAAGCGTCGGCCATCGCAATCAACTTTTTTTTTATTATTGATTGTCGCCATTTTAGAAAATTGGAAGTAAAGGGTCACACGGGGTAATGTTGCTTAGAGTGCTGCTCTTAAACTTTTTCAAACTTTCGTGAGAATAGGCTGATTTTGTGTGGACAAGATAGTTGTAGATATCAGGGTAGCAGATGTCAGGCAGAGAGGGCGAAGACAGCGGGTCGAAAAATATCGATTTAGGTATCAAATATGGATCTGGCGAATGGATAGACTGAAGCTTTTCCACATAACGCCTTTTATGCAACGCATCCAATGAGTTTACAGCGTCTGAAAGCACCCGGGCTTCCATGAATTGCACTATAAATTGCACGACAAATTGAAACCATTGAGAATACGGATAAACATTGACGGACAATATGGCGGCCGGATACAGCGACACGTCATTCTGTGAGGTTGATGAGTAGGGTCTACAGTAGGAGTGTGCCATCTTAGGCACCCCACGATTCGATAACGATTCAGGGCGCTACGATTCGATGATTGAATGATGATCACGGATGATCACGGGGATGGCGTGGCTCAGAGGTGGAGTAGTTGTCCCCCAACCCACAGGTTGTGGGTTCGATTCTCCACCCTGATGAACTCGCCTAAGTATCCTTGAGCAAGATACTGAACCCCGCATTGCTCCTGGTGCTGTGTCACCAGTAGGTAGATGGCAATGTAGTGTAAAGCGCTTTGAGTACCTTGAGAGGTAGAAAAGCGCTATACAAGTATAACACCATTTAACCATTATCACGGTTATCAATGCATCATACATTACTAATTGATAAAGTAGCCAAACGAATTTATGTCCATTATTTATTTAAAATATCCGAATGATTCAACAGGAACGATGGAAACATGCCCATACAACAAAAAGCTGCCCTTAAACTGCTTTTTAAAAAATATCTTTACAAGAAAATGTACAAACATTAACCATTTTAAAGGCAGTACTTATTTTTCAACATGCCCATACAACACACAGCTGACCTTAAGATATTCTTTTTCACAAGAAGGTGCAAAAACATTAGCCGTTTCAAAGGCAGTACTTATTTCTCTCAACAATAAAATTTACACTGGTGGAATGAATTCCACATTTTCTGGAAACAAAGTGTCTTTAGAAATAAGACTTCTTTTAACCAATATACTTTGTTTTCACATATTTCTGTACTATTTTGCATGTTTGTAGTGTTACCGCTGTACGTAATCCTGGTTTTAAACGTTCTGCATCTGGAGTAACTTATGTACACCACCAAACAATGCACAACTTGACATGGAAATATATGTTAGCGAAGTCGCTAATTAGCATAGCACTCGGCGCAAACTAGTAACATCTCAAAAACAACAACAATAAAGCCTAAGAAGTACAAGAGGGTTTGTGTATTCACCTTAGATAGACGGACACTGGATGTAGCAAAACACTTTGGACATGTCTGCTATAGCTGGACAACTGAAAGACAAGGAGCAGCGAACTATCTCTCTTCCCCTCTTGCTCTGAAAAATAATTTGCGCACAGAAGAGCGGTCTCTGCCTGTCTCATACACAAATTTATTTTTCAGTCTTTTCAAAAAGGCGCAAATCTCTCGCTCAGTAACCGCAGCATCCATCATAACTTTGTCCGGGCGGCAGACGTGTCTTGAATTTTGTTCCCCTATGAGCGGCTGTCATGAAGTTATTAGGGAAAATTATGGTTTTAAACTTTTATGAATCATAATTAAATCGTCACGTGTCGAATCGCCACACATCTAATAATTGATTTTTTTGGCACTCCCTTAATATATACTATACATAATTACACTACTGAAACAAACTTTGCAGAGCAAGAAAATTTCCAGCAACAGCAAAAAATAAAATCAATATAATAATAACGCAGATTAATCACATTGGATGAACTTTTTATTCATGTGAAACAAAATATTTGAATGAAATTTGTTTACTTAGTGCTGCACGACTGAATTTACAACAACAACAAAAAAACGGGATGTGATTTTTTTTCACTTTAGCCTTGTTCAAATGGTGGAAGGGCACTCTTCTATTTTTTTCCTCATTTACAACCTATCGGATCGGGACTAATTATAGGCAGAATTTCAAAATCAGAAGACACTGACTCGGACTTGCAGGCAAAAAATATTTAATCCGCATATCCCTAACATTAATGAATCCAGGTTATTCCAGGTGTTCAGTAAGTGTAAACAGTCACAACAGTAATGCTACATATGAAAATGAATTGCCTATAGTCAATCAATGCCTTAAAGGATAATTGCTTTTTGTCACAGATGGAATAGCACAAACTACAGGTAGTCGCCCGGTTATGACGTACCCGACTGACGTGATTTTGACTTTATGACGCTGGAGTCTCGTGCGCCATTTTAGCCCAGGTCGACTGACAAGGAGATGACGCTGACATTAACAGGGCCAGATCCTAGTATAATGTCCGGGACTTAACCGGGACGCGGCATGTATGAAAGCAGCCGGTTAATTCCCGGCTCACAGCGCGAAGGCTGATGACGTAAATATTATGGCGGGCCGATCGTCATTTAGTCTTTCTTCGCAGTTTGACGACACGCGGTAAACATCGTAATTATCAACATGGCAAACTGGAAAGATAGCTAAATCAAACTGAAAACATAACAAAATTAAATTGCTACCGGATCATAGAGCCAGGGAACAGACAGTCCATCATCCATCTTTGGAGGTGTGTAGTTTATTTTGTTGCCAATGCCGACCAAAAATGACATCATGTCCAGGCTATAAAATCGTGTCCCGCGCCCTCCCCGCACAGAGCGTGCCGAGTCGCAAATATGGGACAAGTCTCACATATTACATGGGAATTTAGCGGGATACATGACTGAAAGGGGCTTTAGTCTCCAGTAGTTTTTTTTTGTTTTGTTTAGAGCTGAAACGAGTACTCGAGCAACTCGAGTAACTAGAGTTTAAAAACTGATCTGAGTAATTTTATTCACCTCGAGTAATCGTTTATTTTGACAGCTCTAAGCATCACGTTTTGCTCGGACTACTTTTAATGCGGGACAACGCGCTGTCACGTGCGGAGAGGAAGAAGGGGGGGAGGGGGGGGGACTTACTGCAGCCGACAGCCGCCACAAACGACGCCGACGTTGCTAAATACTAGCCCGCACGATGCTACGTTGGTACAGGTAGCGTCTCATAGAGATCACATGTATGTTGAACTAGATGCTAAATGACAGACTCGGCCGCGTCTGGGCAGCTTTAGTAAACAGCCGCCATCTTAAAGCAGTAGAGCGCTAAGCGCTAATAGAGAGCGCTAAGCGCTAATAGAGAGCGCTAAGCGCTAATAAATAAGATTAACGTTACTGTTCTGAAGTAACGTTAGCCCTGCGGAGGGCTAGGTTTCTATTAATTATGACCACTGTCGATGTTTGGCTAACGTGTCTTACATACAGGCTTTAACATAACATAGCATTGTGGAGTGATGAGGGTGTAAAATAAAAACTTAATCATGCTAACTATCAATTTTAGCTCAGTAGTCATTGCTGGACAAAACACCAAGTAGCACTGGTGCTAATGTGCTCCAATACAGCCTGTATCATACATTTATTTTGAACACTGCAAAAACTCAAAATCCTATCAGGACTTGCAGTTTAGACTAACTTAAAACTTAACTAGAATTTAAAAATGATTGACATAAAGAGAAATTCAATTGAAAGACGTGGGGAAAAAATCCAAACTTTTAAGTGATGTGTGTTATCAAGCGTAACGGCATTTTTAGGTAAGATACAGGTATATATTTTTTTGTAATAAGATCTAAAGTTTTTTGAGTCAAAGCAGTGAATTAGTCTTTTTTTTTTTTTTTTTTTTTTTTTTTTTTTTTAATTCTAGTTACATCTGAGATGCAATTGTTGGCTGTTTTCAACAATATACATCGAAAATAAAGACATTGATTGACTGAAAATGGTTCAGAATTAGATGAAATGTCTTGTTTTCTCATGTATATTTATAATTGCTCTTCACCTAAAAATATTTGTTTTATCCGATTACTCGATTAATCGATAGAATTTTCAGTCGATTACTCGATTACTAAAATATTCGATAGCTGCAGCCCTAGTTTTGTTTTTTCATTTTAGTCGCGTAACAATAACACCTCTCAGAATTGATGGTATGTACAGTATCTTATATTTTATTTTATAAAAATAACAAGATTTAGGGGTACCTAAAGGGCTAATTCACACTTGCGCGGAAATGGCGTACCGCAAGCAACACGTCACTTCCGCTCATTAATATTCATGGCGTTAGCTACTGTTGCTAAGTGGGGGACAAATGGGAGCTTGTCCCCAATAGTAAATGAATGGAAATCGTGTACGAAGGAGAGGTTTACAGAGCAAAACCTACCAATTCTCTCCAAAAATGATGTCCCTGGTGCCAAATTCACTGGCAAAGATGTGGAAGAACATAAAAATGTTCAGTTAAAGAGATGGCTTGAGTGTCGAGGGCTGAAAAAGACGAAATAAACGAGCCGACCTACGCATAGCCTTAGCTTTTTTATCGACACCTTTTTCTTACGCGGCTGACAATGACATTCTCTTGTTTCAACAAGCTATCCTTTCCCACCAGCTCCGTCTTTCTTATATATTATATCCTTTGGTTGACCTACGTCTCTGACCGTTCTTGGGGGTCATTTATATCGTTAGTTTGGTGGCGCGATCACAAATGCTACTTGTGACAGCCAACGAACACTTTTAATTTTTTCATTGATAACAAATCTTAATTCTATAATTTATTTACAGTTACCCCTTACTTAAGTTTTGTTTTTTTTTACAACAGAAAAGGTAACTGGCAGTCAGATACCATTTTAATTCTTTTCAGGTCATTAATTGTCAGACAGAAGCAGCACGGCACAACGCCACGCTAAAAAATAAGTAAAAATATCCAAATGGCTTACCTCTTTGTCCTCTGAAAGACCATGCCAACCCAACAAAATGTTTACTGCATATGAATGGATTCACCGAGCTGCCGTTAAAAGTCCGCGCAAGTTGATTCATTCTTCACATTTATTCCTCCGAGTTTTTTGAAAACATCCTTTATTTGTCGTAATGTCTAGAGTCGTTTCAACAAGTTCCAAAAAAGCAATGAGTGATCGGCATGTTCATTTTTGAAAGATTACCGGAGAAAAGTAGCAGAATTAACAAGGTTTCTATGCGAGGGCGGGTCTATAATGTCCGACTTCAGCTTTACAATGCGACGTCACGGTCTAAAAATAGCATGCGTGCGGTACGCCATTCAGGTTACGTCGCCAGCATAGGAACGGAACTTGTTCGTAACCCGGGGACTACTTAAACTTGATTCAACACTGCATTGACAACAAGATACCATAAGATGGTGGCACAGCATTGTGTGTGTTGAAATGAAACTTAGCAGGTTAAACAAGCATATCAAGCAGCCACAAGATTAGCGAGGCACTAGTTAAACCGGATCTAGTTCATATGAAACACTGGGATACCATGGTGTAGGTGGGACGTGTAAAACCCGACACCCCCCGCCCTCCTATCTTCTTTTTGTTTGCGGTCAAAAGAAATTGTTGCTGCTCAACACATACGAGGGGCATTCAAAAAGTAATGCACTCAAGTGCATTGCTCGTACAGGATTTTACCAATCTAGTTTATATTTGGCACAAACATGATAGGACACACCTTTTTGCGATTGTTATAGGTGTTTTTCTTATTTTCAGATTTTTAAAGCTTAAATTAACTCATCAGCATACGTTTTGTTGTCAGGATTGACAGAAGTGGATGGCCGACCACTACGGGGTTTATTGGCTATGCTGGCTTTACCCACCTCTTCATGGTCTTCAGTACTGTTTTTAAACCGCTGTACCCATCTTTTTACAGTACTATAGTCTATGGTATCATCCTTGTAGACATTTTCCAGCCGGTTGTGAATCCTAAGAGGGGTTTCTCCCTCTGCAACAAGGAATTCGATTACAGCTCTTTGTTTCTGACGAGCTTCAAGAGGGGCAGCCATTTTGGAAGCTAGTTTTAGCTTTAAAAAAAATATGAAAATAAGAAAAACACAAATAACAATCGCAAAAAGGTGTGTCCTATCATGTTTGTGTAAATATAAACAAGATTGGTAAAATCCTGTACGAGCTCTGCACTTAAGTGCATTACTTTTTGAATGCCCCTCGTACTTTTTACATAAAGAAGTTCAATTAGGGCTTTGATGAAGCTTTGTTGCGAGAGCTCCTTGTAAAAAAGGCTGTCGTAAACCGGGATCATCAATGTAGTTCAGGCTAATTCTGACATGAAGTGTTTGAGATTAGTTTACCACAAGAGCCTGCATGGCCTCCCACTCCTGCGGAGATTGGATTTTGTGGGCCAGCAGCCTGGTAGCCAGCTGAGGTCTACAAAAACACACAAAACAGAGCGTGAACAATTGCGCCACGTTATCTGGCTGGCCTGCGTGGGCTGACAGAAGTAGCATTTGATTTAAAAGATTGGAATCATGGGTTTTGGTTTTAATTGCTCTTTTTCGACTGCGACAAAATGTCAGATGGGTGAAAGTGATGACCTCTTACCCCTCCGAATCATTGTTGAGCTGTTCACAGAACGCATTTATGCTGCTCCAGTCAGTCTCCCTATTCAGTGGGTTGGTTGCTCTGTCTATAATGCGAACGTAAGAAAACGGAGACAGAGAATGAAATGGTCATAATTACAGATAGACCGATTATCGGCCAGGTCAATTATCAGCATCAATATTTGGAAATTAGACGTACATAGGTATCAGTTCGTTTGTTTTTAAATCTGACCAGCCGATATGAAAAAATCAATTTAAAACTGGGTTATTTCAGCTCAGATGCATCCAGGCCTCTCTCTCCTGCACTAGTATTCACCCCGTCCTCTGTTTGTTTATATGGTATTGGTAAAAGGAGTTACACTTGTATTGCGCATTTCCACTTCTTTAACAGCCTCAAAGTATTTCACACTAGATCCTCATCTACCTACTGGTGACGCAGCACCAGGAGCAATGTGGGGTTTCATTATCTTGCTCAAGGATACTTAGACGAATTCATCGGTACTTTTGTTTTCAGTGGAAATTTTTCAGAAAGCTATATATTTAACCTTTTATTCAACTTTATAAGAGATGTTTCTGAATCAAGGAAATTCAGGCACTTCTAGAACTATTATTTTCTATTTGTGTGATTCAATAAACATGCATTTTCTATTTCAATGAAGTTCACGGTTTGCATTTTTCAATTTCTTTACGCCAATTGTTACACTTTTACTGCAAATGAATATCGGCTCCAAAAATCGATTATCGGCCCCTTTGACTATTAATAATCTGTATCGGTCCTGAAAAACCAGTATCGCTCATCTTTGTTCAAACATCTAATGCAATTAGCAGTTGTTAATTGTATTTGTTTGCATCATAGTTTCAAAGTATGCACAGTAAAATAGATGTACACGTTTGTTTTTTTGTTGTCGATAACTTATCAAACGTACGTTTTTATCACGATATACACCCTTACCAAGAAATATTTCATTCACCCGGTTTTAGTCGGTTTGCTCTTGTTTGCTTGATTTGTTGAGCATGCATTTTGTACATTTGGTCAATTATATTTCCTTCCTATGTTGCCAAGGATGATACAGTCACTGATGCATTTCAACCATGATCGACAGAGTAAACAACAAGAAGTAAACAACAGACGTCATAATGGAAGCACACAATAAGAAAATTATAAACATATTGCTGAGTGAAGGTGTGCGAAATTTCTGATTCTTAGATTATTCGCGATTTGGCCGTGGAAGATTGGAGAACGATACACAAACATCCAAATTCAGATGATTGAAATATCCAAAGTAAAGCGGAACTAGAACACAGCGTGGTCTTCGGGACGCAATAAGGAACGGAACGAGAGTAAAATCATGCTCAACTCATACCGCTAAATAAAAAAACAATATCTGACTGCGGCCGACAGCCACTACAAACTACGCCCAAATAATGCTATGATAGATACCACATGTATAGAAAACTAGATGCGAAATGGCAGACTCACCAGCGTTAGTGAACAGCCATCATCTTAAAACAGTAGACATCTCTGGAAGGCTGTTGTGGCGAACCTTCCGAGCGAACCTAATTAACTTTTTATCTAAAATACTTCTAAATCAGCAAAATCGTGACTTTAATCCATCTTTAAATGATGAAGCAGTTTTAAAACTTTCACATGTCAAAAATAGAAGGGAAATTATAGAATAACCGGAGCAATTTTAACAACTTTAAAGGTTGATTCACAAAGTTGAACGCAGTTTAAAGCTGCTAATACAGAATGGGGACTTGAGTATTTTACTGTTTTGAACTGTGAACTAGATAATGAAATAGTAATTTATTTAAGCCTGAGAGGATTTTTGTATAATTTTTGTAACTAATGTACGAAACATTAAACGCAGCTAATAGCTGGGGGGTGCACCAATAATCGATTTATAATCGAATTGTAGCCTCTGAATCGTAATCGAATCGTTAGGTGCCCCAAGATTCCCACCTCTCCTGCTGAGCCCGAGCGAGGATTTACCGAATGAGAGGGAGGGAGGCAAGTAGCAAGGTAGCGAGCCACGGCTGGTTTGATTGAGCGAGCAACTGTGTGACTTTGTTAATAAACTGAAAGGGTAACGGAGTTGAACACGTGGGCGACGCCATCGACGAGCAGAGGTAAGACAACTTACTTTACTTTTAATGCTGTCAGTTACTTTTGATGCTATTTACAGTAAGTATGTCTTTTTGTATATATATTAATAAAATGTTCTAATAAAATGTGTGTGTTAGATCAAGGTCGTTTGTGTAGTGTATGACTATCTCAGGCAGACATTTACAGTTTGTGTTGCTCTTTCTATATGAAGATTAGGGATGTAGCAGATATTCAGTTACGTTTTTTTCTTAATAGATTTCATTATTATTATTAATATCTGCATATATTCTGTTATTTTCATGAACGCTTACATTCCCCCCCCCCCCCACACATACATGCGTAGTGATAATGAGCAATCTACACCCACTGCCCCACTGGAAAGAGGAGAAGGGGTCAGCATGGAAAAGGGATGATAGGAGGAGAGGCTGGAGAAGTCAGCGCGGCATAAGTTGATCACCACAGGCACAGCCTACATATTTTAATTTTTCCCCCACAATCAGTCTCCTCAATTTGTGTATATAAATGTGTGTTCAAGAAGCTTGATTGTGTGTACCGTATTTTTCGGACTATAAGTCGCATCTGAGTATAAGTCGCACCAGCCATAAAATGCCCAACGAAGAGCAAAAAAACATATAAGTCGCACTGAAGAATAAAGTCGAATTTTTGGGGTAAATTTACTTGATAAAATCCAACACACAGAACAGATATGTCATCTTGAAAGGCAATTTAAAATAAAAATACAATAGAATACAACATGCTGGATAAGTGTACAGTATGATAATGTTACATGATGCATGAACAACGAAATACGAACGTGGCCGGTATGTTAACATAACATAGCTATTAGGAGTTATTCAGATAACTATAGCATAAAGAACATGCTAACAAGTTTACCAAACCACCAGTGTCAATCCAAAACACCAAAATAACATGTGAAATGAAAAAATAATGTGTTAATAATTTCACATATAAGTCGCTCCAGAGTACAAGTCGCACGCTCAGCCAAACTACGAAAAAAACTGTGACTTATAGTCCGAAAAATACGGAACATCGTTTTCATGAGGATATGGGTGCAATACCTAAACTCACAAAAAGATGTCCTCCAAACACTTTTTGCGTCAGATGGTATATATTTTTTCACCGTAGAGATGTCCTCCAAACACTTTTTGCGTCAGATGGTATATATTTTTTCACCGTTTTGCACTGTACATAAACTGTTTTGACCAGAGCATGTATAAAGGCCAAAAACGCCTATGACTATACCTGCTGTTTATGTTGAATTATCAAATATAAAACTATTTATTCAAATTTTGGGGGGGTTGAATGTCCATCCTAACATGTTGAATAAATATTATCAAGGTTCAAAATGGTTTGTTGAGCATGTTTGGTTGGCAATAGGACATCAATATTACAAATTTTGACCCCCCCCAAAAAAGATTTTTGGTCCCAAAATGTTGATTTATAATTTGCCAGTAAAGAAAACAACAGCTTGGACGGGAAGCTTAAGGTGACCCAAAAAAAAAAAGGGACCAAACCATGCCATTGTGAAAAATTGTTTAATAAAGGTAACATCAAAGGCATGCAAAATCAGACAAAATAGGCCTGGACTTTAAAGGCTTAATCCCTAAACGATTCTTACAAAACTTGTTTCTTGGATCTCTATCAAACGCCATTCTGTTTGATATGATGACATAATGATTCGAAAGTTACTGTAACATATCTATTTTCGTTTGTTTCTTTAAACAAGCTTGCAAACGTATTGATTTTAATTATTAACTTTTAAATCATCCAAATTCGTGCTGTCCAGGTGTACCATTACGTGTCAACATTAGCTAGCTTAAGCAAAGAGGTCTCGACGGAGCTAGTTCAAATCCAGAACTTTCTTACGGGTCAACAGCTTAATTGAGAGTCAAAGTACGCCGTAATATTGCAACCGAGAGTCCGCGACGTCCTGTCGTGTAGCACAGTGTTAATAAATGAAGACACGAAGCTAAAAGTCCGCCAGTTTGTGTTTTGTTGACAGCTGGCATGTCCAGGTAGCTGCTTAGCTAGGTTAGCACTCTGCATGTCACGGAAACGCCTTCAGCCTTCTCTGCCCGCTTAAACTACAATGACACCTCGCACTTAGGATGCAGATTTGATACTATCGCTGTTCCGGGACCAAATGAGAGTATAATTCTTTCATTTAAGCACAAATACTCACTGATGCGACACTCTAAATTCTCCGTATCAGGAGGAGCAGCCATCACTGCGAGATTTATGTCGTCTGTGCGTGCGTCGGTCTCGTGACGGAGGACGTAAAGGTACGCAAAGTACGTAAAGGCGGAGCAAGCATAGAACTACATTTGATAGATCAGTGGTGCAGAGATCCATTATGATTTTGTTTACTTTTTTTGTTTGTTTTTTTTTTTTTTTTTAGCCAAGTCTTTATTCATTTATACATTGTTAGAATTAAAAATACTTGATATTTAGTATATTTGTATCTTACGTGAAAATTATTTCTGTTTCATTTACAGTGCTGGCCAAAAGTATTGGCACCCCTGCAATTCTGTCAGATAATGCTCAATTTCTCTCAGAAAATGATTGCAATAGCGTACCACACGAATGTTATTTTTAGACCGTGACGTCGCCATCGCGGAAGTGGGACATAATACACACGCCCTCGCGTAAAATCCATTACATTTCAGCTTTTTCTCCCCGGTAATCTTTAAAAAAAGAACATGCCGATCAAACACGGCTGCTATGGCATTTGTAGAAACGACTCTAGACATTACGACATATGAAGGATGTTTTCTTCATACGTTTCCCGAAACCAAAAACTTTGAGAAAGAAATGTGAAGGCAAGGCAAGGCAAGGCAAGGCAAATTTATTTCTATAGCACAATTCAACACAAGGCAATTCAAAGTGCTTTACATCACATGAAGATCATTAAAATCACATTAAAATCAATTAGAACATAAAAGCAAAGACAATCAAAATAGGAAATAAAATTATTCATAAAAATCGGATTTAGTCACGAATAGAATAACAATAATGATAATAATTAAAAAAAAAAAAATACTACTACTATCTAATAATAATAATTGAAATCAGCAATGGAGATAAGCACAAGAGGAATAGAGAGCAAATAGATTGAAATATATAGACAGTTATGGATATGCAGTGCTAAACAAAAGCATTTTTAGCCCTGATTTAAAGGAGCTAACAGTTTGAGCATACTTCAGACCTTCAGGTAACTTGTTCCAGAGGTGAGGAGCATAATAACTAAATGCTGCCTCACCCTGCTTGGTTCTTGTTCTTGGGACATACAGGAGGCGGGTTCCAGACGACCTTAGGGGTCTAGATTTTTCATAAAAATCTAACATATCAAGCATGTATTTGGGTCCAAGGCCATTAAGAGTTTTGTAGACGAGCAGTAGTATTTTATAGTCTATCCTTTGACTCACTGGAAGCCAGTGTAACAATTTCAAAACCGGTGTAATGTGGTCCAGTTTCCTTGTATTTGTGAGGACTCTGGCTGCAGCATTCTGTACTAGCTGAAGAATGGATCAACTTTTGCCGACGTCCAAAAGACCAGTTTAATGGCAGAAAGATGAAGCCGTTGACATTTCATATGCAGTAAACATTTTGTTGGGGGCCATGGTCCTTCAGAGGACGAAGAGGTAAGCCATTTTGATATTTTGACTTTTTTTGGGGGGGGGGCGTGGCGTTTTGCCGTGCTGCTTCTGTCTGACAATGAATGACCTAAAAAAATTGAAATGTCTCTGACTGCCACTGTTTCTTTTTTGTTGTAAAAAACAACTTGAGTAAGGGGGAAGTGTAAATAAATTATAGAATTAAGATTTGTTATTAATGAAAAAATTAAAAGTGTTCGCTGGCTGTAACTGAGTAGCATTTGCGATCGCTACACAAAAATACCAATGTAAATTGCCCCCAAGAATGGTCAGAGACGTAAGACAACCAGAGGATATAATATATAAGAAGGACAGGGCATATGGTGGTAAAGGATAGCTTGTTGAAACGGGAGAACGTCATTGTCAATGGCGTACGGAAAAAGGTGTGGATCAGGTCAGCTCTTTTTCAGCCCTCGACACTCACTCTCTTTAATTGAACATTTGTATGTTCTTCCACATCTTTACCAGTGAATTTGGCACCAGGGACATCATTTTCAGACAGAATTGGTAGGTTTAGCTCAGTAAACATCTCGTTCGTACACTATTTACATGCATCTAACATGAGGGACAAGCGTCAGCGTGTCCCCCCTTAGCAACAGTTGCTAAGCTCGTGAATATTAATGAGCGGAAGTGACGTGTAGCGTGCGGTACGCTATTACAAATGCTTTGGTAGTAATATTTTCATTTATTTTGCTAACAATGAAAAAACACAAAAGAGAATGAAAAAAAATCATTATCATTTTACACAAAACTCCAAAAATGGGCCAGACAAAAGTATTGGCACCCTTTGAAAAATCATGTGATGCTTCTTTAATTTGTGTAATTAACAGCACCTGTTACTTACCTGTGGCACAGGCACAGGTGGTGGCATTAACTAAATCACACTTGCAACCAGTTAAAATGGATTAAAGTTTACTCAACCTCTGTTCTGTGTCCTTGTGTGTACCACATTGAGCATGGGCAATCTCAAGTCCATCCCCAAAGATCTGAATGTTCCTGTGTCTACCATGCTCAGTGTCATCAATAAGTGTAAAGCCTATGGCACTGAAGCTAACCTCCCTAGATGTGGACGGAAAAGAAAAACTGACGAGAGATTTCAACCAAAGATTGTGCGGATGGTGGATAAAGAACTTCGACTAACATCCAAACAAGTTCAAGCTGTCCTGCAGTCCTAGAGGACAACAGTGTCAACCCGTAGTATCCGTCGGCGTCTGAATTAAAGCAGGGACTCTATGGTAGGATACCCAGGAAGACCCCACTTCTGACCCAGAGACATAAAAAAGCCAGGCTGAAGTTTGCCAAAACCGACCTGAGAAAGCCAAAAACGTTTTGGAAGAATGTTCTCTGGTCAGATGGGACAAAAGAAGAGCTTTTTGGGAGAAGGCATCAACATACACTTTACAGGGAAAAAAATGAGGCCGTCAAAGAAAAGAACACGGTCCACACAGTCAAACATGGCGGAGGTTCCCTGATGTTTTGGGGTTGCTTTGCTGCCACTGGCAGTGGACTGCTTGACCGAGTGCATGGAATTATAAAGTCCGAAGACAGCCAACAAATTTTGCAACATAATGTAGGGCCCAGTGTGAGAAAGCTAGGTCTCCCTCAGAGATCATGGGTCTTCCAGTAGGATAATGACCCAAAACACACTTCTAAAAGCACTAGAAAATGGTTTGAGAGAAAGCACTGGAGACTTCTAAAGTGGCCAGCAATGAGCCCAGACCTGAATCCCATAGATGGATACTAGAAGTGGTTGTTCGCAGTTATTTTGTCTAAAGGTTGTGCTACCAAGTACTAGGCTGAGGGTGTCAACACTTTTGTCCAGCACATTTTTTGAGTTTTGTTTAAAATGAAAATGATTTCATTTTTTTCATTATCTTTTGTGTTTTTTCATTGCAGGCAAAGAAGATAGTAGAAGATAGTACTACCAAAGCATTTGAAATTGCAATCATTTTCTGGGGAAAATTGAGCATTATCTGGCAGAATTGCAGGGGTGCCAATACTTTTGGCCATCACTGTAGTGTGCAGTCCACTCATCGTTATCTAAACTCAAATTTGTCATTAGTAAATCTAGTGGTAGTTGTTCTAGGCCAGGAGTCGGCAACCCAAAATGTTGAAAGATCCATACAAAAACACCCAAAAAACAAATACCTAGTCCTTCTAAAAAAAAAAATTGCATATTGTGATTCATTATTTTCTGTAATGTACTGATAAACATTAGACTTTCATATATTTTAGATTCATTACACACAACTTAAGTAGTTCAAGCCTTTTATTGTTTTAATATTGATGATCTTGGCCAAAAAGTCAAGAAAACCCAAAAATCCCTATCTCAAAAAATGAGTATATTTCATCTGACCAATACAAAAAAGTGTTTTTTAATACAAAGAAGTCAACCTTCAATTAATTATATCAGCTATGCACTCAATACTTGGTCGGGAATCCTTTTGCAGAAATGACTGCTTCAATGCGGCTTGGCATGGAGGCCATCAGCCTGTGGCTCTGCTGAGGTGTTATGGAGGCCCAGGATGCTTCGATAGCGGCCTTAAGCTCATCCACAGTGTTGGGTCTGGTGTCTCTCAACTTCCTCTTCACAATATCCGACAGATTCTCTTTGGGGTTCAGGTCAGGAGAGTTGGCAGGCCAATTGAGCACAGTAATGCCATGGTCAGTAAACCATTTACCAGTGGTTTTAGCACTGTGAGCAGATGCCAGGTCGTGCTGAAAAATGAAATTTTCATCTCCATAAAGGTTTTCAGCAGATGGAAGCATGAAGTGCTCCATAATCTCCTGATAGCTAGCTGCATTGACCCTGCCCTTGATAAAACACAGTAGACGAACACCAGCAGCTGACATGGCACCCCAGACCATCACTGACTGTGGGTACTTGAAACTGGACTTCAGGCATTTTGGCATTTCTTTCTCCCCAGTTTTCCTCCAGACTCTGGCACCTTGATTTCTGAATGGCATGCAAAATTTGCTTTCATCTGAAAAAAGTACTTTGGACCACTGAGCAGCAGTCCAGTGCTGCGACTCTGTAGCCCAGGTCAGGCGCTTCTGCTGCTGTTTCAGTTTCAAAGGTGGCTTGACCTGGGGAATGCGGCACCTGTAGCCCATTTCCAGCTCACACCTGTGTACGGTGGCTCTGGATGTTTCTACTCCAGACTCAGTCCACTGTTTCTGCATGTCCCCAAAGGTCTGGAATCGGCCCTTCTCCACAATCTTTCTTAGGGTGCGGTCACCTCTTCTGGTTGTGCAGCGTTTCCTGCCACACTTTTTCCTTTCCACAGACTTCCCACTGAGGTGCCTTGATACAGCACTCTGGGAACAGCCTATTCACTCAGAAATTTCTTTCTGTGTCTTAGCCTCTTGCTTGAGGGTGTCAGTGATGGTCTTCTGGGCAGCAGTCAGGTCGGCAGTCTTGCCCATGATTGTGGTTTTGAGTAATGAATCAGGCTGGGAGTTTTTAAAAGCCTCATGAATCTTTTGCAGGAGTTTTGAGTTAATTTGTTGATTTAGATGATTAGGTTAGTAGCTTCTTTAGAGTACCTTTTCATGATATGCAAATTTTTTGAGATCGGGATTTTTGTTTTTTCTTTTTTTTTTCTCTTTACTTTTTTGCCAAAATCATCAATATTAAACTTAAATAGAAACGTCAGTTGTGTGTAATGAATCTAGAATATATGAAAGTCTAATTATATTACAGCAACATTACAGAAAATAATGAACTTTATCACGATATGCAAGTTTTTGTGAGAAGGACCAGTATGTCTGGAGCCGCTTAAAACTAAAGGCCTTGTATTGAAGGCAACACATGCTGTATTAATCTATATTAGCTATATTAGCCTAATATCACAGTGATTAAGTTAGCTACAAATACATTATGAGCCTTCATGATTAAATATTTATTTTCCATGCAAGGCATCCTTAAATTCAGATTATTGTATTTAAGACTTTTTTTTTATTTATATAGAGCCCTAGCCCTATAGCTAGGGCTCCCTATAGCTCCCTATAGCCACATATAGCTAAAGAGCTGTATGTGGGTCTAGAGCCGCGGGTTGCTGACCTCTGTTCTAGGCTAAGGTCTTGTTTATTTATGTATTTATTTATTTTTAAAAATCGTCAATGCTTTAACAGCAATGTACAATAAAATGGCAAGAGAGGTACAGTATATAATAACACTAACAGAAAAAATACAAATATACAAGCATTTACATTTAGCCCTATATACAAGAATTGACATGAATCTAATATGTGTTCTGTTAATTAATAAATTTGTTTAAATTAATTTAAATTCCCAATTAAATCGGGGGTAGATTTTTGAAAGTTTTGAGTGTGTGTGTGTGTGTGGGGGGGGGGGGCACGTTGCCATAAAAAAAGAGATTTGTACAAAGCTCATCGTTCTTGTTTTGAAGAATGGCTTGAAATGTCAATTGATCAAGCCAGAAACGGTGAACGTCCTTCCATAATGATTGTATTATTCCTGGACATGAGGAGAACATACTGTATAAGCAGTTGTTTCAATGTCATTGTTGCAAAATGATATGACGCGATCTTCAGTATTTGTGTCAGCAATCCCGTAGATGGTTAGATAAAGGTTAATGATCATTTGACAATGTTTCCTTCATTTGATGGTGTTTTGATATTTCGAAAATACACACTATAGGGGAGAGTGGGGTGATTTGTGCCAGTGGGGAAGTTGTGCCACCCCCCGTTTCTAGGCAACCATAGAAAAAAATGGTCATGTGACCAATTATTTTTGAAGACTCAGTCATTTCACTCATCCTGAAAAGAAGAGAGCCTTATTGCATGAGAGGTAAGCACATTTAAGTTAAGAAAAATGTTTTTTGCCTTTCAAAGTAAAATTTCTATGATATTGTTTTTTTGAATGTTGTGTCTGAACAGTTATGTTAAGTTTGAAAACATTTCACACATGTTTTAGTGCTTTGGTAAGCTACTCTATGAATTTGCACAGCTGTCACAATGTTAGCTCAAAATTGATGGATGATGCAATTTTTCCAAAAAGTTGGGGTTGGGGTGATTTGTGCCACAGGGCCTGGGGTAAGTTGTGCCAGTGGCACAACTCACAGGCAGATGAAAAGAGCTCTTAAAGAATCAAATCAAACTAAACTCAAGAAAATTAAGAAAGCAGTTGTGTACAGTCGCTCAGAAGAAAGCACCTTGGCCATTCCAATTAATGCAGACATGTCCAAAGTCCGGCCCAGGGGCCAAATGCGGCCCTGGTCAAATTTCATCCGGCCCCCAGCCTCTATCATAAAATAAATAACGTCTGGCCCGCACACAGACTTAATAAATTGGTCAGTAGTACCTGCTACCAGCATATGAAGTAGCGTACACACTAAATGCTGCTCCTCACAAAAACAAGCTGGATAGGGGCCCTCAAGGACCGATGTTGGATACCCCTCTTCTAAGGACATCAGCCAAGTTCGGCCCCCCACATTTTTACCACACCAAATCTGCCCCCTTCGCAAAAAGTTTGGACACCCCTGAATTAATGACACCACTGACGGTGATAAAGCAGACTACACACGACAGAGAAAATGAAAGGGGTGAAAAAATAGAAAAGGAATGAAAATAAAAAGGGACTCTGAAACGGTTGTTTCTTGTTTCTTTTGACTAAACTTTGTTCTGATATGCTCATGGAGCGTTAGGTCTTGTTGAAAATCTACCTCTGATGTGCTCATTAGGCACAATGGGCTTGAAGAAAATTAGCCTTTGATGTTGCAAAATAAGTTTAAATAAACCTTAAATGAATAATTTTGAATCTTATTTTTCTAGCAGAGATAAAATATACTGTTTCAATTCAATAATCAATGGCACAATTTACCCCAATGCATTCTCTCCAAGGGCACAACTTACCCCGCACTGGGGGCAAGTTGTGCCAAAAGACCACTTTTTTTGAGAAAGCTATATTTCTTATATACTATAGTTCAGATTCAAAATGATTGTTCCCAAAGATGCACCACATTCTGAAATATATGTTCATATTGCAGTTGAATAGATTACTATCATGACCTCACTTTAAAGTCACTTTAAGTAAAAACTGGCACAACTCCCCCCACTCTCCCCTACTGGTAGTTCTCCATTTGTTTTCTTTACAGTCGATGAGATCACAAGTTACACAAAGTCAAAAGATCTTGGCAAGGAAGTGAGTGAGTGAGTGAGTGAGTGAGTGAGTGAGTGAGTGAGTGAGTGAGTGAGTGAGTGAGTGAGTGAGTGAGTGAGTGAGTGAGTGAGTGAGTGAGTGAGTGAGTGAGTGAGTGAGTGAGTACTCACTCGTTCACTCACTAGGTTTAGAGTCTGAACCAGGGGTGGGAAAACTATTCCACAAAAGGCCGCAGTGGGTGCGGGTTTTTGTTGCAACCGATTAAGAGGACACCTTTTCACCAATCTGAAGTACAATCAGTTGATTGCAGTCAGGTGCTTCCCATTTCTGCTGAAACTATGGAGGTAGATTTGTGTCCTTATTATTCAATCAAAAAAAAAAAAAAAAGTTGCTTCAATCAAAATATTTATTTTCAATCAAAGAAAAATTCACTTCAATTAAAAAAAATGTGTTTGAATGCAAAAATAAATTTGAAACTCAAAAAAATGTATTTGGAACCAATTTTTCTTTGATTGAAGGTTTTTTTTTTTTTTTTTTTTTTTTTTGATTAAAACGGCTTTTTTGATTGACGTAATGTAGTTATGCTTTTGGACCACATTTTGGCTAGGGCTTTATAAACCTACCATAAACTAGTGACTGCCTCGCTAGAAAATTCTTATGACTGCGTTTTGTCTCCCTCTAGCGGCAGCTACTATGTAGTTCATCGAGTGTGAAGCACAAGATGGATGGAAAGCCACCGAGGGGATTTTTTTTTTGTTTTGTTTAGTTCATTACACTGCTTGTGGACCTCAGCGAGCGAACTGACTTGGAATCGTACTTCACGTACACATTTCCTTTTGCTTCATACTGCTAAATGACTGCTGCGACAGGATCTTGACCCGCTAAATTGTATAAATTCAGGCTAACGCGTAAGCTTAACTTTTGTGAACTTCCTCGAATGTGTTGTATCTTGAGAAAACTTTAGTGTGCTAAATGTAGCCTCGGAGATATTTTCCTTCTGCATCCACGTTGTTATGTTGATGTATGTCACGCTGACCAACACCTCGTGTCATGAGGTCCAGAGTCCCACATGACACGATGGCATCGAAAGAAGCTTTGCTGAAGTGGTGCAGCCAAATCTGCATCTCTTACCCTCAAGTGGAAATCACCAACCTGTCTACTTCATTTCGAGATGGACTTGCGTTTTGTGCCATCATTCACAAACACCGCCCAGATCTCATGTGAGTACTCATGTTTTTCTTTATTTGTGAAGGAGGATAACTCTCTGAACAGGGGTCCACGGGGTAACGTTCTTCCAAAAATGTCAATTTGCTTTAGCATGCTGTTTAATCTGGATTTGACAGTGACTGTGAGTGGGACTAATCTCTTCAACCATAATCTCGCTCCTCGACATCTTCTCTTCCCTTTACACCAAATTGGATTACTCTGGGTTGTTTTGTAGTTAAAAATGATTTCGAAGACTGCTCATTTGTACTTTGATTTATATATTTTCTCTTATCTAAATATTTTTTCTTTCTTCTCACATTGATGCAGTGATTTCAAATCCCTCTCCAGAGCTAATATTTATGAAAACAACCAACTGGTGAGTCATTTGCACACAATGGTAATGTGTCCCTTTCAACAAACAGTAGGCATGTGCCGGTATGAGATTCTGACGGTATGATAACCTTAAGCAAAAATATCACGGTTTCACGGTATTTCAATTACAGCTCTAAAATATGTTACTTTGAGGTATCTGGGTTTAAAAAAAAAATAAAAAAATAAAATCAATTTAACAGGTTTTTTCTATTTTTGAAAAACATTAGCAAATTGAAACATAAGTATAATGTTAAGGTGAAATACATTTTTATAAGATAACAAAAAATACTGAAAAAAACAGCTATTCAAAATAAAATAAATACTGTCCCTTTGGTGAGCGTAAACCCACAGCCACAGCTTAACGTTATTACTATCAGAAGAAAAACTAATTGAATTATTTTCCATAAAAAGCACGTGTGTATGACTCGTATCATTTTTACATTATACACACACAATCTCTTTCTCAACACACAGTTGCCAGAGAGAAAAAAACACGTTTCACCATCACTAGACACACTAAACACGCTGGACTTAACTCTCGTAGCTGGTGGGAAACGTTCATGACAGTGTTTACTAGAGGTGTAACGGTACACAAAAATCTCGGTTCGGTACATACCTCGGTTTTGCGGTCACGGTTCGGTTCATTTTCGGTACAGTAAGAAAAAAAATGCAAAATATTAATGTACTAGGTGTTTATCACATACCCTTGTGCTTTCAACAATAGGAACATTAGCCTACACAAAGCTAGAATTCTGCTCAAAAAGTAGCAGGTATTTAAAGATAATCCAACAACAATTTGCCTTTCAGACTCCGTGTATTGGTCAGCGTTCTTTCTGAAAGAAAGAAGAAAAAAGAAGTCCTGTGCTAAAGAGAAAAGCAATCCCAGTGACAAAGGTTTTAACATGTATTTTACTAATGAAATGTCTCAATGAATCATTTTTTCCCCTTATGAACGGTTTTCAAAAGCTTTATTGGTGGATTTTCTCAAGTTAAACCGCCACACAGAAATTAATAAATTTAATTGTGTAAGCAGGATCTGTGTATTATTTTTATTATTTATTTACAGTTGTTTTAGCTCATTTCAATGTATTTTATTTAAATGGGCTATTATTTATTTTATTATGTGTTTATATTTTACAGATGTGATGTAGTATTCATTTATATTGTAAATTTTATGTTTTATAACTTTATTTCCTATGTGAATATTAGTTCCTACTTGTTTTGTTGTGGTAGGAGGGTTTTGTATTGAACACGGGGCCGTGTTGGTTATTATTATAGCAGAGAAGACAGCAGTAAATCAGCAAAGACAAGTCAACTGTGCCCCGATCTACCACTCAAGAGATCTGATGGACTCAAAAAGTGGGTTACGATTGCATATTAGTTTGAAAATCGACCGGATCCACCGTATTTTTACACGAATCTGCCCGATCCTAGCTACCGGTTGTAGTATTGAGGCAGGAGGGTCGCGTCCCACGTCAAATAGTAAACTCTGCCGTTCTTTTCGCGTACGTCTTGTTGAGCCACTTCTGGGACGCGTCTAACGCGCGGCCGCACTGTGACTGGTGTGCATTGGCTGATTGACTTTAACGCCCGCGTTTCACTGCGTTCTCGCGGTGGCCACGTTCTCGCGCCGTTGACGTTTCTGGGTTATACTGTCCTACCGTGTTGGTCCTCATTATAGTAGAGAAGACGGAGTAAATATAATCTACACAAAGAAACTGTAACCCGATCGACTCACAGCCTCGAAAAGTAAGAGTTACATTACGTCAGAAACTCGTTTGGTACGCCTCCGTTCCGAACCAAGCACCACGTACCGAAACTGTTCAATACAAATACATGTACCGTTACACCCCTAGTGTTTACTAACCTTTAATTTTGTATAAATACGAATCAAATTGGAGGTATTGCCTCCTCAACAGCCACACTCTGCAAACATGTTTTACATGTCGGTTAGTCCTCCTCCTCTAAGCCGCGGCCGTCTGTAACTCTTCTGTAGCCGAAGTATTCCCATACCAGCGATTTCGTTTTTTTCCAATGAGGGAAAAAGGTTCAAGAGTTTCACTTCCTCCAGCCATTGTGTAGCACAGCTGAGCACAGTTACACTGAGCAACGACCAGTGGGAAAGGGTTGAGCCTTGCAGCTGCAAGCGAGGGACTTCTCCCTGCATTTTTGGGACATAAAAAATAGATAATACCGTAGGGACGGTATGATGGAATTTTTGTGCGGTTTTGAAACCGTGACGTTTTCATACCACGTTATACCTTGAAACCGGGAATCGGCACATGTCTACATGTAATACTGCACAGCAATGATTCCGAAACGATGTACTGTGGTGTAATAGTCTGCGATAGACCATTAAGAGTGTGAAATTATCAAATTTGTCCAAAACTATTTTTTCTCCATTTGGCATCATCTCTGTTTTCAGGCCTTTGAGGTTGCAGAGACAAAACTGGGCATTCCTGCTTTCCTTATCCCTAAAGAAATGCTTGCTATTGAGGTGCCTGACTATTTGAGTGTCATCACCTACCTTTCACAGTATTACCACTACTTCAGCAGGCCATCTAACGGTGTGTGAGGAAACATCACTCTCTCTATTTTAATTCGAAGTGTTCATCAGCTTGTTTGCTCTGGGAGCAGCTCAATGAGCACAATGTGCTGTGGCTACAAAGTTTGCACACCACTGTTCAAATGCCAGTTTTTTTGTGAGATAAAAAAACAAGACCAAGATGAATCATTTCAAAACATTTTCTCTAAGGAAAGGTTAGACGAGTTAAACTTATTTTGAGCTCATCAAAAGGTGTATGGTGACACCCAGTAACATGAGTTTAAATGTGATTGGTTCTTTCTTTAGACAGCCACAACTCAGAGGATGTGGACGCTTATGCAACCACCGTTATCTCAGTTGTTTATCTTTACTTCCCCTCTCACAGAGTGTTTTTTTAATTGTATTGTTCGAATTCTAGGTCACATGAAGTACTACATTATCATCTATAATATTTGAACAGGGGTGTGTAGACTTTTTATATTCACTGTATTCGTCAAGTTGAGAGACACTTCATTAGAAACAAAGTATGTAAACAGTAAAGCTATAAAGGTAGTTATTCACTCATTGACTACCATTGACAGTGATAGACATCAAATTAATTTGTAATGGGATGCCTGACATTAAAGCAACACTAGGTAACTTTTCAACCTTTATGAAATATTTTCATAACATTTGTGATGATACGTCGACTGACAACTAGTTGAATGACACTTCTTTTATATCTTGAGGGGGTCTGTATCTCTTTAGCCGGCACCAATTAACTTTGAGGAGGCTGGCAGGAACTCTTCCACACAAAAAACACTACAAATGTGCAGACTGCTTTACGGCATACGTCACTTTCCCCTTTCCCCATTCATTATAAAGACAGAAGTCGATGCTAACGCTTTCACGCGAATTCTGAAAAGACGGCAGAGCAACAAAAGAGACAAAATGTTTTGTCCAAGGAGGAAAAAAAAGAGAGGCTCTCAGGATAAAAGGATAGTCAAGAATAAACATTGGCCCAGCTCTCACTTTCACTCACCCGGCTTTAGCCACACGGTTGCTAACCGTTATATGCTATTGTTTAGCCACAATTAGATTCATTATCTTATTCTTATTACAACTATTCATCCTTCACACAGCCGCTGGAAACAGAAATGTCGTTTAATCCATCCGCAGGCGACCGGGAGATCATAATTTTACGACACAGTGCGGTAGTCCCCATGGGAAACGGTCTTCCTAAAGGCAAAACATTACCGCTTTTTATCCACCGGCGTCGCTAAAATCGACCAAAACTAAAAAGTTACATAGTGTTGCTTTAAGTGATCATGTTTCACTGCCACTGATGGCGATAAATGTCCAATCCATTTTAGCTGAGAGGGCTAGGCAACCCTCAGGATAAATTGGATTGGACGTCTATCGCCGCCAATGGCAGCCAATGACTTAACATACAAATTCAATAATCCAGTATACATTTGAGGCCCTTTGGCGGTCTTCTATTTCATTGCCACATTGAAGTATATTTTACTTTTCAAATTGCTTCACCTTGCCAAAGCGTCAAAAGTCTTTATTTTATTTATTTATTATAAATAAATTAATTTTATTTAATAAAATATAATTCTTTTCTTTTTTTAAAGGCTGCATATTCTCGTGCTTGCAAAGATTTTGTACCTCCCACATTACAAAAGCAGCATGCGTTATAAGTTAACTGAAGACTCGAAATGTTGCATAAGTAATATGACTGCAAATATTCATAATGTTGAACAGCGAATGATGCATAAGTCAATACGTTTGTTTTGAGAACAGTAAATATTCCCGTTCTTGAGTCACATGCCCACAGTTGTGTAACTTTCACATGTGGTATTTAGTAATGATATTAATTTAATTTGTTATGGTCCATGCAACAATCTTCTGACGCGATTTTCACATTACTTATAACCAATGTCGTGGATACGACGTGTCGCCTTTTATCTTTAATCAAGCCAAAACATGTTTTTTTTTTTTTTTTTACAAGTAATCTTTATTCATCATTTACATTTTCTCTGCTGACTTTGCAGCAGGTTCTTCCAGTTTGAGGTCAACACACATCAAGTCATCAAACAAGGTGATGAAAATGTAAATCTTCAAATGTATAGAATCCCCGAAACAATTTTCAGCCTATACCTATTCAATCATCTGGTCTGTATATTCAAATTCTCTTGTTGCTATTTTTTTTTTCAACAGCGTTCAACTTCCATGCCCGGCAGTGAAGAACATCATTATTCTGATAGAAGTCTACACAGTGTTTGTCACTTTTGCATCAAACCTGTTCATCTCATTCAGAGAAATGTGATCCACGGGGAGATATGGCACCGCAGTTGTTTTAGGTGTGTTCACTCAAATAATGCTAACGTTTACCTACCTATCATTAAAACTAAATGCAACACTTTCAAAACAAACCATTACAATGTTACTCTAAACGAATCCTCGAAGAAGCAAAATTTGATGCGAAGTATTTTTTTTAATCGAGTTAATCGATTAATCATTGTTGCACTAGTGCAGTGTTTTTCAACCTTTTCGGAGTCACGGCACGTTTTTACATTGGAAAAAATCTTGCGGCACACCACACATCAAAAAATGTTCCAAAATTACTTTCTGTACAGTATATTTAATTATAAAATAATTTCTCAATATTTATACTTACTCAGTGTGAAACTTAAGCCTGTTTAGATGAACACAAAGCTGATATCCTGGCAGTAATTTTTGTCAACAGCTCAGAATTATCAGACAGGGGGATTTTGGCAAGATAAAGTTAAAGCAATGCTTTAACCGCATCAGGGCCCAGCATCTCGCTGACAGTGGCTTTGCAGGCAGGTAGTATTGTCTCTGTCACAGTGTGGGACTTTTTGGCTTTAACAACAAGTTCAGCAACAAGGTAACTGGCTTTGGGGGCGTTCTCATTTACCTTTGTAATTTTTCTAAAAAAATGTCTGTTTCTCTGTGTTTTCACAAAGGCGAACAAAATAGTCCATCGACTTGTTTTGAAGCGACGGTCGTTTCATTTGGAGATAACGTTTAGGCTTGCTTGGCACCATAGCTGCTCGTGTTGCGTTCAAGGACTCCCTGGATTTCTAGCCATCAGCCACCTTGCTGTCTTTGACAATGTGCTGGAACAAAACACAGGGGGAGGATTGACGGTCGTCACATATAGATAAAATGGAAAGGAAACTTTTGTGTATATCGACAGTTGACGAGTCTAATCAAATGATGTACAGTAGACGTGCTGGGGTCCACATTGTCGCTGACAGCAAGGTGCCTGATGGTTGGAAATCCGAGCAGTACTTGACAGTGACACTAGCAATACCTTGCTCATTTGCACGCGACCAAAACTTTCTACCTACTCCTTTCTTCCTACTGCAACTCTGCCCGAAGACGTAAATAAGAATGCGATATTGGATAATATCTTGCGGCACACCTGATGATCTCTCATGGCACACCAGTTGAAAAACACTGCACTAGTGTATTTTGCAAAGTCATAAATATGATGCAAACATATAGTAACATTTAGACATACAAACCTTTGTCTTTCAGATGCCAAGTATGCCACGGCACCCTTGCAGCAGGCTTTTACACTCCAGGAAAAGATGCTGGTGGTTTTATCTGTTGCGACCACATAACAACAGGTGGTGCAGCGTTTCAAACTGAAGAAAAGTTTAAGTTATGGGAAGACTGCCTACATCTTAGTGGATTGACTCTCATCAACATCCCTAAGTACTCTGAAAAAACAAAGTCACATGACAAACTGGTTTATAAACCACAGGAGATAGAGCAAACAGCACAGCATGAGTCATCTGACTGGCAGAGAAGAATGTCAAAGCCCCCATCTCCTGTTCAAAGATGCATTGAAGAAACATCTGATGGCAAGGATGAATCGCCATCAGTTCAGGCAGGAAACGGGAAGAATGAAGTGACCAATACTGAGGAGTTATTGGAGTTCTCGTCACCTTGTGTTCAAGTAACTGGAGAAAGTAAGCAGCTGGCATCAGAACAGACTCCAATTTCCGTGCCTGCACCCTTGGCTCAAGCTTCCCAATCAGTGAGCGTCACCTCAGGTAAAGAAACGCTACTTTATTTGAAAGCTGCCATCTACTTTTTCTTGTTATAGCTTATGCATAAATTGAATTAGAACTTAGTGCAAATGAATAAAAGGCTGTATTTTCAGCACAAGCTACTGCAACGACATTTCATTTTGTGTAGATCAATATATAGAAATGATTAATAATATTCACATATGAGATTATTCAATGCACTTTATTAAATAGAATCAGAACAATCTGTCATTCTGTTAATATGTACAGTACAAGCAAGTGCAGCACCAGAAACCTAGGAATGATCATCAATGATGCGTGTGATGTCACACCCAGAATTGCTGAAAAAAGAAAATTAGGCTTTCCCCGTGCCATTGTTTTGAATAGAATGATCATGAAATGGTAAAACGACATGTAAAATTACCTTGGTGCAGTCATTTTCATTTCTGACATGGTCACCATTTCACACGACCAGTCTTCCTCTCGGTTACAGCCCGCCCAAAACATACACATAAAGGGAAAACAGGGCGAGGAGCCTGCTGGGATGCTAATCAGTTACTGCTATCAGCGCCCGGTTCTTAAGATAAGAAAAGGGAAAACAAGAGGGTAGAAGTGCCAAACTATGTTCTTATCATGGAAGGGTACAGTGTCAGATTAGGAAATAATACCTAAGCACTACTGTTGTCATGATACTAAAGCTTTTTATTCTATATCGATACTCAAAAAATACTCTATAGCATTTTCGATACAACATAAATAAAAACACCAAAATTAAATGTAATGTTTTTATTCAGCACCGCTGACGATGAGAGACGTATATTCATGTGGCTTTTAAAAACTAAATTAAAACTAATCAATTTAGTTTATTACTAGTAGATGTCCAATCCATTTGGAGTGGAAAGGTAGCAGCAAAGCCCTTCCACTTCAAATGGATTGGACGTCAAGCATGGTCAATGGCAGCCAATTAGTTAACAGGGAAATGCAGACATAGCCTCCATTAGAATTTACCCTATTACAAAAAATTCTAGTTAGCTGTGGTTGTGGGGAAAAAAAATAACTGAGTATCAACCTTTTGCAATCAAATATCGTATCCGGATACGACGTTTTAGTATGATACGGCAATATTTTCCATGCTTTTGACCAAGGGCGTATGTTTGCGTAGGGACGGTGGCATAGGCGGAGTTTGACTTTAGGGGCAGAGGTTGGCACAACATGTTGATATCCCCGAAACGCAGTGTCAGCAATAAAATTAACTTACAAGAATATTATTATAAGTTGAAAATTAGCGGGGGGGGGGGTGGGGGGGGTTGTTACCCATCATTCTTGAGGGGAATTCTAAATCAGGCTGGTTAGGACAGCGATTCTTTTTTTTATTTGCTTGTTTTTCTTGGTGATGTAATTATCTATGAGGTTTTAAAACATGGCCCATCCATCAAAAAAACTTTTTTTTCCTGTCGTATAACGTAACATACTGTACGTACTGAACGTAAAAAAAAGGTAATGTTTTACTGTTTTACTCATAGGATGATCTATAACTTTGTACTGTAATTCAAGTCCTGTATGGAGTTTCTCCAGTTTAATAAACGTCAGTGTCCAAAATATATAACTGGTTCTTTTCTGGCTTCAGTTAATTGTTTAAGTCGACATAACGCATAACTAATGTGTGTGTGTGTGTGTGTGTGTGTGTGTGTGTGTGTGTATGTGCGCTCCTTCAACCAGGGGATACAGTTTTTGATGGGGGTAACTACATTGGCAAGACACCGGTGGTGACTCTGTTTTACAATGAGCGTCTTTAGTGGGGGAAATTGAAACTCCGCTCACCATTTTGGCGGTGCTGTCTGGCGTGTCATGGTCCACATTTTTAATACTTGGTAGTTGTTGTCGCTTTTCAAAGCTTAGGTTTGAAAAAATTACGTATTATCCATCTTGCCTCTTTGGTTCTTAAAGCAAATGACCATCTAAGGCACAGGTGTCAAACCGATTCCAGAAAGGGCCAAGTGGGTGCAGGTTAGCTTTCCAACCAATGAAGACACCTTTTCACCAATCAGATCTTTTACATGTGTAATCAGTTAAACTTTGTCAGGTGCTGCTTGTTTCAGTAGGAAGTTTATTGGGTAAACTCTCTGCACGGTATCGGTTGGAACAAAATCCAGCACCCACTTGGCCCTCTCTGGAATCGGTTTGACACCTGTGATCTAAGGTGCTAGTCACATGATCTTTTGGAAAGATCATTTTGACCCATTATAAAAATATCTATTTTGTTCATTTCATACACTTTTGCTGTTTGTTTTATTGCTTTGCAATTTTTATAGACAATATTTTACCGGAAAACTCTTAATTTTGAAATTATATATAGGAAAATCAATTACATGTAATGACACTTTTCGGCCACCAGCGGTGGGGGCTGGCTCCCCCGGCCCCAGCCTTAAACTCCGCGTATGGATGGTGGGGACATGCTCAAATTGTCCCCACCAACTTTAAAGCAACCTTATTTGCATTAAATGTGCAAAAATGTGTAAAATTTTAATCGTTTGACAGCCCTAGACTTTGTATTTATTGTGTATGTTAATATATTTGAAGTTTATGTCCAAATGTTGCAATATAAACTTGCTTATAAAATTTTTCAAAATGTTTCTTTCGTAGTATTTTTTTGTTTTTTTTTAAACAATGGTTTGAATCGGATAGGGTATTACCTGAACCAATACACATGAAAGTTAGTAGGAGTCAATACAGATATATTTTTGCATTGATCATTTAGCCCATCAATTAATTAGGTTCATATTCGTGAGAAATGTAGACCTGACCCCCGTTCACCCTATCTATTTGGTCTTATTAATGTCCCATCCCCTGCAAAAAGTGTTCATGCAGGTTATGCTGTCCCTACCAATGTTGAGACCAAACCTACGCCCTTGCTTTTGACGATCCTACTAAATGCATTAACAACTGAATAAGATACCGCAACAAAAGTCAAGGACTTGCATGCACAATAAAACCTGCATCACTTAGTTGTTGTTGCTCATGCTCTTGAAATAACTTTTTCCAAACTTCTGACTAGGTCTGAATATACAGTAGATTGAGGCTGCTGTATATCAAAAGCTCACATGTTTTCCCCAATGTTCATTGTCTTATTTAGGCAGTTCCACTGTTCAAAGTCAGTCTTCCCATTTTTCATCTAACACGTAAGTGGACTGATGTACAAGTTTTTGCATTGTACATAAAAGACCATCCCTCAGGTTTCACAGTAGGGAGGGCGTCATTTCCTTGGAATGGCTCCATTTTGCATCATTGCTTTGCAAAACAAGTTCCACTTTTGTCTTGTTTTTCTATTGGACATTCTCACTGAGGTTTTGTGGTTTGGCAACATGCATTTTGTCAAATTTCAGTCTCTCTTTTTTATGGTTTAGACCAGGGGTGGGCAAACTGGTGCTCAAATGATTGCACTTGTAAGACAGCATATTGGTGAAAAGGTGTCCGCTTGATGGGTTGCAACGAAAACCCGCATCCACTGTGGCCCTTTGTGGAAAAGATTGCCCACCCCTGGTTTAGACACATGTTCAAAAGTGCTAGCACCCATCTGTTGAACCCACTGTGCTCACAGAAATGTACACTGTTTCTACTGTGAAACACTGAAGAGGCTTTGCTATGTATTGTTGCAACTCTTGAAACCAATCTTGAGAGTTAGAACACTAGTTAACACTTTCCTTGTTGCCATTACAGGAGGCAGAGAAGTCCTATAAAAACCAATCACCCATGGCTGGGAATCATTCATCCCGGACCATGGACACAATTGCCTCCAGTTCAATCACCAGGACCACCCGTGCATTCCAAACGTGGCCCAAATGGCCAAGTGTATTGGTACAGACCAAAAGTCCCTCCTCCCAATCCTTTTAGTGAAGACCTGGAGGAGGAAGATGCAGTCAAGACAGAGCTACAGCTCAAAGATACTCATATTAGAGATACCAATCAACCTAAATGTTCAGATTTGGGGGGAGTGAAGAGGAGCAACAAATTCCAGCCAGTGACCTCCAACGTCCCCAAAACAGTAAATAATATTCCCCTTTTGACGAGAAGTCTTTCTGCACCGGCTGTTAAATCGAAAAAGATCCATTTTGACATGACAGGAGACAAGAAATTACATTCTTCAACACTAAGTGAGGTATGGACGTCATTTCAACTTTCAAAATCATTGACTTCAACCTACAGGTTAATAACTATTGTTGAAGTAAATGGTGTTTTATGAACAGTCACATAAACATTTCAGGGAAATCTCAGTAATATTTCATAGGAATTTGTAATTTTCAATTTTAGCAGGGTTGCAAAGAGAAGGAACATTTTGATGCAAAAACTGAAATGACCAAATCAAAGACTTGCCAGGCCCTCACATCTGGACGGGCCCCTGCTCCAGGACATGGCTTCCCACTCATTAAAAGGAAGGTGTGTTTCTAAATTAACCCTTTCATTTTCAAATTATGATTTTTTAAAAAAAACCTTTACAGGGCTCTCATTTAACTGGGTGCCTGCCATTGACGGCGTTAGAACGTCCAATCCATTTAGACTGGTAGGGGTGAATGAAAGTTCAACTCCCAGTTAAAATGGATTGGATGCCTACCGCCTTCAATGGCAGACAATGAGTTAAATACTATGGAGAAAAAAAAAAATCAAACTGAGTGTTACTTGGGCTATGACTCGTGTGAATTTCTGTAGTTATAAATTGTTATTTTAATAATTTTGTTTTATTAACATTTTATTCATTTAAACATTTACAATTGTTAAAAAATATTATAAAAATACAATAATGAATAATAAGAATTAAAAAAAAAAAATTAGATAAAGGACTGTTCGGTCCCTGTACGACCGGTGTCAGAGTTTGGTCCGCATTGCTGGCAGTAAGTGGAATCTGTTCCCAGTGAGGGTTGGACTCCGCCAAGGTTGCCCTTTGTCACCGATTCTGTTCATAACTTTTATGGACAGAATTTCTAGGCACAGCCGAATCATTGACGGGGTCCGGTTTGGGGGCCTCAGCATCTCTGCTTTTTGCAGATGATGTGGTGCCGTTTGCTTCATCGAGCCGTGATCTCTAACTCTCACTGGAGCGGTTCGCAGCTGAGAGTGAAGCGGTTGGGATGAAGGTAAGCACCTCCAAATCCGAGATCATGGTCCTCATGGTCGGGGATGACATTCTGCCCCAAGTGGAGGAGTTCAAGTATCTTGGGGTCTTGTGCACAAGTGAGGATATGAAGGAGCGAGAGATCAACAGGTGGATCGGTGCAGTGCCTGCAGTGATGCAAAGCTTTCGATTTAACAGTCGATCTACGTTCCTACCCCCACCTATAGTCACAGGCTGCGGGTCCTGACAGAAAAAACAACATCACGGATACAAGCGACCGAAATGAGTTTCCGCCACAGGGTGTCCGGGCTCTCCCTTAGAGGAAGGGTGAGAAGCTCGGTCATTCAGGAGGGACTCTTCCTCAAGCCGCTCCTCCACGTTGAGAGGAGCAAGTTGAGGTGGCTCGGGTATCTGGTTCGGATGCCTCCTGGACGCCCCACTTGCAGAGGTGTTCCGGGCATGTCCCACTGGTGGGAGGCCCCGGGTACGACCCAGGACACGCTGGAGAAATGTCTCTCGGCTGGCCTGAGAACGCCTTGGGATTCTGCCGGAGGAGCTGGTTGAAATGGGTGGGGAGAGGGAAGTCTGAGCTTCCCTGCTAAAGCTGCTGCCCCCGTGACCCGACCCCGGATTAAGCTTTAGATGATGGATGGATAATTAGAGTTGTCCGATTAAGGCTTTTTAACCCATAACCAATATTCCGATATTGGCAAACTAAAAAAAAATCAGATACCGATATCTAAACAATACCGATAAATGCAGTTGTGGACCTAACATATTATGGTTAATTTTATTGTGATGCTGGATGCATTAATATTGATAAATGTAACCTCCTAACCTCTACATTCACTTTGAATGCAACACGCATATTGGCCCAAAAAAACGATAATGAAAAACTGATGTTGATATTTTTCGATATCATTTTACAATGCTATTATCAACATTAATAACAATAATTAGTAATATTTACGTTTTTACAAATTACCAAAAGAGTCACTTGCCCTATAAAAGGTTAAAAGTCTTAAGTGTCAAAAAAAGTTGTTTTAAATGACCAAAACTAGTAACTTGCTATATAAAGACTTGAAAGGTCTTAAATGTTAACTTTTGACTATCTGTCCATTGTAGTGACCACTGTTCCTGAAAGGACTTTTTTTCTTGTCTCTAAATTGATAGATTTATGTGATAGTTACAATACTTGGCATAATCTGAGTAAAGGGTAGCAACTGTTACTGTACTAATGTTAGCTGTCTGTCAGAAGTACAGTAGAAACTAGCTGTTAAGCTAGCTGTTACTGCTGACCCAGAGGTCAAACTTTCATATGTAAATAAAAAAACATGATTGCATTATTCCGATCATATGCATTACAAGATTGTATGTGGTAGAATGAGACATTCAATCGGTGCTGACAATTTTATTAAAAAAAAAAAAAAAACTGAAGCAAAGTCATAAATTTCTTGTTATATTTGATATTCAATTTGGTCATCCTGCAAATTTTAAATAATCCACATACAAAATACTAAAACATGCAATTTCTGAGTGAATTAATTTGCTATGCGACCAAATCTTAAAAAAAAAAAAAAAAAAAAAAATCAATACCAAATAAGTCTGTAATACTTCTTAAAATGCTGTTTTTCTTCTAGTTCCACGTTTCGCGTGACATATATAATGTCCTCTAATTCTGGACTGCCCCATGTATGTTAATTGTATCTAGAAATGCTGAGTGTTATTTATTGTTTGACAGGTGCAGGAAGACCAGTATGCTTCTGCAGCAGAACTACAGGAGGAAATGAAACAATTGAAGGAACAATTAGAGGCAATGGAAGAAAAAGGCGTCGAGCTGGAGAGAAATCTCAGAGAGTGCAATAATGGTCCATTAGGCATTTCATTTCAAATCAAATATCTACTCCACATATCACGTAAAATACTGAAGAGCACATTCCTTTTGAACATTTAGACGAAGAGGAAGAACGTCTACTGACCGAATGGCTTGCTCTTACTCATGAGAGACAAATACTGATGCGACAAGATACTGAGCTGGTTTATTTGTAAGTAGCCTTCCATACTCCCGTGGGAGTGGGACTAGCAAAGTATTAAACTGAGTGTGTGGCAGGACAAAGCAGAAAACATTGGAAGAGAGGCAGGCCGATGTGGAATATGAACTTAGACGTCTGCTCAATAAACCTGGTGAAATTATTTCATGTGATGTAAACTAGTGTGACAATTTGAGCTACAGTAAGACACTGCCTTGACTGAGCTTTTTGTTGCCCTTTCAGAAAACATCTGGAGTGAAGAAGATCGAGGTCATGAGCAAAGTCTGATGGCTGAGCTGCTTGTCATTATCGAGCAGAGGAACCAGATCGTCAGCATTTTGGATCAAGACAGAAAAAGGTAGATTGAGATCAGACCATATCAGCATGGATTTCTTTTTTTTTTTTTTTTTTTTTTTTTTTTTTAGCGTCTAAAAATGTGAAATGAAACTCTGTTTCCACATTAGGGAGCGACAAGAGGATGTACTTTCAGAAGGGATGATGACCAGCCACGGTTAGAATGTATTATATTTTAATATTTAAGGAAATGTTTTATGATATTGTCAGATTTGCGTAAATATTTGACTCCTGTTCACAGAGCTCCAGAAAGAAGGGTTGAAAGAGTTCAAGAAATCCAAAGGAAAATTCAAGCCCTCCAAGGTTTTTAAGAAGCGCAACCAGAAAGGCGAGCGCACCAACGACTCCGTGGACTAAAAGAGCTGAAGCCTTTTGACTAAAAGAGCTGAAGCCTTGTTGACGCTGCAGATAAATCGCAAAGAAAATGTCTAAAACCACTGATTCAATTATTCTTGTACATGATGATGTGTTAGCTCTATTTTACTGTACTGTGGCTTTAAACGGAACGTGAATGAAAAATAAGTCACACTGAAAAATGTATCACTCTCAAAAGTGCAACTTTTAAGTCAGCCTAATGCCAAAGTTATTTGAGTCATTTTGAATATTTTAGGAAAGCAAGAATAAACATGAGAAAGTCAACAACCCCTCCACCCCCACAATGACTCCGGCAATTTACTATTCGGCTCATGCAATGCATAAGCAGTGTGTAATCATATGGGGAATTGCAATCAATATGTGTGTTTTATTGCAGATAAATAAAGTAATATTGTGGGGAAATGAATTTGTTTCAGCAGTTAAGAAAAGCAAATGACTATCTTGACTACACACAGAGTGAAATGATTTATTTCTTTAAAATTTGGATGATGATAGTTTACAGACACACAACGTTTGTACAATTTTCCAAGATGTATACATGTAGAAATAAAGAAATACAGTGAAGAAAATAAGAATTTGAACACCCTGCTGTTTTGCAGGTACTGCAACTCAGAAATCATGATGGAGTCTGAAATTTTGATTGTAGGTGCATGTCCACTATGAAAGAGATCAAAATCCAGGATTCACAATGCATGATATTTTAACTATTTGTGTGATACAGCTGCAAATAAGTATTTCAACACCTGTCAGTCAGCTAGAATTCTGACCCTGAAAGACCTGTTAGTCCGCCTATTAAAAGTCCACCTCCGCTCCATGTATTATCCTGAATCAAATGCACTTGTTTGAGGTCGATAGCAGCATAAAGACACCTGTCCACCCCATACAATCAGTAAGACTCAAACCTGTAACATGGTCAAGACCAAAGAGCTGTCCAAGGACACCAGAGACAAAATTGTTCACCTCCATAAGGCTGGAAAGGGCCATGGCGCAATTGCCAAGCAGCTTCGTGAAAAAAGGTCCACTTTTGGAGCAATCATTAGAAAATGGAAGATGTTAGACACGACTGTCAATCTCAATCGGAATACTACCGTATTGGGCCGAATATAAGACGGTGTTTTTTGCATTGAAATAAGACTGAAAAAGAGGGGGTCGTCTTATATTCGCGGTCTATATATTATGCCTATTCACGACGCTATATGGTGCCAGATATCATTGAATCCCTGTTCTGTCATGACAGATCTCAGCTACTCCCCCCATTCACGACGCTAAATGACGCCAGATATCATTGAAGCGTAGTTCTGTCATGACAGATCTCAGTTTGCATTATTTTATTGCAATGTTTTTCCTTGTTCAGATTTGTTTCAAGACTACAGTTACAGTTAGACTTCACTTTGATGGTTAATGCAGTTATTGCAATGTTGTTGTTTTATCACAATAGATTGGTTTATTTACATTTCAAAAACCAGAAGCCATTCATTTACGAATGTGATTGCACTTTAGTTTACATGTTTAAATGTTCAGATATTATGATTTGAATGAGGCAAAATAACATGCATTTTCCCTCAAATATATTGTTATAGTCATTTGTTTCGGATGTACTGTAATTATTTTCTGTATAAAAATTAATTTGGTGTTCAAAAAGTCTTTTTTTCAAACGAGTCTTGAAAAAGAGGGGGTCGTCTTATAATCAGGGCCGTCTTATATTCGGGCCAATACGGTATGTAACATATCACCTCGTAGGGTCTCAATTTTTCAAGAAAGGTGAGGAATCAGCCCAGAAATACATGAAATGAGTTGGTCAATGATCCGAAAAGAAGTGGAACCACTGTTGCCAAGGTTACTAATACACTAAGATGTCATGGTTTGAAATCATGCATGGCATGGAAGGTTACCGTGCTAAAACCAAGGCCCGTCTTAAGTTTGCCTATGACCATTTTGATGATACAGATGAGTTATTGGAGCAAGTTTTGTGGTCAGATGGGGGTAAAATAGAACTTAATTGCCATAATTCCACAGTTTTTAGAGGAAGAATAATGAGTACGATCTATAGAACACAATCCCTACTGTGAAGCATGGTGGTGGTAGCATCATGCTTTGGGGGTGTTTTTCTGCGCATGGGACAGGACAAGTGCACTGTACTAAAGAGAGGATGACTGGGGCCCTGTTTTGTGAGATTTTGGGGAACAACCTCCTTCCTTCAGTCAGAGCATTGAAGATGGTTCGTGCCTGGGTCTTCCAACATGACAATGGCCTGACCCACACAGCCAGGAAGTTAAGTTAGTATTTTTTTTTACCTCATGTGTTTCGCCTTCATCAGAGAGTCACTGGTGTGGGTGTGACGAGTCTTTATCAGCTGATGGATGATGGCGTGACTCACCTGTCAGATTGACAGGAGAGTCACGCTCTCTGCTGAGCATTCACTCTTCCAGGATGCTGGTCCAGGTAGTAGAGCGCGTGTAAGCACCCCTGTCCGTTTTGATGGCCCTCGGGCCCCGCTTGCGGATCCTAATGGCCTCCCTGATCCAGCGCTGATGTTGGCTTTCTTGGCGTGGATGACTCTGGCCCTTTCCCTGTCCATGATGTGGTTTTCCCTTTTGCAGTGATAAAGACGCGTCACACAAACACCAGTGACTCTCTGATGAAGGCGGAAGTGTTCAGCGAAACATGTCAGGTAACTAAAACAACGTATAACTATTGTCTGGGATAACAGAAAAAAAAAATCAACTAATCTTTAAGTGTAGACAAGATGAACTCAATACAACTAAAATCGTTAAAAAATCATACATTGTGATTTCTGGATTTATCTTTTTAGATTATCTCTCTCACCATGCACCTGCAGTGAAAATTTCAGACCCCTCCATGATTTCTAAGAGGGAGAACTTGCAAAATCATTATATCAATGTACGGTACCTTTGAGAACTCCCAACTTCTCCCAAAATGACCTGGGATTTTCCATTTAATTTCATATTTATAGTATCAAGTAGCTGTTATACTGTTAGGAATACACATTGGTCAAGCTCACACACTTTTTGAAAATAACTACAAGCAGAGAAAGTACACGTAAACAGCAAATTATGTCAACTTTGTCATGGACAAATTCAAAGCAGAATAAATACATTCTAATGATTTAGTGATTTAAAATGTCTATTTTCAGAAAGTTTTTTTGTCCTTTGAATTGGAAAAGTATTTGGATAGTAATTAAATTAGGGCAAATTATTCGAATCTGCTTAAAATCAGCAAAAGTTCGACATTCTTTTCTTAATAAAATCTGACAATTAAGATATGTGGTCAAATTTTCAACTGATACTATAAGGACCTTACTTATTCATGCAGAAATCACACAGTGGGTTTGCTAACGTGTGAAAATAAATTGTTTATTTTCTCAGAATATAAAAATTACAGAGTGGACAGTAACCTGACAGGGTGGACAAATTGTAAAAGATCGGTGGATGAATCAAAGAAATTAAGTTTAAATATATATACCAAAGGTCCTATCCCCTTCAGATGGAAACTACCAGAACCTACCAAAACACCAAAATGAGCCATTATTGTTGCATTATACAATATAACTCCTTGGATGATTCTACTGAGTGAGCCAAACATTGAACTATACAATAAGATGGTAAATTGCTAAAGTGAAGAATGATTGACCTGAAGAGAAACAAATGAACATAACTGAGCTGTTTTGGAGGGTCATTCTTTCTCCAGATATTCTCTTCTTCTTTTGGGTCAGCATCACGACATTCCTGATTATCTCCTTGCTATCTCAGTTCCTTTTGATGTCATACCTTGAAAAGTTCAACACAAAAGTGTTCCTTAACCAATTTACAGTAATTAGGTGTAAATTTGGCTTGCCTGATCAGACTAGGCTTTCTAGCATCTAATAGCTCTTATCATATTAGCATGTCAACATTATCAGTATTTGGCTTAAACTTAGAAGAACCATGTCCACCCTGTCATGGAAGGTTTGCTGACAGGGAGGACCATGACAGGTTGGAGATTTTTATCTAATATTAGCATTTATTAACCACATGGCGGGCCTTCAGTAAGCAAAATGGTTCAATTTGCAAGCAGACTGTGGACTTTTTAATATATATCTTTCAAATTTATCAAATGTTTTTATCTTAATTGATATTTATTAATGACAGAGTGGACATGTTAAACTTGACAACATTTGACTACACACGTAATATGACAAAAATTGCGAAACATAAGTGTAAATACCTACTCTGCAACTCACCTCTGTTTCGGTCACCGATAAAAAAAGACAAAATTGGTGGTGTGACATCACACACAAAAAAAATCAGCAGGTTTCTTAAAGAGGCAGTTTTCCCTAAATGGCAGGGTGTACAATTTTTTCAGGAACATTGTATTTTGGGGTAAAAATGTTAAATATTAATATGAAAGTAAGGGTATACTGATAAAAATGAACAATTCTAGCAAATAACTTGTGAGAATAAGTTCATATGTAAAAATGTTCCATTTTTTATCATTTAACCATTTGTTACACACACTGAAGTTAGCAGTGCAGTGTGTGGGACATGCCAAAATGGAGTATATCAAAATGAAAAAACTACACATAAAATAAAGGAAACAGATTTTAAGAGACATATTGTTGTCCAGATATGTGTGAAAATCTTGGTTCACCTGTAATAAAATATGAGTTTTTTTAATTTATTTTTTTTGTATACATTTTCATGATAACTGGGTGTATTTGATGAGGACACCAAAAGGCCCTTTATATTGATAAAGACCCTCAAATACTTATTTTCTTCACTGTATTGTATATGATGTGTAGCCATTTATTTATTACTATGTGACATGTACTAAGAAAACACTAGATGGCTCTAGTGTGTTAATAAAGCATATGGTATGTACAGTAGCATTAAAGTTTAAATGCTGTATTTATTATTACTGATAATACATATTTTCTCCCATAATTAGTATAAAAATGTGTTGCCCTCACCCTCCAAAAATACAAATCAATAATAGTTACAGTATCCAGAAAAGAAAACGGTAACATACACAGTATTACATGTAAAGATACTATAAACATTTTTAAGACTGCAGGGAAAACGACATCATATATTCTCAATTTCTTCAATTTATTGGTAATTATTTTAATGGATCTTTCCAGCTTTCATCATCACAAAAAAAAAAAAAAAAAAAAAAAAAAAAAAAAAAAAGCCGAAAAACAGAAGGGGTAAAAGCGGAACGACAGTTTCAAACTTTTTTGTTCCGGATTTCTTATTCAGTGCACACACAGAGGAACCGGAAACGAAACGCTCATCGTACTCTCGCGTGTTAATGTTTACAAAAAAGTAGCTCGTGTTTAAAGCCATTAAAACGATTCACATTGGATATTTGTGACTCAACAGAAGGATATGTCGGACAACGAGGATAAGTAAATAATCCGAAATGCTGATTTTCTGTCAAAATGGGTAATAGAATAACGGATATTCATAAAAGAAATGAATGGTTACCGTGTGGCCGCCCAATAAATCATTCACACAGTCGTATTTTTGATGTAGATAAAAATGTCCTGTTGTTTTAATTAACTAATTCTCTCAATTTTTAGCTTCGACGATGGCGATTTTGATGATGCCGAAGAGGATGAGGGATTAGATGATTTGGAAAATCCTGAAGATGTGAGTCATTAACTTTCACTGCAAGACCTACGAAGGTTGTACTATTTGGAGTAGGCAATACGACCTCCAAATTATATCACGATATTTCAAAAACGTGCAGAAACGATATTTTGGTCGGTATTGCATTAAAAATGCTGAAAATTATAAGGGGTGCACTATATCTGTTTTTTTTTAAAACCAATATCGATAACTTCCTGCTCCTCAAAGCCGATATCGATAACCGATAATAAATATATAATTTAAAAATGTATAGGCTCCAGCACCTCCGCGACCCTCGTGAGGAATAAGCGGCGTTGAAAATGAATGAATGAATATTCACCTGAGTTTTTGAACACCTGGAAGTTAAAAAAAAAAAACCAAACAAACTAGTGGTGGATTCAACATAGATTTGCCTTTGACCTAACCAGATTTTTCATGGTGACGTGATCATTATTATAACGAACAAAACAAAGACAAAAATAGTCTCGACTTCAAATAATGTGCCAATATTTATTTCTTCAAATAAATATAATTTGAGTCCATCACAATCATTTAGTCAATGTCAGTGAAAATGTATTCCCTGAACAATGAGAACTGACCTAAAACATAAACCCAACAGGTATTATGCTTTGTCATCAGATACAAACATTTGGGGCTACAGGAGAGGAGACTGTTGTGGCCTTTCTTAACCTGGCAATTATAGGACAGCAAGCCTATCAATAACCAAAAGGCCTCTCAGTAACTTACTAACTTATAACTAACGCTGTAAAACGCAAACATTATTATCACTCATTCCTCACTATCAAAAATATGGTACAAATACAACAAAAAGGATTAATGGCTTGCCTTATTGCCTTATAATAATCCATATAAACGGCAGTGAGTGAACCCATTTTCAATAAAGCATGGGGCTTCTCTGCACAGTACGAAATCATTGTCGAGCCACTGCGCTGTCATACCAAGCATGCTGACAGGACTTAAGATTACACATCCATATGTCCGTGATGAAACTTACGTGCCGTGCATGGTTGCCGATCGAAGTATGGAAGCGTGTGGCAATCTCATCATACTTTGCTGGTAAACATTCGATTTAGAATGATGAACCTCGGCTCCAAATGACGTAGTAGCCGCCTGAATCCTATGTCTTCGACGAAGGAAAAAGGTTGGTTGTCTAGTGCCATCATTTCTGTGATCATGTTTGTGATCGCTATAGCCCTTGGTCATCTTTGTGAAACTTTTCAAAGGCCTCGGTAAATGGTACAACCACGGCTTTCTTAGCTGGCGTAGGAAATTGATGGGCAGCTTCATTCTTATCTTCATAATTATCGTGTACCTATAAAAATTATACAGTGATTGCTCGTTTTTCGCGGTTAGTGGGGGACCAGAACCCACCGCGATAAGTGAAAAACTGTGAAGTAGTGCCCACCGCTCCCCAAAAAGATTTTTTTTTTTTTTTTTTTTTTTTAAAAGATTTAGCATTGGAAAGAGATACGTATAAGACATGTTTTTTCACTTTTCCCCCCAAAGTATAATTAAAGAAATAAACTCAATGTATACATATACAGTATATCAATACATGTTTTTTAAGCACTTCCAATGTAATAATTATGATAAGTTTTAAACATGTTACTGTCCCACCGAATTATTTTTATTTTACGTATAATTATTGAGTGAGTCCACTCAAATCCACTCAATCTGCTCACTTTCAATGAGTTTCCACAGCAACTGTTTAACAAGTTAAACGATGATTGACGCATGTGGCGCGTTGAAGTCTCGGCTTCCAGGCATCTGTGACAAGATCAAACCTTGGCGTCTGTCAATCATTGTTAACTTTAATCAGCAACTCCAGTGCACTGCCTGACCAGCAAAGAGCAGCAGGAAGGAGGGTGAGACTACGTAATCAGCTTGGGGCAGCTCATCTGTATTTATTTATTTATTTTTTTAATTTGGGGGGGGGGGGGTCCGCGATGGATTGAAGGCACAAAGTTTGAGGCGCAAAATAGCGAGGGATCAATGGATATGTAATTTCTCTTTCGGATTTTGTGCATTTTCAATGCACACAATATTTGAGCCACCAAATTTACACAGTTATACACAATAAAAGGGGCAGCCGTGACGCAGTTGGGAGCTCGAGTGGTCAGCGGTTCGATTCCCGTCTACAACTGCCCACTGTCGAAGTGCCCTTGGGCAAGGCACTGAACCCTAATTTGCCTTGCATGGCAGCAGCACCATTGGTGTGTGAATGTGTGCGTGAAAGGGTAAATGTGTGCTAATGTAAAGCGCTTTGGGCATTGTAACAATCTAGATAAATGCGCTATATAAGTACTCTCCATTTACCATAAAATAGCGCAAATCTAACGGGATTGATTCAGCCAGTGACGTTTCTACCCTCCTCACCCTCCTGGGGCAACTGAAAATGATGCCCCTTCATAGACTTTAAAAAGCAGACAGTGTATTTGGGGGAAAGAAGTGCTTATTTTTAATGCTTAATAGTGTCCTATATTTTATTATATTGTTGTTTTATTTTATTTGTGTATATTGTAGCAATCAATCAATGTAAAAACCGGTGAAAGATTGGTGACGTGCACCTAAGAACCTAAGACTACAGTAGTAATAAATGCAATCAAATGTGATATGACTCACCCAAGATGGCAGCCGTCTGGTACTTTGGGTCCAATTGGCAGCCCAATTCAATGACTACCTAATTGTATACATCTGTGTTAACAACAAACAGTTAGCGGAAGCTAACATACTAATTCATGTTGGCTAATGATTTTTAAGCACAATAACTTTCCACCCAATGAGCGATGTGCATGCTTCAAGGGGTGCAGTACAAACTATGCCTAGACATTTCACACCATTTTTTAAAAACATTTTTTGAAATGTAAACTTTCATCTTGCTTCATGCGTGCATGGCCTAATTAACTAGCAAAAGTCTGTTCTGTACTTCTCTGGTACCCGGAAACAATCATAAGTTCTCTAAGATTTCCTGTGTATATCTACTGAATACTCAACAAAGTCGATGTCGCCGTGCTACTCTTGCTTTTTGAAATTGACGATATGATATTGCATCAGCTTATGTGATGGTAAAAGAGGGGAATTGATATTGAAAACACCTATTGAAAGCAATAGATGTGCAATCCATTTCAACTGGAAGGGCATTGTGTTGCCGTCTATGGCCGCAAAAGACTGTGTCTTTGACTCTGTTAGACGTGCTTTTATAATAAAACATTTTGTGACACTATTGTGAAACTCAATGTTTGTCTCTTGTGAACAGGACGATCAGGAGAATGTACAAATTCTACCGGCAGGGGAGGGTCAGCAGGCCAACCAGAAGAGGATAACAACGTCATACATGACGAAATATGAGCGCGCCCGTGTTTTGGGAACGAGAGCGCTTCAGATAGCGTAAGTGAACATTACCCACTGTTGCGTTTGTGTGTTTTTAATTTCTGGAAAAGTGCTTTCCAATTTCAGTTCCAAGTGCATAAAAACTAAATAAAAACTCTTTAAATGAGTTTATCACCACCAGTATACGTCCAGCCCATTTGAACAGAAAGGGTGGCATCTCTCTCACTTAAAGGGATCCTCTGTTTTTAAGACAAGTAATTCTTAAAAGATACATGTTAGTATGAGTTATAATAATTTGATATTAAAAGGCCTCTTAATGTTTTTGTTTTAATAAAGTTTGTAAAATTATTTTAAGTAATAGGTCGCCATTCATGTTACGTCGCAATGCGTGACGTCACTGGCCCCGTTGCCGAAATTCCAGCGTGTCACTCGTTAGCTTTCCCAAAATGTCGTCAGTTCTCCCCTTCCTATTTGAACCAGATCTGAAAAGTGAAGAGCAGGACAGCACTGTCGGTCGTTCACAAGACGAGCTTCAGGGAAAAATGCGTGCAGCAAATACCTGATAAGACAAAAGTTGGGCAAAACTTGTGATGCGAGGGAGTCCTGTTGGGAAGTCCGGTTACAGTACAGGCCAAAGAGCACACCTTGTGTAATCCATGTCTTGTACATTGTAACGCGTGGTAGCTAGGATACGTGTATAAAAGTACCAAAAAAGGGAGAAGCTTCCACTTATGCACATTTTTTCACAAAAAATAATATTTCCACCTTGACCACTCTTCACTCGGGAGCTCAGCAGTACGCAAACATGCGTTCCCTGACGAACTCCCAACATTGTTGTAAGGTCCACGTCAGTCACTGTCGTCACTGTAGCGTGCCATAGTGCTTTAATTATTTAGTATGATTTGGGGAAAACTCCCACGAAGAATAGTCAACAAAAAGACCGCAATAGTAATCCAAATCCGCGTTTTTTACTCACTCGAAGATCCAGGAATTAGACCGATCCCATGGCAATGTCGCAGCCGTCGATTCCAACAAATAGACTGATCCTAAAAGCCGCTGTGGGACCGACGAATCAAAAAAATGTACAGCTCCGAACCCAATATTGCAGACGCGGTGGGACTGTCGGATCCAGAAAATAGACGGATCCCTTATTTGACTGAGGATCAAGGAAAAATGTTCGGGCGCTTGTTGTAACGCGTGGTGGGTAGGATACGTGCATACAGGGACCAAAAAGGGGGAGAAGCTTCCACTTATGCACATTTATTCACTAAAAATAATAATTCCACCTTGACCACTCACTTCACTCCCCTTGTTTCCATTTGACTGGAAATTGCATCCAAAAGCAGCACATCGTGGCATTTTACTTCGCGAGTTTAGGCAGCAATAAGCAATTGTTGAACAGAAAGATACCAATGACGTCATCACTGCGAGCCCACAAACCATGGCGCCAACTAACGGTCAAAATATGGACTAAATATTATAAAATATTGCCATTGATTTGACATTTTATGTGTTTTTAACAACATATTTTAGTACAAGAGAACAATTGTGGTTTATTAGAGCCTACATGTATTTAAGTTAGAGGATCACTTTAAAATGAACTGGACGTCTAGCGCCGTCAATGGTAGCCAATGTTTTCACAAGGAAAATGACTAAATATCCTTTATTACTATCAAGAGTAGAGCAAAATTTAAATTTACCCCATGACAAAAAAAAATTGGTGACTTTTGGTCGTGCAAAAAACAAATTACTGAGTCTTGATTCTTTATGTGTATTTTAATTCAAATATTGTAACCGGATACAACATTTCAGTATTGATACTTCAATACTTTTTACAACTGTAGTTGTACAAGAGTTTATGGAAAACTAATTCAGAATGTACACTGCTTCTCGTCCGAAGTCGAAAAGGATAGACTACAACACACTTTTGACGCTGTCATAGAAACTGAACAGATGACTAATCTCAAAGTTTTTGTTTTAAACTTAACAACAGGATGTGTGCACCAGTCATGGTGGAGCTGGAAGGAGAAACGGACCCCTTACAAATTGCCATGAAGGAGCTCAAGTAAGTAATGCATTTATGTTGGTATAGTATGTACAGTATATTGGATGACATTGATACATAAATGCAAACATTGGAGTTTTGTTGATTGTCAGTCAATGTATCTAAAATGTATATGAAAACAAGACCACCACTGTATTAAAGACAAAATATCAATGTGAAAGACTCCTTATTATTAATACATTATTCTGTGTTATATTTCAAGACTATAAGTGATGGGTTAGTTGATGTACTATTGCAGGTGTAAATGGCACGTGTTTGAAATGATTATTAGTACGTCGCACGGTAATGTTACGTAATCTTTTTGTTTTAGTCTACTAGGGAACCAACATATTTATAGGGTATCGTCATTGTTGTTAAAATACAGCGGTACCTCGACTTTAGAATGTCTCTACATATGGAGTTTTCAGGTTAAGACACGCATCAACAGGAAGATATTGCCGCTTGTTAAGAAAGAAATTTCAGGATACAAAAGGCAAAAATACAGTATGGCTGGTACTCGCAGCTCCCAGAGTTTACTGAATGTAACGTACTTATAGCTGCTTTGCTATTGCCTAGCATTCCTGACATCCAATTGGCTAAGAGGGACCTCTGCTGTATGTGTATGTGTGTATCCCTGCATCCTCTTCATTCTCCTCGTGTTCCGAGAGCTTTACACTAACTTGTATTCTTTACTCTATTCTTGGATTTTTACATTATGCATAACTCAGATTTAATGTTTATAGTGCAATAATCTAATTGTAACATGTAGAGCTGAAACGAATACTTGAGCAACTTGAGTAACTCGAGTTTAAAAACTGATCCGAGTAATTTTAGGAATCGAGGAATCGTTTAATTTTGCCAGCTATAAACATCACGTTTTGCCCGGACTACTTTTAATGCGGCACAACGCGCTGACATCACGTGCGTAGAGGAAGAAACAATTAAAAATAAATAAATAAATAATAACAAAACTTACTGCAGCCGACAGTCGCTACAAACTACGCCGACGTTTCTAAAAACTACGCCCGCGTGATGCAAGTGTGGTAGCAGGTAGTGTCTGATGCGTCAGAGATATCGCATGCATTTAGGACTAGATGCGAAATGACAGACTCGGCCTGTCAGTTTTAGCTCAGTAGTCATTGCTCAATAAAACACCAAGTAGCACTGGTCCCTAATGTGCTCCAATACAGCAGGTATCATACATTTATTTTGAACACTGCAAAAACTAAATCCTATCAGTACTTACTTAGTTTGGACTAACTTAAAACTTAACTAGAACTTAAAAATAGCTTGACACAAATGGAAATTCAATTGAAACAGGTGGGAAAAACACGTAGCTTTCAAGTGATGTGTGTTATCAAGCGTAATTACATTTTTAGGTAAGAAATATATAATTTATGTAAACATATATTTTTTTAAATCTAAAAGTTTTTTTGAGTGAAAGCAGTGAATTTTTGTTTCTAGTCACATCTGAGGTGTAATTGTTGGCTGTTTTCAACAATGTACATCGAAAATAAAGACGATGATTGACTGAAATGGTTCAATATTGGATTAAATGTCTTTTTTTCTCATGTATATTTATAATTGCTCTTTACCTTAAAAAAAATGTTTTATTCGATTACTCGATTAATCAATAGAATTTTCAGTCGATTACTCGATTACTAAAATATTTGATAGCTGCAGCCCTAGTAACATGTACTTGTTACACGTTTTTATGCATTTTTATACATTATAAAAGATTTATATCTGAATTTTGCGGGGCTTGGAACGGATCAGGCCATTTACATGGAAAATGCGTATTTATTTATGGAATTTTCAGTTTATGAAACTACTTCCAGAACCAATTAGCATGTAAGTAGAGGTACCACTGTATAAAAAAATAAATAAATAACAGAAGTGTGTGAAGTTTCTTCTAAAGGTTAAACACATTAGGACTGCCTGAACTTGTTTATATTCTTATTATTTTCTTTTCACCATTGCATTGACAGTTAGTCTTTAAGTGTACTCCAAAAATTTTAATGTTAGCTGTGTTAATTAGACTGCGTTAAGACAGCAGGCATATCCGATTCCCATCCAATACCTCCTCAAATCTGATTTTTAGGGCGGATTGTTCATACCATTTTTAGCACGTGTCCAAATCAGATCCGGGCCCGTTCAGACTGGGCCACATTATAGACACCTGACAGGTTGCCATGGCAACGAAGTGATCATCTACCATAGTGAAGTGACGGACAGTCAAAACCCATCTGAGCTGTTCAGACTGAGAAGCAGCTTTCCATATGTGATATGAAACTACCTCCTGTATGTGGTTTCAATATCTCGCAAAAATCACATTTCTGTGATTTGTGACTGCTCAGACTAAAAAAGTGCCATTCAATTTCTGTCTGTCTGGGCTAAAAATCACATTTTGACTGCCAGTCTGAACAAGGCCTGAGAGTCCCTACACACCAAGTGAAGTGTTCCATCATCATTGATTGAACATAATAGGAGTCAGTTTGGACCACAATGGATCACATTCACTAGCCTGCCTTCTTTTCTCATCCACTAGATGCGGTAAGATCCCCATCATCATCCGCCGCTATCTTCCAGACGGAAGTTATGAAGACTGGGGCTGTGACGAGCTCATCATTAGTGATTAAGTTTCTTGGACAAGCCACGCTTCTATCAGCACATGTACGCCAGAGGTGCTGTTTTCTTCCTTATTTCAAATTATAAAGCCAATCTTTGATACAATGTATCAAACCTTGAACCCACTAAACCACATTAAAAAGGAACTCTTCAAAGGGGGAAAGTACCGTAAAACCTTTAGAAAGTCATGTCTGTAATTGTGTGATATGATTGTAAAAACTTTTATTGTTTTGAATAAACTTATGAAATACATTCAACTTTTATATTGTACTAACAACACTTATACTGTTGGAAAGGTTTGTAAGGGAGTAGTGTTTTCTCATTTATTACAGTGCTGGCCAAAAGTATTGGCACCCCTGCAATTCTGTCAGATAGTGCTCAATTTCTCCCAGAAAATGATGGCAATTACAAATGCTTTGGTAGTAATCGTGATTTAGTTTGCTTGCAATGAAAAAACATAAAAGAGTTTGGGGGAAAAAATCAAATCATTATCATCTTACACAAAACTCAAAAAATGTATTTGCACCCTTTTAAAAAATCATGTGATGCTTCTCCAATTTGTGTAATTAACAGTACCTGCTACTTACCTGGGGCACATAACAGGTGGTGGCAATAACTAAATCACACTTGCAGCCAGTTAAAATGGATTAAAGTTTACTATACCTCTGTCCTGTGTCCTTGTGTGTACCACATTGAGCATGTAGTAAAGAAAGAAGGTCAAAGAACTGTCTGGGGACTTGGGAAGGGTACAAGTCCATCTCCAAAGACCTGAATGTTCCTGTGTCTACCGTGCTCAGTGTCATCAATAAGTGTAAAATCCATGGCACTATGGCTAACCTCCCTAGATGTGAACAGAAAAGAAAAATTGATGAGAGATTTCAACGAAAGATTGTGCGGATGGTGGATAAAGAACCTCAACATCCAAACAAGTTCAAGCTGTCCTGCAGTCCGAGGGTACAACAGTGTCAACCCGTACTATCCGTCGGCGTCTGAATGAAAAGGGACTCTATTGAAGGATACCCAAGAAGACCCCACTTATGAGCCAGAGATATTAAAAAACAGGCTGGACTTAGCCAAAACTTACCTCTGCAAGCCAAAAACTTTTTGGAAGAATGTTCTCTGGTCAGATGAGACAAAAGTTGAGATTTTTGGGAAAAAGCACCAACATAGAGTTTACAAGGGAAAAAAACGAGGCCTTCAAAGAAAAGACGGTTCCCACAGTCAAACATGGCGGAGGATCCCTGATGTTTTGGGGTTGCCCTGCTGCCTCTGTAACTGGACTGCTTGACCGTGTGCATGGCATTATGAAGTCTGAAGACTACCAACAAATTTTGCAGCACAATGTAGGGCTCAGTGTGAGAAAGCGGGGTCACCCTCAGAGGTCATGGGTCTTCCAGCAGGACAATGACCCAAAACACACTTCAAAAAGCACTAGAAAATGGTTTAAGAGAAAGCACTGGACACTTCTAAAGTGGCCAGCAATGAGTCCAGACCTGAATCCCATAGAACACCTGGGGAGAGATCTGAAAATGGCAATTTGGAGAAGGCACCCTTCAAATCTCTGAGACCTGGAGCAGTTGGCCAAAGAGGAATGGTCTGAAATTCCAGCAGAGCATTGTAAGAAACTCATTTATGGATACCGGAAGCGATTGTTTGTAATTATTTCATCTAAAGGTTGTGCTACAAAGTAATAGGCTGAGGGTGCCAATACTTTTTGTTCGGCCCATTTTTGGAGTTTTGTGTAAAATGATAATGATTTAATTTTTTTTTTCATTCTCTTTTGTGTTATTTCATTGGGAGCAAAATAAATGAAGATATTACTACCAAAGCATTTGCAATATCATTTTCTAGGAGAAATTGAGCATTATCTGACAGAATTGCAGGGGTGCCAATACTTTTGGCCAGCACTGTATCTACATAAAACTTAATTTGAGCATACTCCCGTACAAAAGAAAGATGTTAGGAATACAACAACACGATGGCTGATAGTTATTTAGTGTTTGGACAATTCCATTTAGTGCTGCCCAAATAGCCCTTGAGCTGTTGACATAGTCATGAAGTGGAGAAGAGGAGTGACAAACAAAGTTTCTATTGCAAGACCTGCGCTAGTTATTGTGTCGGAAATTGCCAAATGGATTTTTGGTTTTGTTTTTTTTACAATTCATGCTCCAATTCCCTGTTCGGTATTGGTTTTAATGCCAGTTTTTAAAATGCTCGTATTTGGAGGTTTTCATGATTGAAGGCTTTTGTCACCCTTGTGGCCATCAGTGTTTAACCCCTTGATGCTTGAATTTACATTTAACTCTGTGTCATTAATGATGCAAATTTTTCACGAGTAGAAGTCCAATCCATTTGAAGTGAGAGGGTGGCAGCGAATAAATCATTCGCTACCATCCTCGCACTTCATATGGATTGAACGTCAAGGGCCATCAATGGCAGCCAAACTGTTAACAAATATACATAAAGCATTGGGGGAATGCATAAGCACAGAAAATGTAGTATTGATTTAAAAAAAAAAAATACTGAAATTGAAAAATTCAGCTTAAAAAATAAAACGTTAAATAAATGAATTTAAAAAAAAAACCTGACTTGAAAATAAAAAATAAATTATTTTTTAAATTATAAATTGGGGAAAAATAAAGGAGTAATGAATAAATTTTTTATCAAATATTTTCACTAATATATTTAATTCTTAAAGATGTTTTACTTCAACATTAATTTTCAAAAATTTCTGTATATTTTTAAAATTCTTAATTAGAATTTTGGTTTTAATTTTTATATATTTCTATTTTTTAATTTATATTTAAATATTAATGTAATAAATTATTAATTTAGAATTTACAAGTATTTTGTGTTTTTTTATTTAATTTTCTCTTGCTATATATATAAGTATATATATACTGGACTGTCTCAGAAAATTAGAATACACAATATTCTAATTTTTTGAGACAGTCCTGTGTATATATACAGGACTGTCTCAGGAAATTAGAATACACAATATTCTAATTTCCTGACTGCCTCAGAAAATTAGAATACACAATATTCTAATTTTTTGAGACAGTCCTGTGTATATATACAGGACTGTCTCAGGAAATTAGAATACACAATATTCTAATTTCCTGACTGTCTCAGGAAATTAGAATATTGTGTATTCTAATTTTCTGAAACAGTCCAGTATATATATATATATATACGTACACATAGACTCACCGGCCACTTTATTAGGTACACCGTGCTAGTAACGGGTTGGACCCCCTTTTGCCTTCAGAACTGCCTCAATTCTTCGTGGCATAGATTCAACAAGGTGCTGTAAGCATCCCTCAGACAGTTTGGTCCATATTGACATGATGGCATCACACATTTGGTGCAGATTTGTCTGCTGCACATCCATGATGCGAATCTCCCATTCCACCACATCCCAAAGATGCTCTATTGGATTGAGATCTGGTGATTGTGGAGGCCATTTGAGTACAGTGAACTCATTGTCATGTTCAAGAAACCAGTCTGAGATGATTCCAGCTTTATGACATGGCGTATTATCCTGCTGAAAGTAGCCATCAGAAGTTGGGTACATTGTGGTCATAAAGGGATGGACATGGTCAGCAACAATACTCAGGTAGGCTGTGGCGTTCCAACGATGCTCAATTGGTACCAAGGGGCCCAAAGAGTGCCAAGAAAATATTCCCCACACCATTACACCGCCACCACCAGCCTGAACTGTTGATACAAGGCAGGATGGATCCATGGTTTCATGTTGTTGACGCCAAATTCTGACCCTACCATCCGAATGTCGCAGCAGGAATCGAGACTCATCAGACCAGGCAACGTTTTTCCAATCTTCCATTGTCCAATTTCGATGAGCTTGTGCAAATTGTAGCCTCAGTTTCCTGTTTTTAGCTGAAAGGAGTGGCACCCGGCGTGGTCTTCTGCTGCTGTAGCCCATATGCCTCAAGGTTCGACGTACTGTGCGTTCAGAGATGCTCTTCTGCCTACCTCGGTTGTAACAGGTGGTTATTTGAGTCACTGTTGCCTTTCTATCAGCTCGAACCAGTCTGGCCATTCTCCTCTGACCTCTGGCATCAACAAGGCATTTCTACCCACAGAACTGCCGCTCACTGGATATTTTTTCTTTTTCGGACCATTGTCTGTAAACCCTAGAGATGGTTGTGCGTGAAAAGCCTAGTAGATCAGCGGTTTCTGAAATACTCAGACCAGCCCTTCTGGGACCAACAACCATGCCATGTTCAAAGTCACTCAAATCACCTTTCTTCCCCATACTGATGCTCGGTTTGAACTGCAGGAGATTGTCTTAAACCATGTCTACATGCCTAAATGCACCGAGTTGCCTCCATGTGATCGACTGATTAGAAATTAAGTGTTAACGAGCAGTTGGACAGGTGTACCTAATAAAGTGGCCGGTATATATATGTGTGTATATATATATAATTGTTGTAAATATATTTAATTATGCTTATGTATAATACAGTGGTACTTCTACTTACAAACGTCTATACATACATAATTTTCAGGTTGAGACACGCCTCAACGAGAAAATGTTGCCTCTTGTTATGAAAACAAAATTCTTATATGAAAGGCAAAAATACAGTATGGCTGGTACTCGCAGCTCCCAGAGTTTCCTGAACGGTACATACTTATCGCTGCCCTGCCATTGGCTATTGCCTAGCATTCCTGGCACCCAATTGGCAAAGAGGGACCTCTACTGTATGTGTATGTGTGTATCCCAGCATCCTGTTCATTCGGCCCTCGTGTTCCTACAGCTTTACATGAATATTAACTTTTTTTCTTTATTCTTGGTTTTTTACATTATGCACAACTCTGATTTTATGTTTATTGTACTGCTGTCAAATTTATTGCGTTAACGGGCGGTAATTAACTTTTTAAATTTATCACGTTAAAATATTTTACGTATTTAACGCATGCACGGAATGACCCGCTCATGCATTGCCTCAAACAGATTACAATGACGCCGTTTTTTTGCACATTGAGAGCTAAGAGGCAGAGAAAGGCGAGTGGACACAGGCGTTCATTGGACCGCGCAGTTTATTGGCGTAAGCTTAGGCAACTCCTTCACAACAAACATAAGTATAATTTAGTGAAAGCACAACAAAAATAATATTCCTATCTCTCAAAAAAAAAAAAGTTCATTCCCAATCAAAATAGCTATGCAAAATACACATAAAACTTACTCAGACTTTGGTCAAACTCTATTCAAACATTTCGTTTAGCTCAATAAATACACTGGATGGCAATGTATAGTCACAATATGCAAACTATCAGAGGTCTCGTAGCACTCAAATGACCGTGTACATTGTATGGACTAGTAAACAGGGAACTACGGCATCAGTCGAGGGACAAAACACGCTCATTGGCTTGAAAACACACTCATTGGCTTTATTTCTAAGTAAAACTCGCCATTGACATCTTGTCATGTATTTCAATCACAACCTTACGTAGTTAAAGACACTGTGGAAGAATGACAGTGAGCCCATGTGACGTCACCGCTCGGCAACGTCAACAATGGCGAGCTAGTAGTTTATATTTTGATTGAAAATTTTATAAATTTTATTAAAACGAAAACATTAAGAGGGGTTTTGATATAAAATTACTATAACTTGTACTAACATTTCTTTTAAGAACTACAAGTCTTTCTATCAGTGGATCCCTTTAACTAGGGTTGGGCATCGAGCATCGACGGGAACTGGTACTCCCGGAATCGTTCGAATTTTTAATTTTGATTCCTTGTTTCGATGCCCTGATCGCCGAGCGAAAAAAAAATTCTCGAGTTTAAAGACTGATATTTACATACACAGAAGTTATCATTAGCCCTGTAAAAAGTTCATTTAATTTAAAAAAAAATGTTGAGAAGTTAAGACTTTATTATAAACTATGCAATTTTTTGGACCCTGCATTTTTTTTTTGACTCTGCCTCTTAAAAGAATCGGAATCGGGAATTGTTCTGAACCGGCATCGAAACATAGAATTGGAATTGGAACTGGAATAGTTCAATTTAAAACGATGCCCAACACTACCTTTAACAGAAAGAATTTTAATAATGTTAATGCCATCTTGTGGATTTGTTATAATTAAAAAATACAGTACTTATGTACAGTATGTTGAATGTATCCGTCTTGTGTCTTATCTTTCCATTCCAACAATAATTTACAGATAAATATGGCATACTTTAGAGATGGTTTGAATTGCAATTAATTACGATTAATTAATTTTTAAGCTGTGATTAACTTGATTAAAAATTTTAATCGTTTGACAGCCCTAGTTCATTGTAGAGCTGTCCGGACTACGTCATCAATGACGTAAATGCGTCAACGAGCACACCATTCCCGTCAACGGTTTAAAAAATATATGCGTGGAAAGTTAAGAATGGCAGACGCTCAGATTCAAGAGGGGAAAGTGGCACAAAGCCAAATAAGTGCACCAGTGTCCAAAGCATGGACTTATACTGTCGTGTGCAGTCTCTACTATGCCAAGCTTGCATACCACGGCAGCACATCGGCCATGAATGAACACCTGAAGAGCCGTCACCCAGGTATGATTTTGGAAGACGACAGGAGACAACAAGCTGGCGGATCGTAAGTCCATATAACGACATTTTTTTAATTGAAGTTGCCTTTATGTGGGTCGTACGACAGTGTTAGTGGCTAATGTCGGGCTAATGTAGCTGATAAGCAGCTATGTACTTTACGTAGCGCGTTGTCGCCTCCGTTAAAATCAACAATATTGAAAGTTGTGTTTTAGAATTGGTTTTACAAAAAAAGGAAATCCATAAAATTTTGCTTCATTTATATCAAAGTATAATCAAAAGAATTTATACTAATGCTTCATCATAGCTCGCAGCGAAGGTACATGCATGTAAAGTGCGTAGTGACTCACAGCTAAATTACCCCTATGTAATAGACTTTTTTTCTCGTAGCAATATTACGACTTTAATCTTGTTCTTTAAAAAAAAAAAATTTTTTTTTTTTTGGCCCTAATACTCCATCGTAGCGTCGTATCAACGTGCATCATTAGGTTTATTTCACGTACTTCACTCCAGTGATATGTGACATTTATTTATCTACTCTGCTGGTGCTCACTCTAAGCTACTCTGCTAAGAACTATATACAGTGGGGAGAACAAGTATTTGATACACTGCCGATTTTGCTATTTTTCCCACTTGCAAGCCAAGGTCTGTAATTTGTATCATAAATTCACTTCAACTGTGAGGGACGGAATCTAATACAAAAATCCAGAAAATTACATTGTATAATTTTTAAATAATACATTTGTATTTAACTGCATGAAATAAGTATTTGATACATTACCAACTAGTAAATATTTCGGCTCTTAGTTCTTTTTTAAGAAACCCTCCTGTTCTCCACTCATTACCGGAAGTAACTGCACCTGTTTGAACTTGTTACCTGTATAAAAGATACCTGTTCACATGCTCAAACAAACAAACTCCAACCTCTCCACAATGGCCAAGACCAAAGAGCTGTGTAAGGAAATCAGGGATAATATAATAGACCTGCACAAGGCAGGGATGGGCTACAGGAAAATAAGCAAGCAGCTTGGTGAGAAGGTAACAACTGTTGGAGCGATTATTAGAAAATGGAAGAAGTTCAAGTTGACGGTCAATCTGCCTCGTTCTGGGGCTCCATGCAAGATCTCACCTCGTGGGGCATCACTGATCATGAGGAAGGTGAGGGATCAGCCCAGAACTACACGGCAGGACCTGGTCAATGACCACAGTCACAACCACAGTCTCGAAGAAAACCATTGGAAACACATTACGCCGTCATGGATTAAAATCCTACAGCGCACGCAAGGTCCCGCTGCTGAAGCCAGTGCATGTCTCGACACGTCTGAAGTTTGCCACTGACCATCTGGATGATCCAGAGGAGCAATGGGTCATGTGGTCGGATGAGACCAAAATTGAACTTTTTGGTCTAAACCCGGCTCGTCGTGTTTGGAGGAAAAAGAAGGATGAGTACAACCCCAAGAACACCATCCCAACCGTGAAACATGGAGGAGGAAACATCATTTTTTGGGGCTGCTTCTCTGCCAAGGGTACAGGACGACTGCACCGTATTGAGGGGAGGATGAACGGGGCTATGTATCGCCAGATCTTGGCTGACAACCTCCTTCCTTCAGTGAGAGCCCTGAAGATGGGTCGTGGCTGGGTCTTCCAGCATGACAACGACCTAAAGCACACAGCCAAGGCAACTAAAGAGTGGCTCCGTAAGAAGCATCTTAAGGTCCTGGAGTGGCCTAGCCAGTCACCAGATCTGAACCCGATAGAAAATCTATGGAGGGAGCTGAGAGTCCGTGTTGCCCGGCAGCAGCCCCGAAACCTGAAGGCTCTGGAGAAGATCTGCATGGAGGAGTGGGCCAAAATCCCTGCTGCAGTGTACGCAAACCTTGTCAAGGACTACAGGAAACGTTTGGTATCTGTAATAGCAAACAAAGGTTTCTGTACTAAATATTAAGTTCGATTTTTGTGATGAATCAAATACTTATTTCATGCAATTGAATGCAAATTTATTATAACAAAATCATACAACGTGATTTTCTGTTTTTTTTTTTTTTGTATTAGATTCCGTCCCTCACAGTTGAAGAGAACTTATGATACAAATTACAGACCTCTACATGCTTTGCAAGTGGGAAAACCAGCAAAATCAGCAGTGTATCAAATACTTGTTCTCCCCACTGTATACATAACACAAAAAGAGAAAGTAAGAATTGTTTTTAAACATATTGGGAAAGTGAAGTCACAGTGTTCTGAATCTGTTTACATTCCATTCTTTAACACTAGTTAATGCCATCAGCATTTGATCTCATTGTTTATTTGTGATTTATTATTGTTATTCATGTATTTATTTGCCCTTTAATAAAGAATTTTAGTCTTCCAAATTGTTTTGTGAATTAATAATTGTCAACAAAAATAGAATTGCAAGATCAGTAAAAAAATAAAAAATAACAAAAATAACAAAAATTATTAGACTAGTCGACTAATCGTTAAAAAAGTCTGCAGACTAGTTGGGAGAAAAATAAGGAAAGACTATAATAACTATCCTGTATAACTAGTTAATACATCATTACTAAACTGTTAATAAATGATTTATTGTTGGATTGTTAAGTGTTTGTTAAGAGTCAAAAATGATAAGAACGGTGAGCAAAAATCCCATGCTGTTATGTATGGACATTAAATGCCCCTCATAAATGCAGTGTATTCTGTGTTTAGCAAAAAAAAAAAAAAAAGCATCCCAAACTCATGGTTTTTTAAACTATACTGTTGTATTTTGTTGTTCTTCCATGTGATTGCTCAGTATGTATGTTTTTTATGCATTAAACAAAATGTTCAACATTATTAGTCGAATTTTTCTTTTATCTCAGACAATAGTTATCAACATTTAATCTGTGGTGTTTCTTTGGTAAAGTACAGCACACGGAAAGGCCTATGGGCGGAACAATCTTGAGGTAGAAAATTTTGATATTATATTGGTATTGATTTATTTGATATGAAATTTCTGTAACTTGACCCTGTTCAACCAATTTGCTGTTCTTCAAAGTTTAGCAGATGAACATGAATAACTGATCTGTAAAGTGTGTGTTAAGACTGTATATGAAGTATTAGTAATTTGCTGATATATGTTATTGGGACATTATTCTAAGTTGCACTTATTCCTCATTTAGTAACAAGACATGAGGAGTAGTTGCAACTTTAAATAAAACATCCCAATAACATGTATTCCTATCAACTGATATTTAATAAGTCATTCGTTGGTAAGTTACTGATGGCTTGTTAATGGTATGTTATTTCAATTTACAGACCACCAAAGTATAACACAATGTTTTTTTGATGAGTTTACCAAAATACTGTCTTCTGTCTGCATGGACTTTGATTGTGTTGTTTTAGTGGGTGACTTTAACATTCATGTTGATAATCCTGAAGAAGGATGTGCTAGAGAGCTTTTAAATATTTTGGATACATTTGGTATATCTCAGCATGTCACAGTTCCAACACATAACAGAGGCCACATACTGGACTTAATAATATCCAAAGGTCTTAACATCTCTGAGGTCACAGTGAATGATGTTGCTCTGTCTGATCACTACTGCATTATGTTTAAAATGACCACCCCTGTCCATCCTCTGAAAAGGGAAACAGAGCTGATTAGGAAGCGTTACATAAGTGATAACACATGTGCGTTATTCACACAGGCCTATGCCTCACCATTAACCCCTACAACAGCTCTAGTGGAAGAACTTGTAAACAGTTTCAGTTCCAGTGTGATGACTGTAATTGACACTATTGCCCCGGTTAAGACAAAAACTTTGTCAAGAAAGAAGAGGTCACCCTGGAGAAATGCCATACTAGCTTTAAAACAAAAGCAAGATTGTAGACGAGCAGAACGCAGATGGCGAAAAAACAAACTCCTAGTTTGTTCGATTTTTGTGATGTATCAAATACTTATTTCATACAATTAAATGCAAATTTATTATTTAAAAATCATACAACGTGATGTTTTTTTTTTGTTTGTTTTAGATTCCGTCCCTCACAGTTGAAGAGAACTTATGATACAAATTACAGACCTCTACATGCTTTGCAAGTGGGAAAACCAGCAAAATCGGCAGTGTATCAAATACTTGTTCTCCCCACTGTAATTGTAACATGTATTTGTTTTGATACATTTTTGTGCATTACAAAAGATTTATGTCTGAATTTTGGGAAGCTTGGAACGGATTAGGGCATTTACATGGAAAACATGTCCCTAGTTAGAAAATTCTAAAGTTACGAAACTACCGTACTTCCAGAACCACCAAATTTTGTACCTAGAGGTACCACTGTATTTCCTTTTTATGTATATTTGTTAAATGCAAATTCAGATAGAAAGAATTTTAAAGATGTACAGTAGCTGGTTACTCACTATGCTGATACTTTCTGCCACCAAACTTTACCCCTCTGTGAAAACATGCACAAAGGAGGCACTGTCTCTGTATTGTTTGGAAAAATCTGTTGTTGGCAGTAACTAGGTCAGCGTATGTAAGACAGGGCTTTGACTACTGTGTCATCATTGGCTATAGAAAAATATACAAACTCCTCTCCCAAACTCATTGCCTACTATTAACGCTGACAGACATCCAGTCTATTTGAATTGGGAGTTTGAAATAGACTGGACTTCTTCTAGTCACAAACCTATTTACATTCACAGCAAAAGGATTGAAAAGAGCCACATGACTGGACATCTATGACTATCAGTAAGATTGTGTTGACTAACCCTTAAGAAAAGTAAAGCAAACAACAAACAAGAACTTTGGTGTGATTTTATTTGCAACAATTTCACAATGAATCCAGTTTATGCTGGTTGTGATGATTTCATATGTAAGACTTTGGATAAGAGAAGATGACGGCGCCTTAGGGGGACTTTGGGCTGCTTTCAAGGCCATGTGACAATCAGCTGCGCCAACCACAGTAAGGACACCATCAGGTCGCCCGCAGCTGAGGATCCTGCTAATATCTTTAATCTCCCAACTGCACGCCATTAGATTGCTGCCTAGCCACATTTGTCATTAGTCATCTCTTTATTTAGTCATTCAGTCACACATTTTTTTTTCTAATTCTTTGGGACAGTGGTCTTAGAACAGCCAAAGCACTGTTCGAATCTGTTTGATCTCTTAAAATTGTGCTTAAAAACTCATCACAAGTTTCACTCTTTTAAAAAGAAACCTTTACGTTTGATTCGAGATTTCATGTTGTACAACACCAAAAATGATCAATTCATGCATAGCAACCTCACAATTGTCAAGCATTTCCAGAGTAGAGTTTGCATATTTTTTTCCTCCCCTGTTCTCAAAATGTGAATATCGAAGAGTTAAAATCTCATAAAACATAATATATAAGACATTCATATTATAACTAGAATTAAGAATGCAAGTGTACATTCATTGTCTTTATGTGCCCTGTACCATACAACTACTGTACCTTCAATGATGAGTATAAATGGGATGTAAAAAAACAACAAAAAAACGGATGAGCTCATGTCCACGTTCCATTAGTTGAGTGCCAGATCATGGCAGTTAAGATGTCTTAAACCATTATTTAGGCCTGTAAATCGATTTTTATAAATTTATTCGAGTTGTTTTGTTGTTGCAGATGATTACACAAAATTCTTATTTGGAGTTTTTGGGGGTTTTTTTGCCTAAAGAAAATCTAGTTACCAATTCAATAGATTATCTCAGGAGAAAGTTTATTTGTGCCATTACGTGGTGGCTGACAGCACAAATGGGGGGAGAGAAAAATATATTTAAGATGGAAGTTTTGCACTTTATTTAAATGACTTTGTTCAACATTTAACATTTTTTAACCCTTAATTGAGCAAGTGACTTTTTTGGTAATTAAAAAAAAAATTAACCCATAAAGAGCTGTCATTCACATACATGGATATCCTAGTTTGGGTCATGCAGTCCTCAATATTAATTTTTGGAATACAGTTGTGGCCTACATGACCTAAAAGTTATGTCCACATATGTGGATACCAGATCTCATTTTTACCATTCATTATTTTGGTATTTTTACAATAAATCAATCACCAATGTTAATTGTATATACACAATTTTATTTTTTAAAAAATATCTTTTTTTAAGTATTTAACTAATTGCCTACCATTGACAAGGATATCGGACCAATTCATTTAAACTAAAAGGAGTGGCTGTGAATGCTCACGTTTCAATGCCATTGATGGAGCGAGACGTCGGATTCATTTTGACTAGGAGTCGCTCCTTTCAAAGGAGAAAAAAAAAAAAATCGGGGAAAAAAATTGTAAATTGAGCTTTAGTATTAGGCCACATCACCCAGCTCTACTATCCCTCCTTCTTGTGATGGCACTCATCCACTTCAGTGTTGAACTGGAGAATCGGTAATATATACCCTGAACAGCCCACTAATTAGTCGCAATACCCCCAATATTAGACAGTCAGATATTCAAACCGGATTCGGTTGAAGTTGGGAAATTGTATAAAATGTAAATAAAAACAAAATACAATGATTTCAAAATCCTTTTCAGCCTATACTCAATTGAATACACTACAAAGGCAACATACGTCTTCTGTATTTAATGCTCAAACTCAAACTTTAGTTTTCAAATAATAATTAACTTAGAATTTCATGGCTGCAACACGTGCAGAAGTTGGGAAAGGGCATGTTTACCACTTTGTTACATCACCTTTCCTTTTGATAACAATAAAAGTTTTGAAAGGAAACTAATTCTCAGCTTCTCATGTGGAATTCTTTCCCATTCTTGCTTGATGAACCGCTTCAGTTGTTCAACAGTCCGGGGTCTTCTCTGTCGTATTTTACGCTTCATAATGCGCCACACATTTTCAATGTGAGACAGGTCTGGACTGCAAGGGGGCCAGGGGAGAACCTGGACTCTTTTACTTCATAGCCACGCTGTTGTAACACGTGCAGAATGTGCGTCCATGAAAAAGACGTCGCTTGGACGGCAGCAGATTTTGCTACAAAATCTGTATGTACTTTTCAGCATTTATGTTGCCTTCACAGAACTGTAAGTCACCCATGCCATGGAAACTAATGCACCCCCATACCATCACAGATGCTGGCTTTTGAACTTTGCGTTGATAACAGTCCGAATGGTCCGCTTCCTCTTTGGTCCGGAGGACACGACGTCCAGTGTTTCCAAAAACTATTTGAAAAGTGGACTCATCAGACCACAAAACACTTTTCCATTGTGCATCAGTCCATTTTACACGAGCTCGGGCCCAGAGAACGTTTCTGGATGTTGTTCATAAACGGCTTTTGCTTTGCATGGTAGAGTTTTAACCCGCACATACTGATTTGGGACAAACTACATTTACTGACAGTGGTTTTCTGGAGTTTTCCTGAGCCCATTTGGTGATATCCTTTGCACACTCACATCAGTTTTTAAGGCAGTGCAGTCTGAGGGATCGAAGGTCCCGGTCATTCAGTCTTGGTTTCCGGCCGTGGCGCTAACGTGCATTGATTTCACCAGATTCTCGGAACCTTATGATGATATTATGGACCGTAGATGTTGAAATCCTTAAATTCCTTGCAATTTTGCTTTGAGAAATGTTGTTCTTAAACTGTTCAACTATTTTCTCACGCAGTTATGGACAAAGTGGTGAACCTCGCCCCATCCTTGCTTGTGAATGACTGAGCATCTTTGGGGAGGCTCCTTTTACGGTACCCACCTATTCCCAATTAGCCTGATCACATGTGGGATGTTCCAAATAGGTGTTTGGTGAGCTTTTGTCAGCTTTTTCAGTATTTTTTGCCACCTTTCCCAACTTCTACTGGACGTGTTGCAGCCATGAAATTCTAAGTTAATTATTATTTGGCAAAAAACAATTAAGTTTATCAGTTTGAACATTAAATATGTTGTCTTTGTAGTGTATTCAATTGAATATGGGTTGAGAAGGATTTTCAAATCGTTGTATTTTGTTTTTATTTAACATTTTACACAATTTCCCAACTTCAACCGAATCCGCTCTGTAGTTATAAATTGGAATAGTTAGATTTTTGTCTGGATGGGGAACTTTAAAACTTAAGAATTGGTCATACATTGGCAAAGTAATCACATTTTCACCTTCAAATGTTAGGAAATTCAACATGACGCAATCTGAGAAAACGATGAAAGAATATCAAACATTTTGCCTTCGCATCCATGCGTTGATGATATAAACCTTAAAGTAAGGCTAGAACTAATCAATTAATCGAATCGATCAATAAATTAGTTGTCGATGAATTTGATAATCGCATTTTGCCGGCAGCTAGGAGAAACTAGATTATGTTAATCTGTGCCTTAAGTGTTCGTTTATATGATTTTTGAAAAGCATATTAGCACTTGAGTTATTGCTAGATCGTAAAATTGTCTCATTTCGCTATATAAAGAAACCACACACAAACCCATTCATATAACAGCTTAGAGTCTCCTTAGTTTTAACAAACTCCCATTCAAACTGTAAATTGTCTTACAAGAGAGTGTGCTTTGAATTTAGGATTTATTTTATGAACACTCGTTGGATAAAAGCAAAAAACTGATTCATTACAATCTGCCACCACCGGATTCAATTTTGTTGTTTATTTGTTTTAAGGAAATAAATGAGTCATTGACACAATTCATATCATTGCTTGGCCCACAAGAAAATAAAATGTCAGTCAGCAGCACTTTTTTTAATTTGAATGAACAGGACTTTTGTCTGATTTGTATACAGAGATATTTGTTTTATGTGTTAACCGTTATTAAAAAGTTTTATGTCCTTAAAACGGTACAGTTGCCAACTACAGTTAAGTCAAGGAAGCATTGATAAAATAATTTTTTTTAAAAGGAAATAGTCGTCCATTTTGTCTTCATTGTTACTTACAACATGCCGAAAACAACCCATAGTTATAATGTGAAGGTAATTGAAAAAAGTGCCATTAATCCGATTAAAAAAAAAATAAATTGTTGTTTGCAACCCTACCCTAAAGTTTCTGAGGTGAGAGTTTATACAGTGGTATGAAAAAATATCTGAACCTTTTGGAATTTCTCACATTTCTGCATAAAATCACCATCAAATGTGATCTGATCTTTGTCAAAATCACACTGATGTAAAATCAGTGTCTGCTACAACTAAAACCACCCAAACACTTAGAGGTTTTCATATTTTAATGAACATAGTATGCAAACAATGACAGAATGACATACATAAGTAAGTGAATCATGACATTTAATATTTTGTGCCCCCCCCCCCCCCCCCCCCCCCCCCCCCCAGGTAGCAATAACTTCAACCAAAAGAGATCATTCTGGCACGTCGATCAGGAATAATCTTGGCCCATTGTTCTCCACAAAAATGCTGTAGTCCAGTCAGATTCCTGGGATGTTTGGCATTAATCGCTGTCTTTAGGTCATGACACAGCATCTCAATGGACTTCGACTTGGCCACTCCAGAACGTGTATTTTGTTCTTCTGAAACCATTTTGAAGTTGATTTACTTCTGTGATATGGATCATTGTCTTGTTGCAGCATCCATCCTCTTTTTAGCTTCAACTGTCTAACAGACGGTCTCAGGTTTTCCTGGAAAACATCCTGATAAACCCTTGAATTCATTCTTCCATTAATGATTGCAAGTTGTCCAGGCCCTGATGCAGCAAAACAACCCCAAATTATGATGCTCCCTCCACCATGCGTCACGGTGGGGATGAGTTGTTGATGTTGGTGAGCTGTTCCATTTTTCCTCCAAACATGGTGTTGTATGTTACTCCCATACAATTGAACTTTGGTTTCACCAGTCCACAAAATATTTTGCCAAAACTTCTGTGAAGTGTACTAATGCTTATAGACAGCAGTGGCTTTCTCCCTGGAGTCCTCCCATGAACACCATTCTTGGCCATAGTTTTACATATAGTTGATGTGTGCACAGAGATATTGGATGTGCCAGTGATTTCTGTAAGTTCTTTATTACCACTCTGAGTATTCTGCGCTGAACTCATGGAGTCATCTTTGGTGGACGGCCGTGGGTTTCCTCCGGGAACTCCGGTTTCCTCCCACATCCCAAAAACATGTATGGTAGGCTGATTGAACACTCTAAATTGTCTGTAGGTATGAGTGTGTGCGTGAATGGTTGCGTGTCTCCTTGTGCCCTGCGATTGGCTGGCAACCAGTTCAGGGTGTCCCCTGCCTACTGCCCGTAGTTAGGTGGGATAGGCTCCAGCACCTTCGCGACCCTCTTGAGGAAAAAGCGGTATGGAAAATCAATGAATGAATGAATATATTATATCATATTATATTATATTATATTATATTAATATTTAGGGCTGTCAAAATTATCGCGTTAACGGGCGGTAATTAATTTTTTAAATGAATCACGTTGAAATATTTGACGCATTTAACGCACATGCCCCGCTCAAACAGATTAAAATGACAACACAGTGTCATGTGCACTTGTTACTTGTGTTTTTTTGGTGTTCTGTCGCCCCCTGCTGGCGCTTTGGTGCGACTGATTTTATGGGTTTCAGCACCATGAATGAGCATTGTGTAATAATTGACATCAACAATGGCGAGCTACTAGTTTTTTTTTTGGATTGAACATTTTACAAATTTTATTAAAACGAAAACATTAAGAGGGGTTTTAATAAAAAAATTTATATAACTTGTTCTAACATTTATCTTTTAAGAGCTACAAGTCTTTCTATCTATGGATCGCTTTAACAGAATGTTAACAATGTTAATGCCATCTTGTTGATTAATTGTTTCATAAACAAATACAGTACTTACGTACCGTATGTTGAATGTATATATCCGTCTTGTCTTATCTTTCCATTCCAACAATAATTTACAGAAAAATATAACATATTTTATAGATGGTTTGAAGTGCGATTCAGTACGATTAATTAATTTTTAAGCTGTAGTTAACTCGATTAAAAATTTTAATCGTTTGACAGCCCTAATTATATTATATTATATTATATTTACTTTTGTTCCATGAAGAATCCAGAAAGGGTTATTTGATTGTGGCTTTCCGAAAAACAATACATTTTTACATTTAGGCACTCTTGAGGAGGGTCCGTCAGGAAGTCGAATCTCGGATTCAGGAGGAGCAGTGTGGTTTTCGTCCCGGCCGTGGAACAGTGGACCAGCTCTACACCCTTGGAAGGATCCTCGAGGGGTCATGGGAGTTCGCTCAACCAGTCTCCATGTGTTTTGTGGATTTGGAGAAGGCGTTCGACCGTGTGCCTAGGGGAGTCCTGTGGAGGGTACTCCGGGAGTACGGGGTACCGAGCCCCTTGGTAAGGGCTGTTCGGTCCCTGTACGACCGGTGTCAAGAGTCGGGTCCGCATTGCCGGCAGTAAGTCGAATTCGTTCCCAGTGAGGGTTGAACTCCGCCAAGGCTGCCCTTTGTCACCGATTCTTTTAATAATTTTTATGGACAGAATTTCTAGGCGCAGCCGAAGCATTGAGGGTGTCCGTTTTGGTGACCTCAGCATTGCATCTCTGCTTTTTGCAGATGATGTGGTGCTTTTGGCTTCATCGAGCCGTGACCTCCAACTCTCACTAGGGCGGTTCGCAGCAGAGTGTGAAGCGGTTGGGATGCACCTCCAAATCCGAGACCATGGTCCTCAGCCGGAAAAGGGTGGCATGCCCTCTCCGGGTCGCGGAGGTTCCTCCCCAAGTGGAGGAGTTCAAGTATCTTGGGGTGTTGTTCACGAGTGAGGGTAGGAGGGAGCGGGAAATTGACAGGCGGATCGGCGCAGCATCTGCAGTGATGCAGACTCTGCACCGGTCCGTTGTGGTGAAGAAGGAGCTGAGCCAAAAGGCGAAGCTCTCGATTTACCGGTCGATCTACGTTCCTACCCTCACCTATGGTCACGAGCTGTGGGTCGTGACTGAAAGAACAAGATCCCGGATACAAGCGGCCGAAATGAGTTTGCTACGTCGGGTGTCCGGGCTCTCCCTTAGAGTTAGGGCGAGAAGCCCGGTCATCCGGGAGGGGCTTGGTGTCGAGCCGCTACTCCTCCGCGTTGAGAGGAGCCAGCTGAGGTGGCTCGGGCATCTAGTTCGGATGCCTCCTGGACGCCTCCCTGGAGAGGTGTTCCGGCCATGTCCCACCGGCGGGAGACCCCGGGGACGACCCAGGACACGCTGGAGAGACTATGTCGCTCGGCTGGCCTGGGAACGCTTTGGAATCCCGCCAGAAGAGCTGGCTGAAGCGGCTGGGGAGAGGGAAGTCTGGGCTTCCATGCTAAAGCTGCTGCCCCGCGACCCGGCCCCGCGACCCGACCCCGGACTAAGCGGAAGATAATGGATGGATGAATGGATGGATGGATGGATGGATGGGTGGATGGCATTTAAGCACTCCTGCAATCGTAACACTTTTTCTGTTACAAACTGACCCGGCCCCTCATCAGAGAAGGGAAAAGTTACAGTATGTGACCCTCACAGGAAAAAGTTTGGGGACCCCTGGTTTAAAGTCTTCAACCAACCTTACTTCCATGTTTCGGAAATGTGGAAGGCAGCTGAAGTACAGTAATCTGAAAATACCCTTAAACTACCTTGAGTTATGTAAAAGGTCTGCATAAATAGATTTGCATTCAGAAGTGGTTCATCCTGTTTCTTGCAGCTAATAACTGTATAATTTTGCGGCAATTGGGACGTGGCAGGGCCTTGCTCACATCACCACCAACAACAACTCTCCTGTCCAGCAACCGGTCTCAATTTATAGATGTGTTAATCCCTCTCAAGAAATGATCCACTGCATCCCATTCTTGCTTAATATAGTTTCTAGTCTGAGTGCCAGTAGTTTGTTTTTTTCAACCACATAATTGAACAGAAGAAACGATTCTAAATAACTTTATTTAATCAACAGAAAAAGCTGTTTTGGTATTCACTCTAGGGCTGCCCCACCAACTGTTTAACAAAAAAATATTGATCATTTTACAGATGCAAAAAAAGATAGAGGATGAACAAACACTGCTAAACAGCTCCAAACATGTCTTGTGACTTCAATTATTTTAGTCGAAAGCTTACTTCAGGCTGAAGGAAATGGAAAAGACATAAAAGCTCGAGAACTTGAGCCAAACAATCTACAGCGGGACCTCCGAAGTTGAATACAATGCGTTGTGTATTGCTGGTCGAAATCCAAGTTGTTTCAGTTGTTGTCAACTGTTATCACAAAACAAATTTTCCCACAGGAAGTAATGTTGGGTGAATTAGTTCCAAGCTGTGACTGTCCTAAAACCTTTCAGCTTAAATGTCATGTTAAGTCATGTTAAAATTCTCTGCAAGGGCTGGCCAATATGGCCTAAAAATAAAATCTCATGATTTTTCCGATGTTGTTCTCCTCTCCTATTTTTTTAAGGAGACAATAAGAACAAAAGACAGAAATCTTTAAAGGGAACCTCGGACTTAAAGACTTTTAGGCTCTAATAAGCCACAATTGTTCTCTTTTACTAAAATATGTTATTAGAAACACATAAAATATTCCCATTGATTTGAAAATCTATAATATTTAGCACATGTTTTGACTTATGGAGGGCGCCATGTTTTAAGTGTGTCACTGTCACTCGACGAATGCTACCAGGTGACTGCAATTCCTTCTACGCGGTGAGATGTCCAACACATGCACTCATCGGTTAAAGGCGGAGAGTACTTACTATTTGTGTTTTTATTGAGCCTTTTATTACTTTTTCATTGCCTCAAAATACTTTTTGCAGGTGTTTCCCTCTCATACTTTTAAGCATTGTGTTTTCTTATAGCTTTATTTATTTATTTTTTATATGTTGACCACATTAGTCACGTAGCATATCTAAATCACACTTATTTGATATTACTACAGTGGGGCAAATAAGTATTTAGTCAACCACTAATTGTGCAGGTTCTCCCACTTGAAAATATTAGAGAGGCCTGTAATTGTCAACATGGGTAAACCTCAACCATGAGAGACAGAATGTGAAAAAAACAACAACAGAAAATCGCATTGTTTGATTTTGAAAGGATTTATTTGCAAATCATGGTGGGAAATAAGTATTTGGTCAATACCAAAAGTTCATCTCAATACTTTGTATGTATCCTTTGTTGGCAATAACAGAGGCCAAACGTTTTCTGTAACTCTTCACAAGCTTTTCACACACTGTTGCTGGTATTTTGGCCCATTCCTCCTTCTCCTCTAGAGCAGTGATGTTTTGAGGCTGTCGTTGGGCAACAACTTTCAACTCCCTCCACAGATTTTCTATGGGGTTGAGATCTGGAGACTGGCTAGGCCACTCCAGGACCTTGAAATGCTTCTTACAAAGCCACTCCTTTGTTGCCCTGGCTGTCTGTTTGGGATCATTGTCATGCTGGAAGACCCAGCCACGTCTCATCTTCAATGCCCTTGCTGATGGAAGATTTTCACTCAAAATTTCTTTATACATGGCCCCATTCATTCTTTCCTTTACACAGATCAGTCATCCTGGTCCCTTTGCAGAAAAAGAGCCCCAAAGCATGATTTTTTCCACCCCCATGCTTCACAGTGGGTATGGTGTTCTTCGGATGCAATTCAGTATTCTTTCTCCTCCAAACACGAGAACCTGTATTTCTACCAAAAAGTTCTATTTTGGTTTCATCTGACCATAACACATTCTCGCAGTCCTCCTCTGGATCATCCAAATGCTCTCTAGCGAACCGCAGATGGGCCTGGACGTGTACTGGCTTCAGCAGGGGGACACGTCTGGCAGTGCAGGATTTGAGTCCCTGGCGGCGCATTGTGTTACTGATAGTAGCTTTTGTTACTGTGGTCCCAGCTCTCTGTAGGTTATTGACTAGGTCCGCCCGTGTGGTTCTGGGATATTTGCTCACCGTTCTTGTTATCATTTTGACATCACGGGGTGACATCTTGCATGGAGCCCCAGATCGAGGGAGATTATCAGTGGTCTTGTATGTCTTCCATTTTCTAATAATTGCTCCCACGGTTGATTTCTTTACACCAAGCGTTTTACCTATTGCAGATTCAGTCTTCCCAGCCTGGTGCAGGTCTACAATTTTGTCTCTGGTGTCTTTCGACAGCTCTTTGGTCTTGGCCATAGTGGAGTTTGGAGTGTGACTGATTGAGTTGTGGACAGATGTCTTTTATACCGATAATGAGTTAAAACAGGTGCTATTAATACAGGTAACGAGTGGAGCCTCGTTAAACCTCCTTAGACCTTGTTAGAAGAAGTTAGACATCTTTGACAGCCAGAAATCTTGCTTGTTTGTAGGTGACCAAATGCTTATTTTCCACTCTAATTTGGAAATAAATTCTTTAAAAATCAAACAATGTGATTTTCTGTTTTTTTTCCCACACTCTGCCTCTCATGGTTGAGGTTTACCCATGTTGACAATTACAGGCCTCTCTAATCTTCTGAAGTAGGAGATCTTGCACAATTGGTGGTCGACTAAATACTAATTTGCCCCACTGTACATTTAAGTATTTTCTTAAGGCATCTTTAGTATGTTCTGTCTGTATGCATCTAAACAAAACAAGCTGAAAGTGCAAGGTAGTACTTTGGGTGTCAAATTCGCCTCCTGTGTACATACAGTATCACCGGTGTAGCACATTTTGGCAGAACACCGTTTTTTCTCCCCTACTCTCGTCTCATCCTGTCTTTCCTGTTCAATTTGCTTTTGCTGCTTGTTTTGTGAACTATCGATAGTGCTGTCATGCTCATTAATGTTACTCTGGGGTTCAAATTGAAAGGGCTGAACAGATGACATGTTTATGTCGCTAGAGTTATACTATGGAAGCCCGGCAGCGTAACCATGTGACGTCAACAACAATGGCGACCTACTAGTTAAACTAATTTTACAAATTGTATAAAAACGAAAACATTAAGAGGTGTTTCAATATCACATTATTTTACTCATGATAAAGTTTGTCTTTTAAGAACTACAAGTCTTTCTATCTGTGGATCCCTTTAAAACAAGCTTAACACTTTATAGAGCACCCGTTCAACTCATTGCCTCCCATTGACAACACTAGATGTCCAACTCATTCTGATTGGGAGGGGCGAACTTTGTCAAAATAAAGTGTACTTCTAGCCCCGTCAATAGCATTGAAACGTGACCACTAACAGCCAGTCCTCAGAGTTTTGATGAATTGGACTTGCATCATTGTCAATGACAGGCAATGCATTAAATACAGTAACATACAGTACATTGAAATTTCAAAAACAAGACAACTTTTATAATTCAGTTGGGGGACATACAGTTCTGGCCAAAAGTATTGTCACCCTGGCAATTCTGTCAGATAATGCTCAATTTCTCTCAGAAAATGATTGCAATTACAAATGCTTTGGTAGTAATATCTTCATTTATTTTGCCAGCAATGAAAAAACACAAAAGAGGATGAAAAAAAATTAAAAATAAAAATAATTATCATTTTATACAAAACTCAAAAAATTTGCCAGACAAAAGTATTGCCACCATCATCTTAATACTTGGTAGCTCAACCTTTACACAAAATAACTGTGAACAACCGCTTCCGGTATCCATCAATGAGTTACTTACAGTGCTCTGCTGGAATTTTAGACCATTCCTCTTTGGCCAACTGCTCCAGGTCTCTGAGATTTGAAGGGTGCCTTCTCCAAACTGCCATTTTCAGATCTCTCCACAGGTGTTCTATGGGATTCAGGTCTGGACTCATTGCTGGCCACTTTGGAAGTCTCCATCGCTTTCTCTCAAAACATTTTCTAGTGCTTTTTGAAGTATGTTTTGGGTCATTGTCCTGCTGGAAGACCCATGACCTCTGAGGGAGACCCAGCTTTCTCACACTGGGCCCTACATTCTGCTGCAAAATTGACTTTGGGGACCGTGTTCTTTTCTTTGAAGGTCTCGTTTTTTCCCTGTAAACTCTATGTTGATGCGTTTTTAAAAAAAGCTCAACTTTTGTCTCATCTGACCAGAGAACATTCTTCCAAAACTTTTTTGGCTTTCTCAGGTAAGTTTTGGCAAACTCCAGCCTGGCTTTTTTATGTCTCTGGTTCAGAAGTGGGGTCTTCCTGGGTATCCTACCATAGAGTCCCTTTTCATTCAGACGCTGACGGATTGTACGGGTTGACACTGTTGTACCCGCGGACTGCAGGACAGCTTGAAGTTGTTTGGATGTTAGTAGAGGTTCTTTATCCACCATCCACACAATCTTTCGTTGAAATGTCTCGTCAATGTTTCTTTTCCGTCCACATCTAGGGAGGTTAGCCACAGTGCCATGGACTTTACACTTATTGAAGACACTGAGCACGGTGGACACTGAAGCATTCAGGTCTTTGGAGATGGACTTGTAGCCTTGAGATTGCCCATGCTTCCTCACAATTTTGGTTCTGAAGTCCTCAGACAGTTCTTTGGTCTTCTTTCTTTTGTCCATGCTCAATGTGGTACACACAAGGACACAGGACAGAGGTTGAGTCAACTTTAATCCATTTTAACTTGCTACAATTGTGATTTAGTTATTGCCACCACCCGTTATGTGCCACAGGTAAGTAACAGGTGCTGTTAATTACACAAATTAGACAAGGATCACATGATTTTTCAAAGGGTGCCAATACTTTTGTCTGGCCCATTTATGGAGTTTTGAGTAAAATGACAATGATTTCTTTATTTTTTTCCATTCTCTTTTGTGGTTTTTCATTGCAAGCAAAATCGATGAAGATATTTCTAACAAAGCATTTGTAATTGCAATCATTTTCTGGGAGAAATTGAGCATTATCTGACAGAATTGCAGGGGTACCAATACTTTTGACCAGCACTGTAATAAATAAGAAAACACTACTTCCTTACAAACCTTTCAGACAGTATCAGTGTTGTTAGTACAGTATAAAAGTCGGATGTATTTCAACAAGTTTTTTCGAAACAATAAAAGTTTTTACAATCATATCACACAAGTACAGACATGTTCCCCCTTTGAAGAGCTCCTTTTTAATGTGGTTTATTGGGTTCTAGGATTGACACATTGTATCAAAGATTGGCTTTATAATTTGAATGAACGAAGAAAACAGCCCCTCTGGCGTACATGTGCTGATAGACAACATTTTCTGGAATTGAGCATTTTCTAACAGAATTGCAGGAGTGCCAATCCTTTTGGCCAGCAGTGTAACGAGAAGATATTCCTCTTTTTATTCATTTTAACTTTATTAGTGGTTTTAATATGATTTTAGAAATGTATAATTGTATTTATTTTAAAATAAAATAATTATTCTAATTGAGATTTGGCATCCACATATGCGGACACCAATTTTTGGGTCATGCAGGACACGCTTTTATTCCCAATGTCAGGCATGAAAATCTCTCACCTTTCGGCGAAATTCGCCGTTTTGAAGTCAAAAAGGGCGACCTACGTGAATTGCGTAGATCCGAGGAGAAATTTTTTTTTGGGGGGGGGGGGGGGGGGGGTCGGGAGGTTTTATTTAATTATTATTATTATCATCATGTGATTAACTTAGTACGTAAACTGAGCACTTAAGAACACAGTCAGCAAATCTTTCTAGATGCTTCGCTGACGAGAACCAATCATCGGCCCAAGCTGCGTTCCATTATTCCAAACGCGCGCACTCCTTACCCGTGTACATGGAGCGCTCGGAGAGCCTTCGGTTGCATTGCAAAGCAGCGAAAACAAAAAGCAGGCCTTATCCACATCGGGGCAGACCAGAGCGCAGCATACACACTTGCCTGTATTTGCCAGCAGATTGAATTTGGTGAGTAATGGTTTCAATCGTTTTCACGTTTTGCGATATAAAAAAGTTACTGCCATTCGTTGCAGCTTGCGTTGAACACTGCCAGAGCTAGCCAAATCTCCCATGAAAAAAAAAAGCTCCCGTTAAATTGGCGTCAAGCTTGTGTATTTAGCGGTAATATAAACGAAGAAACACACTGTTGAGTCAAATTAAGCGGCGTTCTCTCGGATGGAGGGGGCGCCTCACATCTCTCCCGTCGTCCGCCGGAGACGCGTTATTTTCGGCTTGGATTTGAGCTGACGGCCGGTGTCGGCACAACAGCGGCCCGACGAGTGGTGGGAATGAGTCCTGCTTCTTAAAGCTTTTCAGAAATACAGGGATCCCTCGTTTTTCGCGGTTAATGGGGACCAGAACCCGCCGCAATAAGTGAAAACCGCGAAGTAGCGCCCCCCCACCCATTTTTTTGTGCGTGTTCAATGCATTTATTCAGATTTTACATTGGAAAAAAGATACATATATATAAGACATGTTTTTTCACTTTTTTCACCAAAGTATCATTTATAAATGGTTTTCAAGCACTTCAAAATGTAAGAATTATGATAAGTTTTAAACATGTTACTGCCCCACCGAATTATTTTTAAACAAGAATAAAGTAGTTAGAAAATGCTTGGCTTTATTAAAAGCTTCATAGTGAGTCTACTCAAACCCTCTCAGGCTTTGGTAAACGGTGATTGGCACATGTGCAAAGTTTTTCTTTTTATATATATATTTTTTGTTTGAAGCAACTTATTTGATTGAATAATAAAGACACAAATGTCCTAGCCAAAATGTGGCCCAAACGCAAAACATTACTTAAATGGAAAAATTTGTTTCAATCAAGAAAAATAGTTTTCAAATGCTTTTTTTGTCTCAAATTTATTATTGCAATCAAAAACTTTTTTTTTTTTAATGGAAGCTACTTTTTGGGATTAAAAGTATATACTGTATTTTGATTGAAGCAACTTTGTTTTTGATAGAAGTAACTTTGTTTTTTGATTAATAATAAAAACACAAATCTAACTCCATCGTTATTGAGTGAGAAAGAAATTAAGAAAGCTTTAAAACTAAAAGCCACCGGGGAGTCTGTTTGTTTTTTTAAATATTTATATTTCATTACATAGACATGCGTCGTAGGGAAGGGAGATTGAGGGATAAAAAAAGGAGTTAGATGAGGCTGCTAAAGGCAGTGGATACCTCATCAGCTGGATGAATAGACCTGGTAAGAACAAGTTTGCAAGGATAGTCGGGTATTAAATCCAATTATAAACACAATTACAATGTTATTTTTCTATAAGATTTTTATGTCATTGCTTTATTAATCATTAGGTGCTAGAGTTGTTAAGTATGGATAATAATGAAATAATAGTTTTAAGAAAACTGTGCTGTTGGTGGCTCAGTGACCATCTGATGTGGTTTGTTCTCAGATGAACAAGTTGAGGAAGGAAGTTTTGATGCAGAGGTTGAAGGAAGAAAAGAGGCAGACTGACTGAGTCACAGCCAGAAAGTGTTGATGACAGTTTTGATTTCTATTCACTGTTGCCCCCTCCCAATTAAAGTATGTCACAGTCGCAGCCAATTATTATCTAAAGCTGGTTAAAATTTAAGTTATGTTGTTTTAAGGTGTATTAAATACTTGTTCATGTGCCCCTTTTGATCTACGAGCACCCACCCCTCCACCGGTCTCTGCATGGCCCTGCTGAAACACAGTGTGGGTCGACAGAGCTCAATATTTTGTTGGGGTGTACAATACAGTGTACTGGAACATATTTCCTCCACACCCTTCTCACCTTTTTAACCCCTGACCCATTTTCATGCCTGCAATGTTAATATTGTGGCCTACATGATACAAAATGTGGTGTCCACATACAGTAGGACAAATAAGTATTTAGTCAACCACCAATTGTGCAAGTTCTCCTACTTGAAAAGATTAGCGAGGCCTGTAATTTTTAACATGGGTAATCCTCAACCATGAGAGACGGTATAAAAGACACCTGTCCACAACCTCAGTCAGTCACACGCCAAACTCCACTATGGCCAAGACCAAAGAGCTGTCGAAGGACACCAGAGACAAAATTGAAGACCTGCACCAGGCTGGGAAGAGTGAATCTGCAATAGGTAAAACGCTTGGTGTAATGAAATCAACTGTGGGAGCAATTATTAGAAAACATAACACATACAAGACCACTAATAATCTCCCTCGATCTGGGGCTCCATGCAAGATCTCACCCCGTGGCGTCAAAATGATAACAAGAACGGTGAGCAAAAATCCCAGAACCACACAGCGGGACCTAGTGGATGACCTACAGAGAGCTGGGACCACAGTAACAAAGGCTACTATCGGTAACACAATGCGCCGCCAGGGACTCAAATCCTGCACTGCCAGACGTGTCCCCCTGCTGAAGCCAGTACACGTCCAGGCCCGTCTGCGGTTCGCTAGAGAGCATTTGGATGATCCAGAAGAGGACTGGAAGAATGCGTTATGGTCAGATGAAACCAAAATAGAACTTTTTGGTAGAAACACAGGTTTTCGTGTTTGGGAGGAGAAAGAATACTGAATTGCATCTGAAGAACACCATACCCACTGTGAAGCATGGGGGTGGAAACATCATGCTTTGGGGCTGCTTTTCTGCAAAGAAACCAGGACGACTGATCTGTGTAAAAGAAAGAATGAATGGGGCCATGTATCGAGAGATTTTGAGTGAAAATCTCCTTCCATCAGTAAGGGCAGTGAAGATGAGACGTGTCTGGGTCTTTCAGCATGACAATGATCCCAAACACACAGCCAGGGCAACAAAGGAGTGGCTTTGTAAGAAGCATTTCAAGGTCCCGGAGTGGCCTAGCCAGTCTCCAGATCTCAACCCCATAGAAAATCTGTGGAGGGAGTTGAAAGTCCGTGTTGCCCAATGACAGCCCCAAAACATCACTGCTCTAGAGGAGATCTGCATGGAGGAATGGGCCAAAATACCAGCAACAGTGTGTGAAAAGCTTGTGAAGAGTTACAGAAAACGTTTGGCCTCCATTATTGCCAACAAAGGGTACATAATAAAGTATTGAGATGAACGTTTGGTATTGACCAAATACTTATTTTCCACCATGATTTGCAAATAAATTACTTAAAAATCAAACAATGTGATTTTCTGTTTTTTTTTTTTTTTTTTTTAATTCTGTCTCTCATGGTTGAGGTTTACCCATGTTGACAATTACAGGCCTCTCTAATATTTTCAAGTGGGAGAACCTGCACAATTAGTGGTTGACTAAATACTTATTTGCCCCACTGTATGTGGATGCTGGATTTAAAGTTTTATTTAAAGTACCAAAAATAGTCACTTGCCTATAAAGCATTAGAAACTGTTAAATGTTGGAAAAAAAAAAAAAAATCTATGTAAATAAAGTGCAAAACCTCTGTGTGGTAACTATTTTTTTCTCTTCCGCCTATTTGTGCTCTCAGCCCCCAAAATACAAAAAACTACACAAATACACTATTGCACAGCAACAATTATCATTTTTAACTCATAGGCTGCCACTGACGGAGATTAACGTCCAAATCTATTTTGACTCTGACCCCCAGCAAAATTGGATTGGATGACTATCGACATCAATGGCAGTAAAACATGATCACTCAATGCCAGCCATCCCAGTTGAAATGGACTTGATGTCTATCACTGTAAATGGCAGTGAATGAGTTTATCATCTACAATAAACCCATTTTTTAAAAATTACGTAATACTATACCGTTGAGATTAATAAGTGTTGGGAAAGTGTATTTAATAAATTGTATTGCTCTAATTGTAATGAACTGCCTGACCTCTTCATTTCTATTCCAGTAATTTCCATTCCAGGTACTTTCTTTTCTTTAGATAGTTAGTTTTTTTCTTGGTTGTATGTTTTTAGTTGTGCTTCAAACCATGCAACAATTAGTGTTTCACTTTATAGCAACAATAGCAACATATCTGTTTAGTTGCTATCTTGTAGTATGCTGCAAAGCTTGAACAAGTAGCACAAAAAATGAGGGTACGAATATTATATATAGGTAGTTAAAGTGGGTCAACAGAGGCTCATGTGCTCATCACGAGCAAGTACTTTTTCTAATAAGTTGTTAATTTAACCAATGCAGATCCGTTTTCAGCAGAATTGGTCATCTCTCAGCACACAAGATATACTCTTACATGCCACCGGTTGTATTTATAGATGTGCTGGTTGATCTGAGTTTGTGTTAAAAATCCATCTTTTGCAACACATTTTTTGGCCCTTTCCTGACACATCTCGTTTCTCTCTCCTCCCGTGTCGTAGCAGGGTACACGACTGGTTGTAGTCTTTGTGCTTTTACTGTCACATTTCTCACGTTGATGTCCTCTCCCTGGTAAACACTTTATTTGGCAAAGATTTCAATGCCATTAGGGTGCAAGCAGTTCTTTAATACTGGGGGGCAAATGCAGCAGATGAGATGAGAACACAAGGGGTGGGGGTCAGTCAGGAGGGGTATGGGGTCTGTGGTGGGGCGGTATGAGAGTCTCTTTGTATCCTGGTGAAGTGACAGGCCAGGGAGCTATGGGCAAGGCTCCCCTCATTGCCCTGTCACCCCCCCCACTTCCCTTCAATGGCCTGCTTTGTTTTTGCCCTGCCGATTAAATGGAGGGCATTAAAAGTCAAGCTTAACCCGCCACTCTCACAAAAATTTACAGATACACTATGTAAAACATGCAAAAAAAACTCCTGATTAGGTCTGTCATCAACATCCACTTCCAATATGAAGTCATTGCTAATGAGCCATACAAACAGGTCAGTGTTGGATTGACGTGTGTCTTATAATCAGCCTGACAGAGCGATTTTCTATTATATTTCTGTCCAATTATCATATATCAAGATGGTATCGGATGGTCCTCCATTTTCATACGGTGTCAACGTCAGTGTGTCAACTACTTCCATTCAAAATAATGACTAAAATCTGAACCGTTATACTGTACTTCAAATGGAAGTTTCAAGAACTGCATATCTTAAACTCTTAAAATATTGTAGTTTCAATCAGAAGGCAAGATGACCATTAATTCTTTATACGGCAAATGTAAAATCATTCCATGATATTTTTTATACATACAGAACTGCTTCTGCATTTGATCATGTGCATTAGACCGGTCCAAAAACATTGGAAAATTGCTGCTCTACAAGGTTATATATTTGTTCGTTTCCTAGTCAAAAACAAGTACACAAAATTTCACATTCATAATCCTTTATTTAGTGTCTTCGCCCAAGCCCTCAATTTGTCCACTAGTGACCGCCCTCTATGCGTTGCCAACAGGGTGAGGGATAACCGATAAACTCCCAACTAAGTAACGCAAAATGAAAACAGAAATACACGATTTGACGATCTGCAAACACACAATGAAAGGTGCACTTTATTAATTTCGGATCACTTTGTCGGTTCATTGTGGGAACTCAAAAGGGAAAAACCATTATGGAGGGCACGGACAATAATTGCGTACCGAATGGCACCAAACTTCATACAGACCTAAAGACGTACAAAAATAGCCTTGTGGAGGAGAAATTTAAAAACTTACCTTAAAACTTAACTTACTAAAAATAACCATTATGCAATAGAACGTGTGCATGTTAAAGAAACAACTTAACTTTCCATTATAATGTATAATATAGCAAATATTTAGCATATTTTAGCATTGAGAAGAATTTTGGGCATTGTAAATGCTTGTCAATAGTGTATAGAAACATTGCAATTTTGGGATCAATTTTCTTTCAAAATAAAACGGACAAAGCAGGAAACATGATGTACCACAGTCACACTATTTAAAAATACATAAAATGTTGGAGGAATACATTAGTTCGTGAAAATAGTCTAAATACAAAAAATAATTTAACTGAAAAAAATAAAAGCTTCTAAAAGTGAGGAAATCTTTTTTAAAAAAAAAAAATGAAATGATCTATAAACAACTGTTTATTTATATGAATAAAGATTTTATAGTTTTTATTTTTGAATTAATAAAAAAATATATATTTCTTTTTATGTTGTAATGATTTTTGTAAATTTAGGATTTTCCAATTTTTGGTTGTATTTGTAGATATATTTTTTTATCATTACCATTTTATGTACTTATGTATTCCCCAAATGCTTTTTTATGTATACAGTGTATCACAAAAGTGAGTAAACACCTTGCATTTCAGCAGATAATTAAGTATATCTTTTCATGGGACAACACTGACAAAATGACACTTTGACGCAATGAAAAGTAGTCTGTGTGCTGCTTATATAATAGAGTTAATTTATTTTCCACACAAAATAACTCAAAATATAGCCACTAATATCTAAACTCCTAGCAACAAAAGTGACTACACCCCTTTGAAAAAACGTACATCCCTAAATTTCCAAATTGAGTATTGCTTGTCATTTTCCCCCCAAAATGACATGTGACTCGTTACAGGAGTGCTGTCAGCATTGCTGCAAAGATTGAAGAGGTGGGGGGTCAGCCTGTTAGTGCTCAGACCATACGCCGCGCTCTACATCAAATTAGTGCGCATGGCTATCACCCCAGGAGGAAGCCTCTTTCGAAGATGGCACACAGAAAAAGCCCGCAACCAGTTTGCTAACGACATGTCAACAAAGCACATGGATTACTGGAACCATGTCCTATGGTCTGATGAGACGGGCGGGCTTTCTTGTGTACCGTCTTCAGAAGAAGCTTCCTCCTGGGGTGACAGCCATGCACACCAATTTGATGTAGAGTGCGGTGTATGGTCTGTGCACTAACAGGCTGACTCCCCACCTCTTCAATCTCTGCAAGAATGCTGACAGCACTCCTGTAATGAGTCACATGACATTATGGAGGGAAAATGACAAGCAGTACTCAATTTGGACATTTAGGGATGTATGTTTTTTCAAAGGGGTGCACTCACTTTTGTTGCTAGGGGTTTAGATATTGATGGCTATATTTTGAGTTATATTGAAGGGAAAATAAATGAACTCTATTATATAACCTGCACACTGCTTTCATTGTGTCAAAGTGTTATTTTGTCAGTGTTGTCCCATGAAGAGATATACTTAAATATCTGAAGAAATGTGAGGGGTGTACTCATTTTTGTGATACGCTGTATATGTTAAATGAAAATTCAGGCATCAAGGAGTTAATTGATGGGCCACAGAAAATGAAAGTGGCAGGCCAAATTCAGAATTCATGTATAAAATCTGAATTCATGTATTATAATGTAATCAGTTTAATCAGTTGAAAGATTAATAACAACCACACTAGATTTCTTGTAAAGCAAAGTTTATTTCAAAAGAGTGCAAATAATCATCCTTACTTTGAAGCTTTTGTGCCTGATATGGTTTGAATAGTATGTTGCTATGCATGCAATCATCACACACAACTGGAATATATCTCCTTCAATTAAAAAATGACAGTAAAAGGTACTGGAAAAAATACAGCATTTCCATAAACAGTAAAGTTACATACAGTATGTTTGAAAAAAAATAATATTGATGTACACAGAATTTTGAGGATGAAAAGAATAAGGCTGCATGCAACAGGAGAGAGAAAATCTTTTTAAAATGATATATTGTGATACACAGTATATGTCGAACAGTCTTTCGGCAGGTTTTCTAGCTTTTTAAATGTTGAACAGTGAAGCTTAAGGTATATTTGGGAGGTGTTGGCAAAAAATAAGAATACATACGCTGCAGCATAATAAGAACTAAAATGCGACTTAATACAGAATAAAAAGTGTTTTTTATGTAAAGTGTAAAAAGCAACAGTGAAAAATAAGGCACAGTGATTGATAGATGTAAGGCTCTGTGAAAAGTACATTTTTGCAAAAGGTTCTCTGGATGTGCACAATCTTGTGACGTTGGAATGGATTTTCTATGACAACAGTAAGGACATCAATACACAAAATAAGGAAGATAACGACTAATGTGGTTGATGAAGTGTTTAGTAAATATATAAATCGGGGGTGTTCTTTGCCCTTATGGCTCTTCATGAATCCATCAAGTAAATGGTAAATGGTGTTATATAGCGCTTTTCCACCTTTCAAGGCGCTCAAAGCACTTTACACTCCCTCCCATCCACCTACTGGTGAACTAAAATCATATTAATAAGAAGCATTTTGACATCATCATTTGCAACAACCTATTCTACATAGTAATTATGTAAGGTAGCTTGGAATGTCACATTGGGAGAAACTGTTATAATTGCAGTTTCTTTGTTACACAATAATAGTTTTGGTATCAGAATTTTGGTGATTTTACAAATATATCACAAGTGTATGAGTTGTACTATACAAAAATGAGTTGTTTTACTTCTCAGTTCAAAATGATAATACATACATACATACAATACAAATAGATATGCAAAGAAACATGAACAAATCATGTTATATCATGCCAGGTATGCGTACCTGACATGAGAATGGGTCGCATAAAATAAAACATTGAAACACTGAATGACTGATCAAGGTTCAACACCTACTCGTTCTCTTTTAATTTAGAATTAATTATTGTGTGAATCAGGAAAAACTGGTTCGACTTCCTCACATCCACGCCGGGAGTCATCATGCTGACAGGGACAAGATAATTTTGTTTGGAGCGCTAGACATTTTGTTGCTGCAAATCTAATCTGGAACTGAAGTGTAATGCCACTGCAATCACTTTTCTCTACAAGATTGCATGCACCAATGAATCGACAAATGCTTTTAGAAGCACCACGCTCCAAACTCAGCCTTCACTTGTGACAGCATTTCCGGATCTGGGTGAGAACAGTCCAGGGTTTCTTCCCTCCTGCCTCCCCAGCCGACTCCCTCGGTGCCAGCCCACTCCCCCCAGCCCAGACCGCTTTCGCCAAAACCACTGCTGCTTCTTGGGTCGGACGTGGGGGCTGGACCGGCACCAGCGCCCTCTGGTCTCGTTATCTGTCATGGCCGCGACAGTGTAGTGTAGACAGGCTGCTCCCAGTGTGTGGGGCTGTGGGACTGTGGTACACTGGATGGGTCAGTGATTGTCGTGTACAGGGGTCTCTGGGTGGGCCCCATGTACGAAAAGGCAGAGTATAAGCCAGTTGCTTGGCTAGAGTGAGCGTAGTAGGACCCTGAGGCCTGCTGGTCGGCATACTCTGCAAACTGAGCCCTGGCTGCCAGGGAGGGGAAGGCAGCGCTATAGTGAGGGAGGCTTAGAGGGGTGTAGGTGACATGGGAAGCAGCTGTAGCCCCCTCAGAAAAGTGAGCACCAGCACCTCCGGCCTCACTCTTGATCTGGGCCTTGGACGGGTCTGAATTCAGAGCGGAGCCATGATGTTGTTGCGGCTGCTGCTTGCAGAGCCAGGCCGCGGAGTGTCCACTGGCCACTGCCAGAGCTGAGGAGATGCCGTAGCTATATTGAGACGCTGTAGTTATGGGCGTCGCTGCTCCTGAACCAGCACTCTGCCCGATCCCTGGATGGCCATTGGGGGGAAGGTACTGGTCAAACTCATTGACATCAAAAGGCTCCATGGTGGCCATCACGTCGTTGCTTATCTCACCGATGTCCATACTGCCAAAGTCGATGTGAGGCTTTGCAGACCCTGCGGCACCTGAACAACCCTCTGCTCCCATTTGGCCACGGGAGACCCCGTTGCTCAAAGCCTCCCTCTTTCCATCCCCTGCCTTCCCAGACTGAAGTTCTGTCTTGGGTGTGGTTGGTGGTGTAGGAGGACTATGGCTGTGACCTGAAGACAGAGAAGAGACTATGTTAAGGCTTTTTAATTGGAGTGACAAGTCAGGTTGCAGTAGGAAATTCTCAACCAGTTTTTCCAACCTTCATTTAGCCAAGGCACATATTAGCAGTTGAAAGATCTCACAACACACAACCAAACGAAAATTTCACAAAATGCATAAGAGAGATGATTAAATATACACGATTTGTGATCAAGGGACCATTTTTAAATACAAATGAAGTGCTATTGGATCCTTCATGGCACACTAATTTGTTGCTTCGCACTGGTTGGAAATCACTGTCAAGGGCCTACTGGTGAGGTGGGTCGAGGGAGCCGGCAGCCCACCTGCAGCATGATGGTGATGCCCATCTGCCTGAGCGGACCCAGCTCCCCCAGTGTGGACCACATCCAGATGGAGGCCCTTGTAGATGGATTGTCTATGCCTGATCTCACCCTCCAAATTGCTGTCTCCGTCACTTCCTGACCCGGAACCAGTCTTTCCGTTCTTGCGGCGCCGGGGCTGGTATTTGTAGTCTGGGTAGTCCTTCTTGTGCTGCTTTCTCAACCTCTCTGCCTCTTCGATGAAGGGTCGCTTATCGCTCTCATTAAGAAGCCTTGGATGAAGGAAAAAATATTGTGGATAGTGTTTGTAAAAATGGATTTTTTAGGGCTACTGTATGTCTAGGTTTATAGATAAGTAGACTACGTTTAAAAAACAGTGTATGGAGTGTTACATCAACACTTGCTATCAGCAAATATCAAATGCAACTATGTGACCATTTATTCCCTGCACTGCTTATCCTTACTTGGGCCATCGCTGTGCTGGAGCCTATCCCAGTTGATTTAGGATTAGAGGCGATGTTAACCTTGGACTGGTTGCCATACGGCATATATAGACAAACAGATCAAATAGATCAAGTTCTGATCTGTGATGAAGACTCTTTCTCACCTCCAAAGCTTCCCCAGGGTCTTGCTGAGCTCTGCGTTATGCAAGTGTGGGTGTTGGTCTGCCAGTTTCCTCCGCGCTGCCTGCGCCCAAACCATGAACGCATTCATCGGTCTCTTGACGTGTGGTTTGCTCTTGCTCCCATTGTTTACGCGCACTGGCATGGGGACGAGTGTCCAGTCGTAGCAGTTGAGCACCTGGCTGACCGCCTTGCGGATCCCCACTGGGAAGCGCTCATCTTCATCATCAGATTTACCAGGGGGATGGCCCCTTGCACCGTCATCCAAAACTGCCAGAAGCTGCTGCCTGTGGAGGGGTGACTCATCTCCACCGGCACCAGAGGAATTACCAGGTGATCGGGAACGGCTGTCGTCCGACACACCTGGACTGAGCTCGACATCCGACAAGCTCTGTTCCTCTCTGGACATCTTCATGAGGATGCCTGACCTTTTCCTAAAACTACCTGCTGGCTGCCTGCTGTTTGTCCCTACTTTGATGCACTAATGGGCAGACTGCTGTTGGTGTGTCTGATCTTCAACTCTGATCGCTGTTGAATTATAATATAAACTGCCAATCTGTCTCTACTCTCAGCCTCCGTTGTAAAACTCTATGAGGGTTGAACATCAAAGTTCTTTCCATCCGTGTGGTTGGTATCATAGGCGGCCCAGTGCGCACCTTAGACCCCAGTTTACCTGCTAAAGCACAGCTGTATGCAGCAAACTCGCCCACCTATCAAATGACTTCTCCGTGTCGCTCTCTTCTGTGGGTCCCACGAAGAATATTTGCCAGGTTGGACCTGAAAAAGTAGAACTTTAGAATTATGTTGTTTTTGTTGTTGTTGTTGAATAGACATTTTAAAAATAGGAAATGATGCAGGTCTATGGGGCAGGTCTATACGACAACTTTTTCTCACATTTAGCGCCACACAGTGTTGAAAACGTGGTGTGAAATTTTTAGAATCACTTTTTTTTTTTTTTTTTTTGCATATTTACGACATTATTTAGCAACCTAAATATTCATTTTTAAATAAGAAGTTTTGGACCTGAATGTTTAAATCCAGAACTAAATATTTAATTCATATCTTAAATTTATATCCTATATCCTAAATGCTAAATCTGGAAACAGTTGGAACTAAATATTTAGCTTGATATGCAAATTCGAATGACTGGAGACCGAAAGTAACAAAGTAAAAGCTAGAGCACACAAAATACTCTTTACATGGTTTCTCCTAAATATGTATTTTACCTATATATTGTTATTATGACAATGACTCATGTCCAAAAACAGACTGCCACCGTTGAGTTATTCATTTTCAATCAACGTAAACAGACAGTCTGAGCTGCTCCACCAGCTTTTATTTTGTTACTTCCGGTCTCCAGTCATGTGAATTTGCATATTAAGCTAAATATTTAGTTCTGACCGTTTCCTGATTTAACAATTAGGATATAGGATAAAAATTTAAGATTTAAATTAAAATATTTAGTTCTGGATTTAAACAATCAGGTCTAAAACTTCTTATTTAAAAATATATATTTAAGTTGCTAAATAATGTTGTAAATATGCAAAAAAAAAAAAAAGTGACAAAAAATTTCACACCATTTTAAACACTGTGGCACTAAATGTGAGAAAATGTTGTCGTAATTTTCAACATGTGCTGCTTTACAAACGGCGCCCCATACAGGTCAACCCTAAAGAGGCTTTTAAAAGACACTTCAAAAATATTCGAATGCAGAAAATTCAAACAAGTTTTCTATCCTTCATTTAATATTCTTTCAAATAAATACATCTTTACTGAATGGAACTGATACGTTCCTTTGTCAATTTAGTGAAGATCCGCGGCGAATTGTCCGAGTGGGGAATTGACATTTTCATTCCAACGACCCCACCAGCCGTTGACAAGGGGTGGCCAGAGCCCACCACCAACACCCCCTATAAATTTACCACCACACTGGCTAATACACTATAAATTGTAACAACTATCATTGGTCTGTGCACATTTGATCATTAGTAACGTTAAATAAAACACATTAAGCTAAAGTATACCAATTGGCATTTCTAATAGTTTTCCACAGCAAAGTCAAAATGCTTAAAACCAGACGAGCTGAGAGGGAGAGAATACTTATAGGTTACTTATAGGTTGCCCTTAGCAATGGCAACCCATACCGCGCCACTGATCTGTTGGGAAGTTGTTGTTTTTTATCATGCACTTCTTTGTCCGACATTTGAATAGAAATTGGAATGAAAAACTGATATGAATTCTTTAGGTATTGGGTTTAACCTATTTAACGCTTTGGTATGCCACTATTTAACAACTATTCATCTAGGTTATGTCTGTCTGGGGCAAAAATTATTATATCAACTATTTCTTACTAAGCGGAGTTACAGTAATGTGATGTTTTGGTATTTAACAATTGTTTTTTTTTTTTTTTTCTTAATTGCCATAAGTGCAAAGATTTGCAATATATGTTGGTTTCCTTATGCAAGTGTAACAATCACCCAACCCAGACCAAACCCAAAAATAAGCGACTGCTGTAAAACATTTTGCAGTTATTCTAAGGTCCCGGGAGGGAAAGTGTTGGAATGATGTGAGGCCGCAACAGCTCAGACGTCGGATTTGCACTGCACTTCTTGAATAAACATGGCCTGACTGTGGAAATATAAACCTCACTGTGCTTGGTGTGATTTGACACGGTGTGCTTGTTGCACAGGGCTGCGTCTATTAGAGGCAGCAAAATGTGTCCTTGTTTTGTCCGTTAAGTCAACACCCTGCCCCAACTTTACACCCACATCAGCTAATGTGCCATGAATCGGCAACATACAACTCAATGGTTTGTTTGCCACCTTGTCAGGGAAAACTGTGGCATAATTTGAGCTCTAGCCCGCATCCGGTGACATTATGAAAGAAGTTGCCAATTTAACTGTCGCTTTTTTATGGGGTCAGTTAGGCATTTCAACGACGCCCCACCCTTTTGTTTTCAATTCCTCTAACTTTTTACTGCAATGGGACGAAAAATCCTTAAAATTTTCTACATGTTAATAAATCTGGGGATATATATCCCAAAACCTCACAAATATCTTTTCCCAGACACCTTGTTTTAAAGCCTCTTAACCTGCTGTGACTATACCTGGTGCCCCCTAAGTGGGCCGTGCATGCAAAGGAAAAAGCATTTAAACTTTTAAACACAGCTTGTTGCATTTGTGCCCTACTCAAATATGAAAATACATTTAATTCACCAGTAAATGACCTAGTGGTTATAATTTTTTCCTTCCTGCCTAAACCACATTTTTGCTATTTCTTATATAACATAATAATCTAGCTGCAGACAGTTTCTAAAGCTCTGTTATTGTTTTGTTCTCATTTTGTTTTCAATATGCACAATGAATTGCACAAAGTTGAACTCATTAGAGTACTTTATATGCCAATAATTTGCCCTCAATTTGCTGCTCTTTTGTCCAATTACAATAGCTCACACCTAATTGGATGTTACTCTTACCCTCAACCAACTGAAGACATCATAATAACAAATTCTAATTATGAAAATGTGCGAACAGATTCATTTGATAAAAAAACATCAAATTTTATAATTACTATACTTCCAAAAGCGTTGAACGTCAACAAATTTGCAACTTCAAAGTAAAACCACCCAAGTATATCTTCCGTTATTTTGACACTTGTCACTAATATATAAGTATAAATGAATTACGTTATCTGCAATTAACATGACGGCATGAACTTTCAAACTTTACAGTAGTTGTATGACATTTGCCTAATCAGTCCTTTAATACTTAAAATCATTTAATAACAAGACCTTTGATACAACCATACATTTCAACCGGTGCAATAATAAATTTAGATGAATGCATTCTCCACATAATGGCAAAAAAAAAAATTAAAAAGCCAGATTGAGAGCAGGCATAGCAGCATCACAGCGAGGAAATTCTGAGCATCTTACTTCAGTACTGAAGAAAAGTTGGAGGTGCCTTGAGCAGGAGAATCCTTCAGTTCCTTTCCACGGTGACACTGCAGGCTTCCCCAGCCCCCTCGTTCGCTGTGCCAGGCTATGAATGCAAGCTCTGTGTGACTGCGACGGGCCTTAAAGGGCTCCTTGTAAGAGGCCCAGAATGAAAAAAATAGTAAAGCAAAATGAGGTACAAAAAGTCTTAAAGGGACAGTCACTTGAGTGGGTAAAACTAGTAGATGATTGGCTAAAAGTTCTTCTCACTCCGCCTAAGTGACAAATCAGCCTCATGCGTTCATTAGACAAAACACCATTTTACGCATCGTTGTATCCAGGGATTACGCCCACCCACGGGTGATTGATCCTTGTCCATGTTTGCATGTGCATACAGTATTATTTCGTCACAAGACAAATTTCAAGATACCATATAATTAGCACATAGCTTAAAAGTGAACATAAAAAAAAACCCCACCGTATTATTTTTATTTACATATGTAAATGTTGCATATAAAATCATTGGTTGCCATTGATTGCGCTGGATGTCCAATTTTTTTTGACTGATTACGGATGAATGATTTTGCCCCTATCAGTCAACATGAATTGGACATCCAGCATCATCAATGGCACTGAAATATGCGCATTCACAGATGGTCCTTCCAGTTTAAAAGAATTGGATGTCCATCTTTGTCAATGGCGGGCAAAGAGTTTATTTTGGGTCACTTCCTGTTGATTTTGGGCCAGTTCCGGGTCACTTCAATTTGATTTCGGGTCATGTTCTGTTCATTTTGAAGCAATAATGATTGAAAAAAAATAATAATAATAATTAATAGTCCCAGATAAATATAATTCATATTGATAACATATAATTGCCAGGGAAGTTTAAGTTTGAACTCCAAGACAAGTGTTACCTCGATAGCTCGATTAGAAAAATAAATCAGACCCAACCAAAGATTGCCTGCTTCGAAGGCTTTATGAACAAGAGCTCTCGGGTACAGACGCGGAGCCACGCACAAAGCGTCCTCTCCGCATGTGGACAAAAGAGAAATGCAGGGCATGCCTCTATTTATGGGTTGACATCATAGAAACAAAACCGAAACTTACTATAGCATTTACTGGTAAAAACATCTCAAGTTTCAGAAAAACATCTCCAGTTGGGGAAAAACACCTCAAGTTATGACCTTGAACACCGGTTCTGGCTAGAACGATGATGAGCTCAGTCTGATAAGCCACAGTCGCCCATTGTATTCATTCAGGGCATATTGGAAAACACAGGGACATAACAGTCCATATTTGGGCATATTGTGATACAGTCTACAATAGTCAAGGCTATGGGAAGGCACACTCAAACAGGTTAATATAACAATGATGTTCTATGCAACAATGTTCTCATGCAAGCATAACAAAAACATACAAAATATGATGTATAATGTTTGTGTTCTAAGCATGAATAAAATTCTCTCACAATAATTAAAAGTTAATTTGAGCAAATTAATCATTATTGGCCAAAAGGTAGCGCTCAGTTACAAAAAAGACTAAATACTAATCAGTGTTTTTTTTTCTGCAGTCATCATTAAGTTTCATCTTAGCCTTCGTCTTTTGGATGATAATACCTGATTAGTCTTAGTCATAGTTCAGTCATTTCAAGATGTGTTTTACCTCGTCTAGTTTTAGTCGACTTTAACGAAATGCTTTCGTCTGTAAATTTCAAAAGTGAATAAAGGTTTCCGACTAGTTCGAATAAAGATCGACGGACGAGCACATATTGTAGCGTCTTCAAGGACAACATCCGATAATACGCACTCAGCAGGAAAACAGTAGGCTACATCATTTTTTAAATTAATTATACCCACCTGGACGGAACAAACTACGTTTAAAAAAAAAGCTATCAGCGAGTTTAGGAGGATGCTTGCCGTTAGCATTAGCCTAATGCTAACGCGAACGTTAATGCTGTTTTAAGGCTACGAGTTACATTTAGTGTGTGGTGATCACTCAGCACAGACCTTTAAAGGCTAAAGCAGGGGTTGGGAACCTTTTTGGCTGAGAGATCCATGAACACCACATACTTCTAAATGTAATTCCGTGAGAGCCATACAATATGTTTGAAAATACAAGTAATGTGTGCATTTTATGTAGTTTAAACACTTTTAAAGTACAATAAGTCTCTGAATTATTTTTTAATAATGTCATTATGCTGTTGCTATTCACTGATGAGTATTTCTTACCATTAATGGGACTTCTGGTGCTGCATGGTTTTGCTGATGGCTTTGTAGTCTGGTTGATACTTGGTGGGGTTAAGCTTCATGCAGGCGTTGAGAAACTTATGCACGGAGCACCATCAGTGCTCATCGGTAGATTTTTTTCTTTAGCAAACTCAGTGAAGGACTTGAATAAATCTTCCCTTCTTGTTGTCCCTTTCATAGTCAAAACCTTGCAATCACGCTGAACTGGAATAAATAGCTTACGTCTGTTGACTCATCCAAAGCGAGATAAAAAACGGTGCCACATTTATGTCCTTATATCCTGCTGAAAAGTACGATACTCCTCGTCTTTTTTTCTTTTTGCCATCTTCTCAAACGGGTTTCTAAAATTAGATGACAACGCGGAAAACAAAACTGACAACGACGAAAGTTTAATAATTTTTAATAATAAATTTTTAATAATTAAAGATTTGTCTGCGAGCCAGATGCAGCCATCAAAAGAGGCAGACCTGGCTCGCGAGCCATAGGTTCCCGACCCCTGTGCTAAAGCAACATTGCATAGTCTACAATAATGGTTAACTACTCATAAAATGTCATACAGTGTGAACATGTGACAGAAACTATGGCGCATAGTCGTCAGACAAGAACTGGCATTCGTCTCGTTATGTTTTAGTCTCCCAAGACACGTTTTTAGCTCGTTATCATCTCGTCATCGTCATGAAAAAAATTGGTCGTTGACGGAATTTTTTTTGTCATAGTCATCGTTGACGAAAAACAACACTGATACTATGATATAACTTTCATGGAACCAAAGAAGTAATAAAAAAAAGTCTCCCAAAATTGTTGCTACATCTTTGTAAATAAAAGAAGAACCCACAATAGTCACAGAGATAGCTTTAAAAAAAAGTGTCCAAAAAAAAAACTTTGAATGATTATTAACGCATGACTGCATTCGACAGTGATGGATGTCCAGTTGTGTGGCTCTTTTCATCCTTCTGCTGTGAATTTACATCAGTTTATCGCTCATAGACATCCATCCTTTTCAAGTGGGAAGTTGTTTTGGATTTCATTTCATTTCATTTCAAAACAATCATTTAAAAAAAAAAAACAACAATTGAAAATCACAAGACTTTCAAGGTCTTCTGGAGAGAAATGTGCCAACCACTGTCAGAAAGCACAAGGGCGTAGGTTTGCATAGGGACGGTAGGGACAAAACACTAGCAACTTTTCAGGATGCTCATATTGTCCCCACCAACTTTTAAGCAACCTTATTTGCATAATATAATGTGTTCAGTTATATAGGTCATTTAGATCGTCATCCCATATGTTGTAACTATAGAATTGACCCTACCATTATTAAGTGAATTATTTTTATCATTTTCAGACTGACATTTGCACCTTTTTTACTTGCTGAATGAGCCTCAAACGCATGTTGGATTGGCTGATGAGTTGAGCTGACCGCCCCCCTGCACAAACACACGCAACTCTCTCACACTACAGAATTACGTTACATGTCGACATGCCGCCTCCTCCGCCCGCTTCGAAGAGGAGGGACATTAGAAGTTCTTCCGGTCAGCAGCCGCTGTGATATACTGTATAAAGTCAAAAAAACACTAATTTTGCTACTGAAAGTCCGACCTGCATCACAGTTTAGCATTAACATTACATTAAACTGTGCGAACTTGCTAACCTTAGTAGGAAGTTGCTTAGGAGAAGTGTCCTCCTGTATGTGTTTTCTACTTTGTTAACGTTAATTAAACAGTGAGAAATATAGTGAACTCTGCTCAGCTGTTAGAAATGTAGTGATCCAAGGTTTACCCCATTCTTCCCAGTTTTCATTTTTATTATGCTTATATGGTCTTAAAGCAGCCCAAAGGAGCTTTCTTTTTTTTTTTTTTTTTATGCTGTGCTTCTGGACAAGAGCAGTAGTTTTTTTCCTAAAGGAAGGCTCCATTTTGTTTATTTTTGTCATTCCCTAAGACGTTTTTTTTTTTTTTTTTTTTTTTTTTTTAAATAATATTTAATTTATTTAGACAATTTTGAGTGGTATCAAGACAAATGTTCATTTTTTTGCATTTCTGCATAGTTAAGAGATTATTAACAAGTTTGTATTTCTTGAGTATGGTAATATAATTTGTAATCAAATAATGCAATTTAAATTTGCTAATAATATCAAGACATTTATTCTGAAAGTTTTCAAAATGTTTCTTTAGTAGTATTTGAAAACAAAGGTTTGGATCGTACGGTGTATCACCTCAACCAATGCATATGCACTGCAAAAACCCACCTCCGTAAAAATGAGAGAAAAAAAAGAAAAAAAAAAACGTATATTCCTTTGTTTTCAGTGTAAATCTACTAGAAATAAGTGAAATTATCTGCCAGTGCTTCAAGTAAATTATACTCAGATTTCTTGAAATAAGAAAAATAGGTAGCTGAAAATAGGCTTAACAGATTTATTTTAAGCAAAAGGTTTGTACATTGAATCTAAAAAAAAGTTGTTTCTCAGAAATGTTCTCAATTCAAGAATAGATATTATTCAAAACGTTATTTGGAAGTATTTTTTCTTGATTTAGGTGAAAAATTACCAGCAGTTAGATGTATGGGCTTAATAACAACAAATGGTAATATTTACTAAAATTAAGTGGAAGAATCTGATGCATTAATCTGTTAACTAGCCTTTAAAACTCAAAATTATTCGACTAGATTTAAGAAAAATTATCAGATTAAGATGTTATGAATTTGAATCGTGAAAGCTAGAATAAGTCAGTACAGATTTATTTTGCATTAATCATTTAGCCTATCAATCAGTTTGGTTCTTATTGGTGAGAAATGCAGCCCTGACTGCCGTTCACCCAATCTGTTTGGTCTTATTAATGTCTCGTCCCCAGCAAAAAGTGTACATGCAGGTTATGCTGTTATATCATCCTACCAATATTGAGACCAAACCTACGCCCTTGGTGTCTTATAAACAGTTCATTAACATAAGGTTAGCATTTGCAACAATCTAGTCCAAGTGTGTTTAAACAATTTTGTATATTTACTGTAAATGCATTCAACAAGCAATAGCACTTTCACATGCAGTTGTCTTTTATAATGAGGCGCTTTTTAAAGGTTCCCCCTCGTGAGAGAGCGGTTCTTTGTGTGTGTCTTTTCAAACGGGAACTGTACAGCACGCGTTCAAAGCAAACAGTCTCAGTTCAAATGAAGAAAGTGGCAAGGAGAGGCTAGAGACATTTGGAAACAAACACAGGCAATGTTCTTTGCCAACAAAGACGCCCTGTCCCTGCCATGCGACGCTTTATGACCCATACTAAAAACTCACACTTTTTTGTCTTGGGATGTTTACTTTAAGACAAGAATCCACACTTTGATTCGCAATCAGTCGGTCCTCTGTATCTTTATTTCTTTGCTTTTCCTATTATATCACACGTGAAATCTAGTGAAAAGTGACACGATGTTGCTTTGCCTGTTGACTATGCGAATACTATTGTATACCAGGAGTAGGAACCTCTTGATACCTTCCGATATGATATGATAATAATTGTCTGACAACATGGTGATACAACAATTATCAACACGAGTCAGGGAATCAGTCTACGATATTCTACGATCAGAGGTGTAGCAAGGGTCCCCGGGGGCCCCAGGCAACAAACAACATGGGGCCCTTCCGAGTCACGTGACACACATACATACTCGCGCAGTGTAATGAACACAAAGGTGGGGGGGTGCGTTCACGTGCAGCCATCTTGGCCATAAAAGTGGCGAAAACTAAGCACTTTACACTGACTCATATGGATGTACTTACACACATTTTAACAGGTGGCCGTCCTCTGCTTGAAACGCGCACCTTACGCCTATTCTCGCTCCCAGAATACGCAGCGCTTGTGACGTAGGACAATAACAGGACTGGTTGCTATGGGAACGTACGCATACCCAAGGAACCTTGCTAAAAGGAGTATTAAAATTGCTAATAAAATTGTTTAGGATTATTTTAGATGCATATATGTTATATTTTTCTTATAGCGTATTCGACGAGCAATACGTTAGACTCATTAATAGACTTTTTGGGAAAAATCACAATTTCTTTGAGTAGTCACATGAATAATGAGGTGGCCTGTGAAAATCACCGTAAAACAACTAGCAAGGACTTTCCAGAGAGTACTTGGTGAGTCACTCTTCACACAATCATGTGGTATTAATAGCTGATTGGACTTTCTTAAACATGTATAATCTACGTGACATGGTACTGCTGATTGGGATTGATAACCGAATCGTTAGATAATCTGCCAAATGATTCCATGGTATTGAAATACTCCCTACACTTGTCGCTCCAACAGAGCAGTAAAGCTGCGAGTGCTAAATCTGTTGGCCCTCTGGGGGCCCCTGCTGGCTGGGGGCCCTAGGCAGTTGCCTGGTTTGCCTAATGGGACACGACGCCTCTGTCTACGATACAAGTATTAAAGACAAAAACTATTTCTAAATGGAAAAATAAACAATATTTTTTGCACCATTGCGGTCAATCTGTCACTTTTGTCTTCCTCACAGACTGAGAATATTTCATTACAACCTTTTTGTAAATAAATACAGCAACACTGTATAAATGCAACATTTTTGGAAACAAATGGATGTCTTTCTTAACTTATTTCCTGCCATTGACAACGATAGATGTCCAATAACGTACCGAAAGAATGCTATTTTTTAGACCACGACGTCGCCATCTTAAACAGGAAGTGGCTCAACATAGACACGCCCTCGCATACAACTCATGTTGTGCTTGTTTTCTGCCGGTAATCTTTCAAAAACGAACATGCTGAGTAAACACTGCTGCTATGGCACTGATAGAAACGACTCTAGACATTATGAGACATGAAGGATGTTTTCTTCATACGTTTCCCGAAGCCAAAAAAAGAGAGAAAAATGAGAAAAATTGTCCAAAAGACCAGTTTAACACCAGCAAGGTGAAGCTATTCACCTTCATACGCAGTAAACATTTTGTTGGGGGCCATGGTCCTACAGAGGACAAAGCGGTAAGCCATTTTGATACTTTTACCTATTTTTTTAGCATGGCGTTTTGCCGTGCTGCTTCTGTCTGACAATGAATGACATGAAAAAAATTAAATGCTTTTTATGCTTTTTACGAAACCACTCCTTGGTTATTCTGGCTGTCTGCTTCGGGCCACTGCCATGTTGGAAGACCCAGTCACGACCCATTTTCAATTCTCTGAGAGATGGAGGTTATGACCCATAATCTCACAATACATGGCCCTGGCCATCCTCTCCTTAATACAATGCAGTCGTCCAGTCAACAATTCTGTCTCTGTTATCCTTGGACAGCTCTTTCATCTTGAGCATGTCAGGATTTGGAGTCTTCCTGATTGTATGGGGTGGACAGGTGTTTATATGCAGCTTACCCCGTCAAACAGGTCAAAAAGTCAGACTCAAAAAGTCCACCTCCACTCCACTTATTCCTTGGACTTTTTAAAGTTGATTAACAGGTATCTGAGGCTCTAGGGTATTCAGGACATAACATGGGGTGTGCTCCTCCTGTCAAACCCTCACCCAGAAAGACCAATGAAAATGGAACATCAAGAGCAGTGTGTTTATTTGGCTCAGAGGGAGACAATCGCCAAAATGACGAACAAAACAAGCTGAGAAACCCTGCCTTCCCTAACAAAAAGAAAAAAGGTCAAAAGACATTCCTTTACCCAACTCCTATCACCCAACAACAGGAGAAAACTAAACAAAAAGGCATCTCCCTCCTACATTACTGCTCAACTATATTTACACCATATACAAAAATATGCAAGAATAAAAAAAATTAGGCATCACTGGTGGAATCTGCACACAAACTGGCGATTCTGAATACTGGTCTAGCTGGAGAGGAGGACGAGTGCTGTTGGCAAGGTTCTTAAATAGGCCAGGGAGTCCACACCTTGGCCAATTATTGGGCACCAATCAAGAGTGGCTTAATCACCAACACCTGCACCTAATTACCTAATTCACTCAATCAGTCACCCAACACCACACACACACCAGTGGAAAAAAACAAAACAAAAAAACAAAAAAAAAGAACAATTGACCCACAGGGTCATAACACGTAGTAAAACTACTCTGAAGGCTGAGTTATGCTTCTACGGCAGACCCTTGCCCGACCCGATTTACGACCCCTTCGCCGTAGCCTGACGTGCATCTCCACAATTTTCTGACTGGCCGACGTCTTAACCAGTGTTGTTAATCTTAGTTTAAAAAAAGTAGTTAATTACAGTTACAAATTACTTCTCCCAAAAAGTAATTGCGTTAGTAAGTCAGTTACCTGAATGTAAAAGTAATTAGTTACTTGACAAAGTAACTGGTGATAATGTTCATGTTTTTTTTTTCTAATTTAAAAAAAAAAAAAAAATGCTGGTCACACAATCTGAAGTTTAAAGGGTTTTTGGGACAATTGGCCCTAGCCCAATTTGTTACCCTAAACTTAACTAGACACAGGGGTATTGCAGGTATTGTGATAACTAGATAATAACCCTTGTTATGTGTAGAAGTCATTTAATGTTGTGAATCAATCTTTAAGTTGTTAAAATTGCTCCCGTTATTGCATTAGTTCACTTCTGTCTATTTTCGACATGTGTAAGTTTTAAAACTGTTTCATCATTTAAAGATAGATTTAAGTTAAGTTTTGCCGATTTAGGAGCATTTTAGATAAAAAGTGACTTAGGTTTGCCAGGAAGGTTTTCTACAACAGAGCCTTCATGAGAAGTCTACTCCTTTAAGATGGCGGCTGTTTACTAACGCATATAGTTCTTTATTATACAGTATATGTTGCTAATGCCGCCGTGTCTGTCATTTGCATCTAGTTCTGTGTATATGTGATATCTACCAAAGCATCATGTGGGCGTAGTTTGTAGGCTATTGGCTACAGTCAGGTATTATTGGAGCCACCTAGCATAGTAGCATCGCGTTTGCAATGGTGTCACACTGCCTTGCCTCCTCCCCATTCCTGCTCTGCTCTTTCGTCTCGGTGAGTCCATCTTTTTCCAGACTTTTCTCGTGATAGTCAACCAACATCGTAACGCACGCCTTTACCGCCTCAGTAACGCTAACGGCGTTGCCAAGATGAGAAAAGTAATTAATTAGATTACTCACTACTGAGGAAAATAAGGCCGTTAGTAACGCCGTTATATTCTAACGCCGTTATTAACAACACTGGTGTTAATGCTTGGCGATGTGGCGTGAATGGACAGTGATTGGTCCGCTCAGACTGTTGTTTCATGTTCAGCGTGAAAATCCCGCCATTTTCAAACATTGTTTTGCTACACGCAAAAATGGACCAAACCGACGAGAGTATCATCGAAGAACAAGTACGACAACTTCTACAATGTCTCGTCAAGACATTATAAAGTTTGCCAAATGGCAAGATCAGCGATTGCATAAAAAAAATGGAAGAACCACCGAGACAAGTATGTGTGTGTTCGGAAGCGAATGGCCACGAAGCGTTGACACAGTCGGCCAAACACTGCCAGCTTTTTATCACTTTATGTCGTATTTTTGGTTGGTGCACTTCATCATTTATGGTGTACATATGTTTTCTGTGAGTCTTTGACTTATTTATATTTCACACTTCAAGTATATAGAGAATAAAGCACAGGTTTGGTTTCAAAAAAGTTGTTTTGATGTTTAATTTTCAACAACTGTTAACACACTTGATACATCATCACTGATTGAGGGTGCCTCTGTGCTTTTATGATAACGGATGGGGGGAAGCAGGAGAGGAGTCGATGATGGCTTTCCCCACTTTATTGTGCCAACAATAAAATAATTAACAGAATAATAGCGGCTGCCGCAACATGCGACTAATGCAATATCTTGGCTTTGTCCCGTTCTTTCCACTCGCTTCCCGCTACATCACCACTCCCCAGTCTGATCGACTCTTAAAGGACCCGCGCTTAGTTACGGACATTACAGTATGATCAACATTTGTTGTTCAATGTTAATGAGCTGAAGATCCACTTTCAAGCGTTCCCTCTCCGAGTCAGTAGGCATTATTGTGTAACCGGAAGGAAAACTAGAGGAGGCGACAAGAGTCCCCCCAAACCGTACAAACATAACGCCACACCCCTCTAGTGGCTTGGAGGTGAATTGCAGAGCAACGCGTTCCCTTGCCGCAGAACTGTCGAATGCTCATTGATGCTGTAGTAGCCTCGTTGTCAAAGCAACGCAGAAGCATAACTCAGGCTTTAGAAGTACATTTTCCTCAAGTTACTCAAGTAAATGTAACGAAGTACATTTAACGAGTTACAACCCACCTTTGTGCACAGAGCTGTAATATAGTGTTTAAATGTTAAAATATCGTTTATGATCAATGCTTCCGGGCCCTGTTCACATTTGTTCCGCCACTGAGCCAACCAAAACATTGGAAAAATGTCCTAGAACAGTTTTACACCCGTGCAAATGCAAATTTGGCCTCACTAAAATGTCGATCAATGAAAACCTCTCTGTATACTAACCCCATGCTTAACTTTAGCCTCTACAAATGCCAATGCCACACACTGACAATTAGGATATAAAGTAAATTACAGAAGCTTGAGAACAGATTCATCTGTTTTTACTGTACCTTGAATTTAAAAACCTCAATTTAGTAACGATTTAGTGACACACAAAACCCCCAACATTAATTTTAGAAACAGCATGCATGCATTGTGTAGTGTGGTATTTTTTATGATAAAGAGATAAAAAAAATCAACATTCTTTGGGCGATCTGTAAATGTATTTTGCCTTGTAAATGAATCACTCTTTTTGTCAGTTATCTGGGTCAGACAAAACAAATTCTCTGGTTAATTTAACAATGACCCACAAGAAACAGTATGATCCTCTGATGTGGGACTGTGAATGTTTCAAGGCTCTGAGCAGAGATGAAAATATAAGCGTGTGGACTTGCTAATTCATTTCCTTCAAAGAGATACTTTGCTTATATATTCATAAAATTTTCTTTACTTGTACACACGTGGACAAAAATGTTGCCAACACTCTGTTATTGAAAGAAAAAACAGAATAAAAGTAACATGACTTCTTTTCTTACGTTGCAGAATCTGTCTAGTATAAATGTTGCTTACTTTGAAAGTCTGGATGTTTTTTTTATAACATAAAACAAATAGTAGTGCTAGGAAGAGTATATTTAGGATGGCTTGCAATTGTAAAAATGATAGCTTCCATGTTAAGGAAATTTGTGAGTCAGAGAATTTCCCTGCAAATATACTAGTATTTATTTCCCAATGCACAGGGTTTGTTGGGTCATTGTTTTTGTGTGTGTGTGTGTGTGTTTTTTTTTTATTTTTTAAATTACAGGTAGTCCCCGGGTTACGAACGAGTTCCGTTCCTGCACTGGCAACGTGACCCAAATTTCCGCGTAAATTGGAATTAATCCTTTAACTCATTCACTTCCAGCCATTTTCACCAGAGCAAGGCCCTTCACTCCCGGCCGTTTTACTGGATTTTGACTGATTTTGCAAGACCCACAGAAAATTCTGTTCTATTGCTATATAAACATGGAACCCACCAAAAGAAAGATTAGACTCTCTTCTTTCAGCACGAAGAATCAAGTGAGTTCATATCTTTTCCATTCTTTAGAAATCAGCATTAGAAAATAGCTTAGTTTTGGCAGTTTTCCAATTTCTGGTGAAAAAACAGAAATTGAGCTTTGTGTGAAAGCATACATTTCAAACATAACTTTGACTTTAACACAGCTATTTATTGCTTTAGTTACATCTCAAACATTTGAATAATGTTTTCCTTTTACAAAATATCATAAAGAACAAGACAAATAGAGCTTTTGATAGCAAAGTAACAATTTATTTACACCTAACTAACTGAGAGATGACGCTGTTGTCACCGAGATGACACTGTTGTCGCCGCGACAGCCGGGTAAACTTTTCCCTCATTGTTGCCTGTCTCATACAGATGGATTTTTTTGAGTCTCTGCGGGGTCTGCTCGGCGAGCCCGCTGCAGTGGTGGTCCCGGTTGTTCTGCTCGGTCGTCCAGTGCCTGGCACCCCGGGCGTCCTCCCGGTTGTTCTGCTGGGTCGTCCGCCGCCTGGCATCATTCCGCCAGCGCTCCGACCGTGCTGCCCGGCCGTTCATTGCTGTTGAATCGGGTTGCGGGTTTTACCAAATGCGGTACTGCCCTCCAGTGGCCGATTTTATTGCTTTAAAATGGATTTTCAGCTTTGTGCTTTGGAGCTCAGTTGAATCAGGACCCAGAGATGTCTTTTATGAAAAAACAAAACAAACATAAAAGATGTATAAATACGTCTTCGGCACACTAAAACAATTAAAAATAGAACGCATTTATATGTTTTTGGGAGCAAATGGATAAATACCCCTAAATCTAAAAATAACTATCCTAAAACATGTATTATACCTCATTGTTCTGTCCTCACCAAGAGATTGGAGCTAAGTCAGATCCTTCTCTGAGTGTGTGCGCTCTACTTCGTGTGTGCAAATAAGTTCTTCTTCGTGTGTATACGTGCTCTCACTCACATGCGGAAGTACTACCTGCTGTATGCTTCTTGCGCCAAAATAATAGCATGCATCACAAGGCAAAAGTCAATATTATAATCAAATACACATTTCGCCAAAGGACTGAACAGTCATATTAATAAAATGAAGTAAAAAAATAAGATATTGTTCACGCGACTATAAATAAAAAAAATAATAAATAAATTAAAAAAAACGACTGCAGACAAAATGTAAAGTTGAAATCATATAAGTCGGGTGCTTCGTAACCTGGGGACTACCTGTATTGTAATTTTTGGACTAAAAGGAACATCTGATTATAAGTTTCACCCATCTAATTTATCAAAAAATTTGTCACCTAGTAAAAATCCATATATGAGACGCACTGGATTGTAAAAAGCATGGTTCAATGTTTGGTGGAAAAGTAGTTGCTTATGGTGCAAAAATTACAGTTCATCGCGAAAAGCTTCAAGACATTTGAAGAGTTTGGGAAGCATAATTGTTTGATGTTGCGGCACAGATTTTGACTATTGACTACTGGCACTGGCAACATAATAGTACTATTTTTATCAATGACAATACAATGAATTAACTTTTTTTTGTAGTATTCAAGCATAATTTTTGAGATGTGATATGTTAACGTACTTAAATGCCAAAATTTATGGTAGCCTTTTCCGTGCTGCCAATATAAAAGTGACATTGCAGCCAAAATTTAGGCTGACATCTGACTAGTCTTAAATTATTGTTAACACTTTTTGCTTCTTCTGAATTCAGTGTGCCTGATTGGATGCATTAGGTATCAATTTACTACCTAACTGACCCACTGAAGGGGCGTAGCTTGCGGGTGCTGGTGCTGCCCGGGTATTTAGGTGGCCTGCTTTATGGGCGTAAATGGCGCCCGGGTGGACAAGGGGGGGCCCTAAATAAAATCACATATGATGATGTGCGTACCTATGACGATGTGTTTATGCGGGCGTGCATATCACAGCTAACATCTAACTCTCGGCTAGCAACTATCTCCCCCTGCCAACTGTTTGTGAGTAATGCATGCAAGACAATTGAAAATAGCAACTCTTATACACAAGTTTCTGAAGTACTTCCGCTTTACCTCCGCATTTCTTCTCGTGACTTCCATTTTACACGTTCTTTAACCAAAGCAACAATGGAGCTGGAGTGGCATTACACATCAAATTCCCTCAAAAAAGACATTCTGGAAATGCCGCATCAATCTGCCATCATCACGACATGGGAGGACAACATGACGAAATGGCTATGAGTCTCCACAACCAAAATATTTTTCTATTTTATTGATTTAATGGCAGTGGATGGAAACACAGTCAGGCAGTACCTGCACATCAACAAAGTGGAATGTGTCCTAATACATGAATATAGGAATTTTGTGTTCATGAAGGCAAATGTTGAACCCAGACAGTGCCACCATAAAGCTATAACAGGTACATTTATGTTCAATTTGACTACAATTCTGTGTGTTGCGTCAGAGCTGAGACATCACTAGCTTTGCTAAATGTAGCTATACAACAATGCAGAAATGGAAAAATAACACTCATCCACTACAAGTCATACACGGGGTTTTTACCCTCAATGCAAGTGTTACATGTTTTTTATTTTGTTTGTTAACAGGTGGAAAACACTGTTAGGCTAGGGATGACAACTTGATGTGCCTCACAACACTTGATGGACATATATCAAGACTACGCGCATTCTGCTTTGATGATGGAAGGCTCGATTTATGCTCAGCTTTGTTAACATTTTCATAAAAATTTTAGAAATTGTTTTTTATTGACCTGTTTCGCACATGCACCGATTGTTATAAATAAAAGAAGAAATGGAATCCATAAGTCCGTAAGTTTTATTGTGATCTATATCTGCAATAAAAAAGAATTACATAATATTTGTTATTATATGTACGTACATGTGTGATGAGCTAATAATACCATACTATACTATAATCTAACCAGGTTAAAAATACCTTGTAGTAGAGATGTACCGATCGATCGGGTCCGATCACGTCATTTTCAAAGTATCGGAATCGTCATAAAAATATCGGCCATGCCTTTTTTAAATATATATATATTTTTTTTATTAAATCGTTTTCTAATTGTATTTAATGTTACAGACATAATATGTTACACTCATCCAGAGTCTTTAGTTTAGGCTTGAGGTAGGGTTATCAAATTTATCCTGATAACGGCGGTAATTAATTTTTTTAGAAATGTATCACGTTAAAATATTTAACACAATTAATGCATGCATTGCACGACCCACTCACGCATTGTCGCGCTCAATCTGTAATGGCGCTGATTTACCTATACAGAGAGATAAAAGGCAGCGTAAAATGAGTAGAGTGAATTTTGGCATTGTTTGGAGCCTTTTTAAAATTGGCTAAAGCCTTACAATCCCTCTCCCTACAATTAAAAATATCATGGGGAGCAATGCTGGGAAGCAAGCTAGCAATTGATCTTTTTCTTAACACCTTATGTTATTTCCCAGCGCGGAGAAGATATATCAATTGGTAGCACTACGCACAGTCATGGTTCCACTTCCCATCATGCATTTGGGCATGGCTACAGTATCATTTACTGAAAGCTCAACAAATACACTAGATGGCAATATTTAGTCACAATATACAAAGTCACAAGTCTTTCTATCCGTGGATCTCTCTCACAGAAAGAATGTTAATACTGTAAATGCCATCTTGAGGATTTATTGTCATAATAAACAAATACAGTACTTATGTACTGTATGATGAATTTATATATTCGTCCGAGTTTTATTCATTTTTTTCTTAATGCATTGCCAAAATGTATATGATCGGGAAAAATGATCAGGAATGATTGGAATTGAATCGGGAGCAAAAAAGCAATCGGATCGGGAAATATCGGGATCGGCAGATACTCAAACTAAAACGATCGGGTTCGGGAGCAAAAAAAACATGATCGGAACAACCCTACCTTGTAGTATTTCCTTGTAACAAAAAATCCGTGTCAGCACTTCTGCATTCGGCAACTGTAATATTATTTGTAATTTTGCCTCATTTTGGTCACTGTGGCCGACGTATCAATTTACACCTAATGTTAACACAGGCTGCACAGATTGTTAGAATTTTTTCCACGAACGATCAAAGAAGTGATAAGAACAAACATACAATCTTTTAGGTGGATCCTTTAGGTTTAAAGCAGCGAGCCACATCCTGTAGCTGGTCAAAACATTCCACTTCCAACCATATACTGTACTGTATATAGGCACTTCCAGGAGTTCACACAACCACACACAGCACAGAAAGTCGCGGAGCCTCATCTATGTCGTGCTGAATCTATTTTGGGAGATTCTGTGGGTTCCTCTGGTATGATTTTGCAGTTTAACTACACCGTCTATAGACCACTTACTTCAACCGCACTTCATGCTGTTTTGTCTAAACGGGAAGTCCGTAGCAGAAAATGTCAAAGATGGCGCCGCCCATGTTTCACTCAGGAAACTTGTCAATAAAAAAACCAACAGAACACAGACAACGCAATTTGTTCCAATATCAACATTGATTAATTTATTATTCATAGTATTATGCTAACTTAATATGTAGTCAGCTTAAAAGTCAAACTCACTAGTCACAAGTAAGTAGAAAATTAGATGTCATTAGGTTTGAGCAAAAATATGTATGCTACAGTGCTGCTTGTTTTTACACAAGATAGTTTTAGGTTGCAGCACTACTTGATACAGTCAACATTTGTGTTATGCTAACTTAATATGTAGTCAGCTTAAAAGTCAAACTCACTAGTCACAAGTAAGTAGAAAATTAGATGTCATTAGGTTTGAGCAAAAATATGTATGCTACAGTGCTGCTTGTTTTTACACAAGATAGTTTTAGGTTGCAGCACTACTTGATACAGTCAACATTTGTGGCACGTCAGTTTAATGTCAATACAAAAATAAAGTGAGTGAATAAAAACTTGTCGTAATTGTTGAATAATGTTTCACCAAATAATTAAAAATGTGTTATATCATTTTATATCGTGATATAAAATGGTCCATATCGTGATATATTTTTTTCTCTCTCCATATAACACAGCTTTAGTTAGGGTGCTTATGTGCCAATAATGGTGTATTGGTATGGTGTGTGTGTGTGCATGTGGTGCTTTAATGAATAGCTCATTGTCTGTGCTTCATATCTCATCTGACCTGCCAAAGGAAAGAATCCTGTTACTTCAATTGTGTATGGGGTAACATTTGATGGAAAGTGATACATGGGGTCAAGAGAGATGTATGGTGTTGCTTGAAGGGGGAGCAAGGGGTTTATTGGTGTAAGGGGTAGAACATTTTGCTATCCCTGGCTGATTTAAAATAGTTTTCTGTTATCGCTCGTTTGTGCATTTTGACACTAATAAACGAAATGTCTGTACAAACAAAAGGAAATAATGTGAATACTAAAACATATAAAAGATTTAGTATTTGTGCAGCTCTTTGCACTTTCTCATATGAGATATCAAAACTTGAATCCCTGATGTCTACAAAACAAAAACATCACACTGGAGGAGTTGAGTAGACACACACTGCGCAAAAATCTTGTCTTAATAAGCATGTGTCTAGTTTCTAGTAGAAAAAAAAATCTCATTCCACTGACAGTGTATGACAAAAGTGAGTACACCCCTGCATTTCTGCAGATATTTAAGTATATCTGTTCATGGGACAACACTGACAAATTGACACTTTGACACAATAAAAAGTAGTCTGTGTGCTGCTTATATAATAGAGTTAATTTATTTTCCCCTCAAAATAACTCAAAATATAGCCATTAATATCTAATCCCCTGGCAACAAAAGTGAGTACACCCCTTAGAAACTACGTACATCTCTAAATGTCCAAATTGAATACTGCTTGTCATTTTCCCTCCAAAATGCGATGTGACTCGTTACAGGAGTGCTGTCAGCATTACTGCAGAGATTGAAGAGGTGTGGGGTCAGCCGCACTCTACATCAAATTGGTGTCCATGGCTGTAACCTCAGGAGGAAGCTTCTTCTGAAGACGGTACACAAGAAAGCCCGCCCGTCTCACCAAACCATAGGACATGGTTCCAGTAATCCATGTGCTTTGTTGACATGTCTTCAGAAAACTGCTTGTGGGCTTTCTTGTGTATATATATACACTCACCGGCCACTTTATTAGGGACACCATGCTAGTAACGGGTTGGACCCCCTTTAGCCTTCAGAGCTGCCTCAATTCTTCGTGGCATAGATTCAACAAGGTGCTGGAAGCATTCCTCAGAGAGGTTGGTCAATATTGACATGATGGCATCACACAGTTGGTGCAGATTTGTCGGCTGCACATCCATGATGCGAATCTCCCGTTCCTCTACATCCCAAAGATGCTCTATTGGATTGAGATCTGGTGACTATGGAGGCCATTTGAGTACAGTGAACTCATTGTCATGTTCAAGAAACCAGTCTGAGATGATTCCAGCTTTATGACATGGCGCATTATCCTGCTGAAAGTAGCCATCAGAAGTTGGGTACATTGTGGTTAAAAAGGGATGGACATGGTCAGCAACAATACTCAGGTAGGCTGTGGCGCTCCAACGATACTCAATTGGTACCAAGGGGCCCAAAGAATGCCAAGAAAATATTTCCCACACCATTACACCACCACCACCAGCCTGAACCGTTGATACAAGGCAGGATGGATCCATGCTTTTATGTGGTTGACACCAAATTCTGACCCTACCATCCGAATGTCGCAGCAGAAATTGAGACTCATCAGACCAGGCAACGTTTTTCCAATCTTCTATTGTCCAATTTCGATGAGCTTGTGCAAATTGTAGCCTCAGTTTCCTTTTCTTAGCTGAAAGGAGTGGCACCCGGCGTGGTCTTCTGCTGCTGTAGCCCATCTTCCTCAAAGTTCGACGTACTGTGCTTTCAGAGATGCTCTTCTGCCTACGTCGGTTGTAACATAAATTCACTCAAATCACCTTCCCCATGTCTACATGCCTAAATGAGTTGCCGCCATGTGATTGGCTGATTAGAAATTAAGTAAACGAGCAGTTGGACAGGTGTTCCTAATAAAGTGGCCGATGAGTGTAGATACTGTGTATATATATATATATATATATATATATATATATATATGTTTTAGGGCTGTCAAACGATTAAAAATTTTAATCGAGTTAATTACAGCTTAAAAATTAATTAATCGTAATTAATCGCAATTAATCGCAATTCAAACCATCTACAAAATATGCCATATTTTTCTGTAAATTATATATATATTCTGTGAAATTATTTGTTGGAATGGAAAAATAAGACACAAGATGGATATATACATTCAACATATGGTACATAAGGACTGTAGTGGGCATTTCACTCTACTGTCATTTAAATCTGTCTATGCTGTCCTCACTCCGAAGCGTCTACTTTTTCCAAAGCTAGACAGCTAGTGAACGACGCCTTAATAATCAGACTTCTTCCTTTTTCATCTGATTTATTAATAAAATGGCCTCAAACCACTGTCCTCTTTAGACCGTAGTGAAACTACAAAAAAAAGTACACAAGCATTGCATTATCAACAACGTTAGCTTAGCATGCTATACAGGTTCACTAAACAAAAAGCGTCTCATACAAAAAATATAACATTTCGCTAACTAACATAATATGTACATTCTTTACAACAACCATACTTACGGACAAATCTTGTCCAAGGATCATATAAGCACAACATTACAACGTAGGCGTCAGCCCGAGACGTCGTGCAGCCATATTGAACTGGCAAGAAAGCAATAAACCATGTCGCAAAGCGACCACAAGAGTTCGCTGTTAGACAGCACAAAAAAACCTTGCTATAAAACTTACCAAAAGGCATAATACTGTCTGAGCGGGACATGTGCATTAATTGCGTCAAATATTTAAACGTGATTAATTTAAAAAATTAATTACCGCGATAATTTTGACAGCCCTAATATATATATATATATATAGCTTATGCCTATGACCCTGTGTATACATAGTCGGCCTTTGTCGGTTTTGGTATCCTGCCACGTTCTTTGTTACTTTGTTGACTTTGCTCAGTTTTTTTGTGCCCGGCAATTTTTCGTTTTCTCTTTTTGAAACCTTATGGACTGAAAAATAAACTTTTTGTTTAAACAGAACAGTCGTGCATTTGGGTCCTTAATGCCTCCTTGTCACACCAGGTTACAGTGACATTTTTGTGGCCAACCCATGTGACCTCGTGCTCTTCTTCTAACAAACGAGTTCGGAGATGTTATTAATTTATGCGTGGAAGACAAACGCGGTGCACTTTTAAGACACATACTCTGCTTTATTTTAATTGAAAGCACTGAACGTAGTTTTGAAGTCCATGAGTTCTGATTGCATTTTTATTTAGCTCACGTTTTGTAATAATGTTTATGTAGGGTTAACTCAAAGAAGTTTTAAAGTGTGATCATATTCTATGGTACAGCCTAATCTTTTTGTATTTGTGTGAATGTAATATTCTTACAAAGCCCTACCCTTTTTCTCTGGTACTTTCCCAGAGCAATGCAGGAAACAGCTGATGATGTGATGTGCCTCTCCAAAATAGATGTTTTAATTGCCAATGTTCTTCATGGTTTTGGAAATCAGTTATAAAATTCAAAAGATGGGCCCAAGAAGGTGTGGTCATCACCTCAGGGCTTGAAAAATTCCATGAACAGTGCAAAGTAGCAATATTTTTCCCTTCACTGACCAAACATGAAAATGTCACCAAGAAACAGTTGGTAACAGATGACCATAAATCCCCTGATGATTTAGAAATTTTTGCATTTTGGTGACAGCATGATTAACATTCGTAATATGCCTTTGACAACATATTTGCCATGGTAAGTCTGGCTGCAGCTGCGACAAGAGAGTTCAAGTTGGATTTAAAATAAATAAATAAATAAATAAATAAATACATTAATTAATTCATTAAAAAAGAGAGTTATCAATGGTGCCTTGTATAGCTAGTAACAATCAATCCCATGATAATTATACGTCTGCCACTTTACATGCATTGGATATGTGAAGTAGGGCTGTTCGATTTTGCCAAACAAGAAAATCCCGATTATTTTCCCTCAAACCCGATTTTCCAAAAATGATTACGATTCCGTGGCAAATTGAAAATAATGACAAAGTATTAGGAATGTCTTCTATTCAAACTTTTTTCTTTATTAGAACTGAAAGTGCCAATGAATCTACCGTAATTTACGGACTATTGAGCGCCCCTGATTACAAGCCTCACCCAGTACATTTTTAGCCTCTCCTGGGGGGGGGCGTGCGCGTCGGCTGCTGCAGACAGCAGTCGTGTGTTGTTCCACGAGTTTCCAAAATAAAGAATTGCAACATAACTAAGCGGGTGACTCTTTGTCAACGTTACAATACCTTAACTTTTCTTTCCAAAGAGCGCCAGCAAAACGGCACTTAGCTGACTCCTCAAGCTCACTCCTGAGCGTGTGTCGTCCTCTTCGTCACACAGCAGACCGGCTTTTCGAAACCCGTTGGTGATGGTCGATTTTTTTTTTATACTGCTCCACGCTGTCAGACTTGTGCAAAAGTTGTTCTTCGCGTGCGGCTAGTTTTGGTAAACGATCTCTCATCCAAGCCTTCAATTCAACTCGGCACGTCATATCCATTTCTTCTAGCATTTTCCATGATGCGGGTCTGCTAATTTTACTAATGCACAAAGATAAGGGCATGCTACTTTTATTCGTGCACGAAGCACAAAGTTAAAATACAGGTAAGAGTGCAAACTAGCGTCTTCCTCGACATATATTCCACGTGTTTTACGCTTACATGTTATGCTCGAGTGCTCCTGGCGGTCATGAGAAAAATTGATAACTTGGCCGCATCATTGCATCCGCCGCAGGATTCAAAATGAGGGAAAAAAGTAGCGGCTTGTCGTTCGGAAATTACGGTAACTCTGTTTATACACACATAACAATAACCTGGGATTGAGAGCATTTTATTTATCCACGGACTCCAGATCTGTTCTAAATTAAAGCGATAATGAAAAAAGAAAGTGCATATACTATTTGAAACAATTATCAAATCAAACATCAGAAAAGGTAGTCTGTCTGGAAACCAAATATTCTGCCAGCAAGTCAGTCAGCCAACCAGCTAGTCAGTCAGTCAGTTCTCTCTGGTTTTACATACATAAATTAATGATTAGTGTAAAACTGTCACTCAATAATAACAATATGCAAGGTGGCAATCACCTTGTCTAGTATAGTCTAATCTTGTCTGGTATAGTGCAATATATACTCAGCCAGACGTGGTGCTATATTACTGTCTGTCTTTGTGTTGTAAGTGAAAGTGTGCAGACGAAGTAAATGAAGAAGTGTTGAATGTTTCAAGGCTGCATGTTCTATTTGACAATCCACTGCGATCCTTCTACTTAAACAACAATACTTTAAGTACATCATGGGATAATACACTTGCTCATGGCGTTATGCAATTTGTGTCCAAGGTAGCCATGGTTGTTGTTGTTCTTGTTTTTTAAGATGATGCGCTATCATGGGAGGAAGCGGAAATGCAGAAACTACAGCGGTTTAGATACAGTGAGGCAAATAAGTATTTAGTCAACCACCAATTGAGCAAGTTCTCCTACTTGAAAAGATTAGAGAGGCCTGTAATTGTCAACATGGGTAAACCTCAACCATGAGAGACAGAATGTGGAAAAAAACAACAACCAGAAAATCACATTGTTTGATTTTTAAAGAATTTATTTCCAAATTAGAGTGGAAAATATGTATTTGGTCACCTACAAACAAGCAAGATTTCTGGCTGTCAAAGAGGTCTAACTTCTTCTAATGAGGTCTAACGAGGTCTAACGAGGCTCCACTCATTACCTGTATTAATGGCACCTGTTTTAACTCATTATCGGTATAAAAGACACCTCTCCACAACCTCAGTCAGTCACACTCCAAACTCCACAATGGCCGAGACCAAAGAGCTGTCGAAGGACATCAGAGACAAAATTGTAGACCTGCACCAGGCTGGGAAGACTGAATCTGCAATAGGTAAAACGCTTGGTGTAAAGAAATCAACTATGGGAGCAATTATTAGAAAATGGAAGACATACAAGACCACTGATAATCTCCCTCGATCTAGGGCTCTATGCAAGATTTCACCCCGTGGCGTCAAAATGATAACAAGAACGGTGAGCAAAAGTCGCAGAAGCACACGTGGGGGACCTAGTGAATGACCTACAGAGAGCTGGGACAACAGTAACAAAGGCTACTATCAGTAACACAATGCGACGCCAGGGACTCAAATCCTGCACTGCCAGACATGTCCCCCCTGCTGAAGAAAGTACACGTCCAGTCTGCGTCTGCGGTTCGCTAGAGAGCATTTTGATGATGCAGAAGAGGACTGGGAGAATGTGTTAGGGTCAGATGAAACCAAAATAGAACTTTTTGGTAGAAACACAGGTTCCGGTGTTTTGAGGAGAAAGAATACTGAATTGCATCCGAAGAACACCATACCCACTGTGAAGCATGGGGTTGGAAACATCATGCTTTGGGGCTGTTTTTCTGCAAATGGACCAGGACGACTGATCTGTGTAAAGGAAAGAATGAATGGGGCCATGTATCGAGAGATTTTGAGTGAAAATCTCTTTCCATCAGCAAGGGCATTGAAGATGAGACGTGGCTGGGTCTTTCAGCATGACAATGATCCCAAACACACAGCCGGGGCAACAAAGGAGTGGCTTCGTAAGAAGCATTTCAAGGTCCTGGAGTGGCCTTGTCAGTCTCCAGATCTCAACCCCATAGAAAATCTGTGGAGGGAGTTGAAAGTTCGTGTTACCCAACGACAGCCCCAAAACATCACTGCTCCAGAGGAGATCTGCATGGAGGAATGGGCCAAAATACCAGCAACAGTGTGTGAAAAGCTTGTGAAGAGTTACAGAAAACGTTTGGCCTCCGTTATTGCCAACAAAGGGTACATAATGGTTGAGGTTTACCCAAGTTGACAATTACATGCCTCTCTAATATTTTCAAGTGAGGGAACTTGCACAATTAGTGGTTGACTAAATATTTATTTGCCCCACTGTAAACTAAAACGGTGCGGTTTTGAAAATCGAACGTACCGATTTGATTGTTATTAACATTGTTTTAACCAGAAAACTCTATTTTAGTTCAAATTCGATTAATCGAGCAGCGTTAATGTGAGGGCTCTGTATCTTTCAAATATAGATGTCTGCACAGCTTATAAAGTTGATAGTGCGGACCCAAAATTGTGAATCGAGTGGTGGGCGAAGGACGAGGAGATTGAGTCATTTGCTAGAACATTCAGAAAATGATGTGCAAGAATTTTGCTGCAAACAAGGCTGTCCTTTGTTGGGATGTTTCAGTATCTCATCTAACTGCTGGCTGTTTTGGAAACAGCCACGATTTGCCTTTCAAAAAATGCTCCATTTTATTGATGTTCTGCAAAACTGCCTCAGGATTCTGCATTTGGCTTCTTGTCTCTGAGCGTAGTTTGGATGTTCGCAAAAGGTTGTTTGATTCTGGTAAGTGTGGTATTGACTACGATTGAAGGAACTGAAGGACACACATATTTAGGTGTCATGGCTTTACCAGAGGTGACTGAAAGATGATTTTACATTTTAGTAAGAACAGTAAAACAAATGATGGGACAAGATATGGAAAATAATCTTTTTATTTTTTAGTCACTTTGTAATCATGAGTTTTTCACGGAACATTGAATTAACCAGCGTGAATGGGTGGGGGCCTCGAGGGTCTGGGGGTGGCTGGCCGCAAAGATGCCTGAATGAAAGAGTTTGTTGTTGGATACTGAGAGTGGGAGATGAAAGAGGAGAAGGAGACGGTGAATTTGTCGGGTGACGCTCTCCTCTTCCATCGCCTTCTCGCCCTGCGGCTCTGCCTCGCTTTGCCCATGTGAGCCAGAGTTCAAATGCAGGGCCCACAGCTGCTTGCTCAGGCTGACATCAACACACACGCAAATACGCACACATACTTTAGAATCAACTAGTTATCTCGTCCTAAATCCAAAATCAAGAGATTTACCGGGAAAACTAGTCCACTTCTAAACATAACCCTAAAATTCCCCAAACTGCTCTCATAAAGTGATTTTCAGCAGCATGAAGCTATGTTAAAATCAGTTATTAGGGGCCCATACCCATTTGTTTACATATTAGTGGAGCCACAACTCTACATGTTTCAAAAGTGTTTTGAACAATTTCAAAAATATTAACCATCTGTTATCAGTTCTGAAACAACAAAAATTACCATTGGTCAATACACAACGTGGGTCTGTTACTTGGACAAATTATTGACCAATCAACGGGTTGAAAATGGCTTGCTCTCTTTGGCACAGCGAGTGCTCAACAACCCTGACATTTTTTCTGGTCCGGTCCGAAAATATTTGGGGGGATCTGTAATCAAATACCCCTAATCCGGGTGAAAAAGTTGCACTGCTCAGGATGGAAGCAGTGTTTTCTCCAAATGGCAGTGTTTTGCCATTTCAAAATATGAGAACAATGAGGCAAATTCCCCTCTGGATTGACCAATAAAGGATCGATCACTTTAATTGAAGCTAAACTTCACCAAGTATGAAAGAAGGACAGTCATCTGATTACTAAGGGTGTAATGGTATTTGTATTGAACCGTTTTGGTACGTGGTGCTCAGTTCGGAACGGAGGCGTACCGAACGAATTTCTAACGTAATGTAACCAGGGCTGTCAAACGATTACAATTTTTAATCGAGTTAATTTCAGCTTAAAAATTAATTAATTGTAACTAATCGCAATTAATCACAATTCAAGCCATCTATAAAATATGCCATATTTTTCTGTAAATTATTGTTGGAATGGAAAGATAAGACACAAGATGGATATAAACATTCAACATACAGTACATCAGTACTGTATTTGTTTATTATAACAATAAATCAACAAGATGGCATTAACATTATTAATATTCTGTTAAAGCGATCCATGGATAGAAAGACTTGTAGTTCTTAAAAGATAAATGTTAGTACAAGTTATAGAAATTTTATATTAAAACCCCTCATAATGTTTTTGTTTTAATAAAATTTGTAAAATTTTCAATTAAAAAATAAACTACTAGCCTATCATTGTTGATGTCAATAATTACTTACGCAATGCTCATGGGTGCTGAAGCCTATAAAATCAGTCGCACCCAAGTGCCAGCAGAGGGTGACAAAACTCCAAAAAACACAATTAACAAGATGACATTTCACTGTGCTGTCATTTTAATCTGTTTGAGCGGGGCATGTGCGTTAATTGCGTCAAATATTTTAACGTGATTAATTAAAAAATTAATTACCGCCCGTTAATACGATAATTTTGACAGCCCTAAATGTAACCCTTACTTTTCAAGGATGTGAGTCGATCGGGTAACAGTTTCTTTGTGTAGATTATATTTACTCCGTCTTTTCTACTATAATGAGGACCAACACGGTAGGACAGCATAACCCAGAAACGTCAACGGCGCGACAACGTGGCCGCCACGAGAGCGCAGTGAAACGCGGGCGTTAAAGTCAATCAGCTGATGCACACCAGTCGCAGTGCGGCCGCGTGTTACATGAGTCCCAGAAGCGGCTCAGTATGCGAAAAGAACGGCAGAGTTTATTATTTGATCCGAGACGCAACCCTCCTGCATCAATACTGCTACCGGTAGCTAGGATCGGGCAAACCGGAAGTCACTCGTGTAAAAATATGGTGGATCCAGTCGATTTTCAAACTAATATGAATCGTAACCCACTTTTTGAGTCCATCAGATCTTTTGAGTGCTAGATCGGGGCACAGTTGACTTTTCTTTTGTCTATTTACTGGTGTCTTCTCTGCTATAATAATAACCAACACGGCCCCGTGTTCAATACAAAACCCTCCTACCGCAACAAAACAAGTAGGAACTAATATTCACTTAGAAACTAAAGTTATACAACATTAAGTAGACAATATAAATGAATACTACATCACATTAAAATATAAACACATAATAGAATAAATAACAGCCCAATGAAATAAAATAAATTGAAATGAGCTAAAACAACTGTAATTAAATAATAAGAATAATACACAGATCCTGCATTCATAATTAAATTTATTAATTGCTGTGTGGCACTTTAACTTGAGAAAATCCACCAATAAAGCTTTTCAAAACCATTCATAAGAAAAAAAATGATTCATTGAGGCATTTCATTTGTAAAATACATGTTAAAATCTTTGTCATTGGGATTGCTTTTCTCTTTAACACAGGACTTCTTTTTTCTTCTTTCTTTCAGAAAGAAAGCTGACCAATACGAGGGGTTTCTGAAAGGCAAATTGTTGTTGGATTATCTTTAAATACCCGCTATTTTTTTTAGCAGAATTCTAGCTTTGTATAGGCTAATGTTCCTATTGTTGAAAGCAAAAAGGTGTGTAAGAACATCTAGCACATTTATATTTTGGATTTTGTTTTCTTACTGTACCGAAAATGAACCGAACCGTGACCTCAAAACTGACGTACGTACCGAACCGAGATTTTTGTGTACCGTTACACCCCTACTGATTACTAAACGAGACAGTTTGAGAGCCAGAAAATTGTACAGTATACTTTTGCTTCTGACTGAAAAAATTGAGATTATATATGAAAACATGAATATGAGAAAAGATAATGTTTAATCTGTAGGTGTATATATGTGGATCAAGTACAGAAAATGGTAGAAATAAAATATATTTACTCGTCGAATGATCATTGCCATCCCTCCCAGTTAAAATGAATTGGATGTTGATCACTGTTAATGGCAATGACACATGTTCATTTACTGGTAGTCACTCTAAAGGCAAATTGATTGGACATCTATAGCTGTCAATGACAATGAATTATAGAAAGTGAGTTGCAAATTGAATGCTTGTAAGATCTGCATCGAGTCTTTGACTCATGCACAAAACCATGCAGTTTTTTTTTTCCTAAAATTGAATTTACTCTTTTAAATTGTTTTGCTTCCGTTCTCAACCTGCTACATATTTCACCAGGGTTTGTGCAATGGTTCTGAATGATTTTCCACTTCAGTCAGACAAATGATTTTTTTGTCACTCCTGGACACTAATTTATCTCAGGCCTAACTTAAACAAATGTAGTTGTCATGGGATAACTCCAAATCTAAAACAGGGCGTAAACATTGTTTTAATAACCATTGATATAGGACAGCGCAAACGTCAGTCTCATGGTCATCCTCTAAATTGTGTTTGTTCAATAACAAGCGTTGTTTTCGTCAACGGTGACGATAACGAAAATGTTTCGTCAACGAACACTTTTTTTCATGATGATGACGATACGATAACGAGCTAAGAACGTGTTTTGGGAGACTAAAACGTAACGAGATGGATGACAGTTTTCATCTGAAGAGACAAGAGCGAGACGAAAATGTGCAATAGTTTCCGTCATGTTCAGAATGTGTGACATTTTATGCGTAGTTGCCCTGCATCGTAGCAGTGTCTGGTTGTGTCACTCCTGACGTGCTGCGCCCCCCAACTCACCAATGTTGTCTCCAGTCAATCCAGCTTGCACCCACGGTAAGATTTGTTTTCTTATCATGGCCAGAGAGAATATACAATGTTGCCGTGGCATTCATAGGTCTGTGCTGAGTGATCATCATACACTAAATATAACTCGTAGCGTTAGCACAGCATTCGCGTTCACATTAGGCTAACGCTAACAGTCGTCAGCCAAATTCAATTCAATTTTATTTGTATAGCCCTGGATCACAACAAAGTTGTCTCAAAGAGCTTTGCAGAGGCAATATGATACACAATCAGAAACAGCAAACGAAGCAACAAAGATGAATAAATAAATTCAAGTCCTGGGTATCCCCCATCCTTAGACCCTCCATGTCGGCAAGGAAAAACTCCAAAAACTCCAGAGTCTTCGGGAGAAAACGAGAAACCTTGGGGAGTACTACAGTCAGGAGAGATCCACTCCCAGGACGGATAGACAGGAAGCCCCAGGACCGCTACTGGGAATTAGCAGCCGAAGTTACAGTCCGTAAAAAATGCGGTGGAGTAAAGGAACAAGACGAGGCCCATCTAGCCAGATGAGACGGGGGAAGCAACGAGGACGTCCATCCAGCTTGGGGTCCGGACAGTCAGGAGGCTGCAGCTGAAAAATAGCCCCTTCCCAGAGGGGACGGGGGAAAGGGGACACCAGGTGACTAGTGATGAAAAGACTAGACAACTAGATATTAACATTGGAAAATAGAAATAAAGTAAGATAAGTGGTAGGTAGAGTGAGAAAAAGGAGATAGAACTCAGTGGCTGTACTTCCCCCAGCTTTATAGCTTCTAGTGCAGCTTAGACTAAACTTTGAGTCTACTCTGACTTCAACTAGCCTGACCATAAGCTTTGTTGAATAGGAACGTTTTTATTCTAATCTTAAATGTTCAGACTGTCTTGGCTTCTTTAATATTAGCTGGAAGCTGATTCCATAAAACAGGGGCTTGGTGGCTAAAGGCTCTAGCTCCGACAGTACTTTTAGAAACCCTGGGAACTACCAGTAGACCTGCATTCTGAGAGCGGAGGGTTCTGTTGGGGCGGTATGGAACCAGAGCATCGGAGAGATAGGGAAAAGCGAAGTAGCTAACGTCCTCTTAAACTCTCAGAAAACTTTTTTTACATGCAGTTAGTGGCTTCCAGGTTGGTATAATTCATTGAAAATAATGTGCCGTTTTCCCGCTAAGTGTGTATTATCACCAAGTTGGCGAAGTCCTTGTAGACACTACAATATGTGCTCATCTGTCAATGTTCATTCGAAATATTTGGAAACCTTTTTTGTTTTTTATGTAATTTAAAAAAAAAAAACTTTTACAGACGGAACATTTTTAGTAAACCTCAACTAAAACCAGACGAAATTAGTCTTGAGTTTTCTTCAACAAAAACTAGACGAAGACAAACTCATTTTGAGATAACAAAAAAAAAGGACTAAGACTGATAAATATTAATATTCAAAAGACTAATACTAAGACGAAAAGTTAAACGTCTGCTAAAAACAACAATGATGGTATGCGAAATGTTAACGAGATCATTGAATACTAGTATCCGCAACAAACACAACACCAAGTTGCATCTACTTTGTGTTGCTAACTGGTTAACTCTACCATCTCCTAGTACATAGTTTGCTTTTGAATCCCAACTCTTAACTGTACTTCTAGAATTTTTATTTCAACAATGTAAACTAAATTTGAGTTAATTTGACTGACAAAAATAGTTGAAAACAGATAGCTTATATCCAAGAGAGAGTAACTCCCAAATTCCATTTTGTCCTTGTCCACTCAGCGTCGCTGCATTCTGAACGACAGAACAAATAGTTTCTATTTTAATCAATACAAGGTGGTCCACATCATCCGTTCAGCTCCGATCCAGATCCGCTTGAGTCGATCCTCTCCGGTCCGTCAGACTAAAAATACAGATAGACAGACTGGTCTATTTTCTGGTCTGTCAACCTGTGGCTGGATCAAGTCCTGCCGTTTAGCACACACCAAACAGGAAGTAGAACGTGCTCACCTCCATTTTTTGCATGTGTCAGCTAGTGTACAGACGGGATGAGAGACGTATGCAGTGGGCATCGGGCAACGCGGCCCGCATGCAGGTGGTCTGCAACGGATCAGAGCTGAGCAGTGACAGACTCTGTGGGATTTCAGGGAATGCAAATGCTGCAATGTTGGGCATTTTGTATTAAATCAAAAGTGTAGCTTGGTGTAAGTGTAGGTGCAGGTTAAAATAAAGATGAGATACAAACACTTGGACTAGGACTGTCAAACGATTAAAATTTTTAATCGGGTTAATCACAGCTTAAAAATGAATTAATCGTAATTAATCGCAATTCAAACCATCTATAAAATATGCCATATTTTTCTGTAAATTATTGTTGAAATGGAAAGATGAGACACAAGACGGATATATACATTCAACATACTGTACATAAGTACTGTATTTGTTTATTATAACAATAAATCAACAAGACGGCATTGACATTATTAACATTCTGTTAAAGCTATCCATGGATAGAAAGACTTGTAGTTCTTAAAAGGTAAATGTTAGTACAAGTTATAGAAATTTTATATCAAAACCGCTCTTAAAGAGCATACGACAGGAGAAAAAAAGTCTTAAATAGCATTATTATGTGAATTACAATCATATTTTGAGACGATTCGACTATATACAAAAATTTAGCAAAGCGCAGATGACGAGAAATTAGTCTTTTAATCTGCCGGTTAGCCACGCCTACCATTATACGGCTCAAGCGTCCCCAACAGGTGGATGACGTCAGCGGGAGACTGGGCTCATCGGTTTTACTATACAGCCCATTGAGGGGGAATTATTCAGAACGAGGAAAACGCGACGAAGAGAGCCGCAAAATGTCAAAGCTCAGATTATTTGACATGACGACTGGGTTGTCGATTGTCTTCGCGGATCGGCAAACTGCCCGGCGGAGAGCAATTTACAGCTTGTTCCCCGGTGGAGGGCGGCTGCAGTTGTTGTGCAGCTAATGTGCATGAGGAGAGCTTTTTACATGCCTATCAATGATCAAACATAAGTAGTCCTTTATTTAAAGCAAGTTTGTAGTGTTTACTTTGTAATCGCTGTATTCGTATTTGACATAATACAAAACAAGATGTTTACTCACTTCCTCGTAAGTCCAATGGTCCCCCAGTAGTAGGGCTTGTTTTGGCCAATATCCAAGGTGAATGGGAACCTTTTCAAACTCCAAAAAGGCACACACACCTCTCCCTCATACAGCAAGATTTTTCTGCAGCCCTTTGGCTGGCGTGATGCGAAAAATAAACGTATTAATCCGAAAAATCAGCTGAATCCTTAGTCCTCATACACAACAGAAGGCTGTATAGTGAAGAGGAGTCCTTCTCCCGTACACGTCACAGCGCCCTCCTCCTCAATGCAAGACCGAAGCCGGAAGTCACTCATTTTCATGCCGCGGGAGTCAAAAAACTAAATAAATATAGCGATCACTTCCGCACACATCCAAGCGGTCCATATCATTCAGGAGCATAAAATACCGCGTGTATTATGAAATAAACATGCTTTTTCGTGTCACATGCAGTTTAATGTTTTCGTTTTAATAAAATTTGTAAAATTTTCAATCAAAAAATAAACTACTAGCTCACCATTGATGATGTCAATAATTACACAGTGGTCATGGTGCTGAAACCCATAAAATCAGTCGCACCCAAGCGGCAGCAGAGGGCGACAAAACACCAAAAAACACAAGTAACAAGTGGACATGACACTGTGCTGTCATTTTAATCTGTTTGAGCGGGGCATGTGCGTGAAATGCGTCAAATATTTTAACATGATTAGTTAAAAAAAATGAATTACCGCCACGCGATAATTTTGACAGCCCTAACTTGGACGTGAAATCTCAGAACCCGAATTATTTTGGTATACAACAACATCAGAAAAACTGAATTTTTCCAATACATTTGGACGTGAATTTAAAAAAAAAGACGACGGTGTGACCTTGGAAGAGTCAGTGAAAGAGTAGTGCAAATCCCAGGAGAAAAACGGTGCACTTCCCCGGGTATGGAAAACATACACTCATGGACACAGACAAATATCCCGTAATTAGCATGCTAACACGCAGTAAAATGTCTGACACAAAGACTTACTGTTGGGCCTCTGCTACTCACTTCATAGACAATGCACAATACATAACCCATTGGAGCCCCCGAATCACCCTAATAACCGGTGTGACCTAGCATAGCGCCTCCTATTTAACTATTCCACCCATGACTCTCATTCACTCGCTGACCCGTTAATGAAAAGCCGATAGCCTCCAGGCTGGTTCCTACACAGTTTGCCCCTTCCTCCCTTGTTTCTCTCCTTTCATGTTTGTCACCGGCAGATATGCGCTTCCTGTCCTCATGAGACTCAAATGTCCAACTTGGTGCCGGTGCATGGGAACAGCATCAGTTTGTCGTGGTGCACGATCAAAACAGGTCAAAGCATTTTGGAAGAGGAAGATGCTCATTTCGTTACGATCCGGATGGAAATTGAGAAAAATTCACTGATTGGGAACGTTCTGGATTTAACTAGAGAGCATAACCGATGCCAAAGCAATGTCATTAGATTTGGATTTGAATTATTTGAACATTATTGCTCACCAATGGAACAGCGAAATGGGAAAAAAAATCTATCACGATATGGGTCATTTTATATCACGATATTGAAATGGCACGATACACTGCAATGAATATTTAATTATTTTGCGTAAAATTAGACAACAATTATGAAGCTCTACCCCTACTCACTTTATTTTTTAATCGACATTAAAGTGACCTGCCATAAATGTTAGGCGCAAAAAGTAGTGGTGCACCCTAAAGCTAATCAGTGTAAACAAAAACAGCACAGTAGCTTACATATCAACATGAATTGCGGTTTAAGTAAGCAGTGTGCTGAGAAAGTTAAAACTGCAAAATCAACCCAGAGGAACCCATGGAATCTCCAAAAAGGGATTCAGCACGAAGTAGATGAGACGTAGATGAGATTGTATGATTGTTCTTATCACTTCGCTGATCATTCGTGGACAAAATTATAACAACCTGTTAGGTTCTGTTGACGTGAGGTATAGATTGATATGCTGGCCACTTCAGTGACCAAAATGAGGTGAAATTACAAATTATATTACATTTGCCAAATGCAGAAGGGCTAACACGGATTTTGTTGTTACAAGAATATACTACAAGGTATGTACATATAAACAAAAATAGTATGTAATTCTTTTTTATTGCAGATATTGATCGCAATAAAACATTTGGATAACATGAGTCCATGTTTTGTTTTATTCAAAACGATTGGTCATGTGCAAAACAGGTCAATAAATCCCCAGTTTTTAAAATTATTAGAAAAATAGCATACGAGAATGTGATAAGAGCTTAAGAGCGCCTCCCCACACTTTGACACAACATTACACAGACCCTCGACGGCCTACAGACGGGCTTTCTCTTGCTGTCCTCCTCCTGAAAGTTGCTTAAGTTAAAATGCTTGTAGTCGTATCTCGGTAGAGAGCTGACGGTCCGCCGCGATGCGAATCGCCGCCTCCAGCCCCAGCCTCTCGGCCGCTCCCTGGTAGAACAGCGTAGTCTCAATATGTGTCCATCAACGTACGTAAGTGAGGCGCATCAACTTATCTTCCCTTGCCTATCAGCGTTTTCCACCCGTAAACAAACGAACAAAAAACTTCTAACACTTGTATTTATGTGTTGATTTGATTATGCCATGCTACACGTACTGATTAGCAACAGGCTAGGAGCAGATACACTAGTTGTAGTAAATAATATTAAACGTCATCATAATTGCAATCATCATCATAATAACAATATCAAAGGCAACAAGTCGTTTCATGCGCAAGATTTTAGCTTTAGTATTTTTTGAACACCCACCGGACACCTGAAAATGCAGGGATAGGAAGAACATACCTTCCATAACATAGGGGCAACCGTGGCTACAAAAAACTCGGTCTTTGTGGTGGCACAAGCTTGGTTCCACATCATGAACCTTCATGAACATTTTGTCCTCCCCTGTTGTGATGATGGCAGAGGGATGCAGTATTTCCCAGTTGTCTTTTTCATGGGATTTTGATGAGCAATGTTATTCCAACTCCACTGTTGTTTTAGATGAAGAAATTCTAAAACAGAAGTTGCGAGCAGACATAAGGAAGTAAAGCAGAAGTACCTCGGAAACAGTCTGTATGGAATTTAGAACAAATTGTGTTGTCTGTATTCTGTGTTGAAAATATGTCATGCTGTTTTCAATTGTCTTGCATGCATTGCTCACGTATGGTTGGAAGAAGGACCCAAATGGCTAATTCCTAAATGTTGCCATTTGATTGCAATCTGCTGGCCAAAAATGTGCATTGCAGGAGCAAACTGCATGTTTGAAGCACCACTCTAATGGACAGCACTCTGAATTTACAGTTGACTGCTCTATATCTTGACACACTTCTCAAGTAATTCAGAAATGTTCACTACACAAGTGAGTGTTGTTTTGTGGCCTATGAGAACACTAAAAAAGTCAAAAGGACTTCAACCGTTTCATAATCAGTGGTCCTTTGAACCATTATAGGACAAGTTAGTATTTTGGGTCTTTAAAAAAAAAAAAAACATACACGGAGATTAAGGGGGGTGGGGGTGCATAGCCCCCCGCGGTGGCCGAAAATTTCATTGCATATAATTGACTTTCATATATATGCATTTAAACAAAAATGAATGAAATGAACAAAAAAATTAATTATAATGGGTCAAACTTATTTTTCATACACATCATGTGACTAGCACTTTAGAAATGGCCATTTGCTTTGCTTAGCCAAAACCACCTGAGGACAGATTCTGGCTGGAATATTCAGTCAAAAAGGATGCGGCGTCTACTTCTCCACTACGTAAGACAGAAAAACGCGCACGCACACACAGCTGGGATGTCAGTATGTACGAGCATGAACTAAGCTACTATTCGAGCATATATCTTGTAAGTTAATCTTTTTTTACTGACACTGCGTTTTGGGGTCATCAACATGTTTTGCCCCCTCCCCCCCGGCCACAAAAGTCAAACGCTGCTTATGAAAAAAACTTAAAAGAGTTCTTAAAAAAAGCTCGCTGATAAGCTGATTATTTCATTAAGGTGTGTTAAAGGAGGGAGACATGGAAAACAAACTGGATAGGAACTCTCGAGGACCGGACTTGGGCACCCCTGCCTTAAACCTTTTATAGTGACTTTTTTTATCATTAAAAATAATAATATTTTACAAATCATTAGATTATTATCTTTTAAATTATTAATAATTATTGTACTTTTTACATGATTTTTCCATATCGTTATAATACCTTTATAAAGTAATACAATGTTAATAAAAGCTAAATTGATTCAAATAAATAAAAACAGAAATACGCACACTCATGTTACTGCCCCAAGTGACACTAGTCTAAAGTTGACTTTTTTTCATAGAGTATAACTCAGTGCATGCCATTAACGGTGATAGACGTCCAATTCATTTAAAATGGGAGGAATTTGACGTTAATCCTTATTTTTCAGTGGTAGCTACTGAGTTAGATGAGTGCCCTCTAACGGTTAAATGGTTCAGGGCTCCGTAAAGGAGGTAGTTTATGTGATTTTCCGGAGTAATCCCAAAACTACTCATCTTTCTCAGTACATCTTTAACAGATCTAGTGTTCATCTAAAATTGCAAGTCGATAATCATTTTGTGTCCCGTATTCGCATTGCATTAGATTAGTATTTAATATAGTGGTAACGCCAGATGAGTGACTGGTAGGTTGTAGGCCTAGAGCCTTTGCCTTGATGTGTGGGTCACAAGACAAGACTCTAACTGCTCTCATCTGCACCCCCTGGAAAAAAAAAATCAGATGTATCTGGTGTGTGTGCACACTATGTGGGGAATTGTTGTCATTGCATTGACAAAATGGGATCCTCACACTTATTCACATTTCCACATCGTGGAGCTTTTATCTCCTTTTGATAAATGTGACAGTATTTACAACAGTGTTGTTTACAAGCATATTTCAATCAACAGCATTACATCATCAGTCATGCATGTCCATGCCATTCACGCAAGACACATGATGCAGTATGCTTTAGATGTGATTTCTAGCATTGCCTCATCTGGCTGTGCACAGATGTTGATTTGCATCTTCAGAAAAAAAAAAATCATGAGGGTTTTTCCTGACACACTTACATACCTCTTTTTCTAAGTTTGTTTGAATGTTTTTATTTATTTATTTATATTTTTTCTTATTGGAAGAATTTTGTATTCATCAAAATGGTTGAATGATAGTCCACTTTTGTCTAAATGTGAATGGAATTTGAGGACTTTTTGGTGTAAAATTAATTGCATTATACTTTTAAGTTACAAGGATAACATGGTTAGAATTTCAAACATAATATGAGGCCTATGCAAGACATGCAAAATTTGGTGATGTCCTTTCATCCAAATCATAACAGGTTTTTTTGACAGTTATTTTTTCTGATGATGTGAATCCCCTTAAAATGCATAGAGTGGCCCGAAAACCTAAATGATTCCCTCCCAGTCAAAATGGATTGGATATGTATCGCCATCAATGGCAGTCAATGAGTTAAATGTCTGCAGTTTATGTTTGTGTACAGTATTTAAACATTTAAGAGGAAAAAACGGGCTGTTGACAATTCTGGGCCTGTTTATCAAGGGCACAGCCTTTTGGCTCTAGTGGGCCGCTGCACTGTAAATTCCTGCAGTGACATCTAGTGACACAGACGGCAACAGCAATGGGATACACATTTATTTATAGCATCGAAGTGTAAACATCGAACATTAAAGTGCTTGTTATCAAAAGAAATATACATTTTTTGTTTAAATCAAAGAATAGATTGCAATTTTCAGGCGGTAATATGGAAAAGATACAGTGCAAGGAGATGTTGAAGCAAAGGAAGTTAATTATTTCAGTAAAATGACACTTGCATGGATAATTTCCCTTCATCTTACCTCATAGAAATAGGTGTTGGGGGAAATACTCTAATTTAAAGCTTGAAAATAAAAAAATAAAGATTGCCCATGCACCAGTTTATTATGGTTGCTATGTAAGCTATCCATGTAATAATGTCACAAAAAGCAGTCTTTATTCTCAGTAAAGCACAGATCATGTTACCTATTCTAATCAACATTGCATGGACTCGTACGGTAGTACTTGAAAAACAAGACCTAGGAGTCTTTGAATACGATGGAATATTGGAGCCACACAAAGAAAAAGAAAAAATAGGCCAACGAGAATAAAGTCGTCTAAATTATGATTGGCAAAGATTGTAATACTCTTCACTCATTGACTGCCAATGACAGTGATAGACATCAAATCCATTTGAACTGGCTGGCATTGTGTACTGTAATCATCTAATGTTACATAACTTTACGTAATATTACGACTTTAATCTTGTAATATTAAGTACGACTTTAATCTTGTAATATGATGTTTTAGTCCTGCTGCATTCATACATATGACTTAAAGTATGTTAAAGCAGAAATGTGAAGTAATTTCATAACATGCCAAATAGGGTCACAATTAAAGTAATTAAACATTGTCCAACAAATAAAGCATGAAAAAATAATTTATATGTTGTATATTTGACAAAATAATCGCGTTTCCGAAGTTCGAGCCTGAAAGGGGACGAACCCGGAAGTGATACGTCACACCGAGAACAGCGATGGCAGTGCTCCATACATACGGCCGCCATACAAAGCCCTTCAAACAATGATTCAAACAGCGATATAAGCAATAAATCGAGCGCAAGGGAGGAGATCCATGTTTTTGAAGATTTGGAGGAAGAAGAGGAGGTTGGAATTTTATGTTGGACCTAACATGTATTAGCCAGACGCTAATCAGGATGTAAACAATGTGCCTAGACTACCTGACATGGAATGGAGACAAGACCGATCGAGATTACAAGATTGGTAAGATATAGGCTGTTATTATTTTCATGATTTGAAGATGCAGACATTTGCACATAATTTTATGTTTTTGTCTATCTGATGACATTGTTAAAAAAAATAATAATCAGACTTCATGTTCATTTTGGCAGATCTGGCAGCTCTCGTGCATATAAAATAATAATATAAAAACGTTGGGGGGAAAGAAGGAGATGAGTCGTTGATGGCTTTCTCCACTTTATTGTGGCAACAATAAGAGAACAAAATAATAGCGGACTGGCGCCACATTCGACCGCGAAGTTTTGCTTCTCGCTCATCTCCGCCTCGCCTCGTACTACCAGCTGCTACTACTTCCAGTCCCAGCGTCTCTTAAACGGATCGTGCATAGTGTCTTGTTATGAGCTTTTTGTTGACAAAGGTATCGAACACACAACGTGCTGACAACTTTGTTTCTTTATTAACACATGGAGCTAACAGTACAAACACAGCTTGGGGCTCTCGGCAGGAAGTAGCGTCTAATGGCGTGAGGAAATGTAGTTTTTTCACACAAGCGAAAAGATTACAAAGCACAACTTCAGTGTTTTCCCGAGACTACATTTTCCATGATTCACTGCGTGACTTGAGCCGCCCGCTGATTCGCTGCGAGATTGACTCAATGCCAACACGCTAGTTGTCACCTGTTAGCGGCTCTCGTACAACACAAACTAGAAGGCTATCAAGTGATCAAACGCCGAACCATACAAATGCAATGCAATGCTTGAAGCATGAAGGTGGAAATACATAATACAAATACAAATAAATGTGCACAAACTCACCGGCGGTGTGTGTCTCTTACGGCAACGTGACCGTGAATTACCGCGACGCCGACCCGCTTATATGCACATCCACACCCCTTTCCCGATTGACAGTGGATTAACCCATTCGGAGAAGATTGTAGATGACACACAATTTAAACACGCTTAACCTAGCGAACACAACAACAACTATGTCACGACTATTGCCACGAGTTGGCTTTCGGCTAACGTCGCTAGCTTCTACTGTACATTCCACAAGAGTTGGCAGCTCTGCTTTGACAAAGTCATCAGTCATCTATCCAAAAATTACACTTACTTTTTGGCAAATCCTTGATCATAAGCAGACCGGTTAAGGAAGCAGGCATCTTCAAAGTGTTTGTAGAAGAGAACACTACTTGATGATGGCGCGAAACTCATTCGCTTCGTAAGAACGAAAGATGTCCATTTACGTGCCCTGCTATCCTTTGGCCACTCAAACAACTTTTCGCTAGAGTGAGAACAAAACATCCCCACACACCGCCATGGCATCTTACCGAGAAACAATGCAACAAACAATACTGTTCTATGGCGGATTTCTCTCGCACTTCTAGGTGTGACGTCATTTCCGAAGATTTCCGCAGATTGCCGAAGAAAAGCATTTTCGTTGTCAAGGGCGTTGCTATGGGTTAAACAAAGAATCTGGAAGGGTTGCGTTAAAAAAAATAACGAAAATATGCTTATAATTGTTTAGCCCTTGATATTATTCAAAAACATGGTTGGCCAACCTTCTAAGGTACGCAATAGTCAGTCTTAATTCTTTTAATTTTACAGAACGTTACATAGCATTACAACTTTAATCATCAGAATATTACGACTTCATTCTCATCGGCCAATTTTTTGTCTTTTATATTACGACTTTATTCTCATCGGCCTATTTTTTGTCTTTCTTTGTGTGGCCCTCATACTCCGCTGTATTTGACAGCAAGAGTTAGTGAGAATTTTTGGAGTGTAAAATACATTTGTATGGTATTTTACCACTGGCAAGTTTCCAAGTTGTTAAATGAATGAATGAATGAATAAATAAATAAACTTCAAAATAAAATAAAACCAAAACATCTTTGTACAAAGGGTTAAACAAACAAACAATTAAAATTGTATACGTTTTTAAATCCAACAGTATGTATTGCACATTTCAAGAAACTTGACTCTTAACATCTTCCCTTTTCTTATGTTGTACAAAGACTTGAGATCATGGACGTTTTTTTTAAATTCGAACAATTTGGACTTCACTTAAGAGCTTCCACTGTCTTCCTTATTGAGAATCTTTATGACTCAGGAAATATTTTTGTTAAATGTCACTCTTTCCAATCCTTAACTGGACACAATGAGAAAAAAATATTTTTCAAACCGAACAGAAGAGACATTAAGGGCGCTTTCACACTGGCACTGTTTGGTCTATTTGAAACGGACAACAGTTCTTTTTCTCAAATAATCCGCTTCGTTTTGTGAATGTGAACGCGCATCCGAACTCTAGTTTGGACCAATCAAACAAACTCCTGTCCGCTCAAAAATCGAGGGTCTCGGTCCGCTTGAAGCGCAGCTTGCTTTCGCTTCTGAATGCATCCGGATTAGGGTACGCTTTTGCTACTTTTTCTGCAGCGTCACAGCATGGAGCTGCGACGGTACACTCAGGGCATCCTTGGAACAACGCGCTTGCTATTCAAAATCAGCAATGGCAAGATGACAGACCATTAGCCATGGTCAAATGTTGTTGTGCCGCACTAGGGCGTTGCATTTGATACATAGAATTAGGTTCTACTGTGGCGGTTGTGTTTTGCATACTGTTGCTGAACATACTGTGTGAGAGTGACTGTGGCATAAATAGGCGGAGCCTCTCGGAGTAGTCGCTCATGAGTCTCGCTCTCCTGGAAGTGGTGACAATTTGACAGTCCAAAACGTCATGAAAGTGAGAGCGCCTGTGTGACTTGGGGTACCACCAGTGTTGTCACTGATTACTTGAAAAAGTAATTTAATTACTGATTACGCTTTAAAAAAGAAATCTAGTTACTTTACTGATTTTTTTATTATCAAAGTAACTAAGTTACTTTAAAAGTAATCTGTCAGTTACTTTTTACCCATTTTTCTCCCTTTGCCGCCTCAACATAAGAATGACAACAGAAAAATGTCATCACATGTAATTGATTTTCCGATGATTGAATTTAAAGGGGAATATCAGAATTTCACGCTAGCTTAGCCACTCTGGAGCCCTAAAACTAAGAAATATCTGACAAACTGCTTGGAATTTGTTGAAATCAACTCCACCGACCAATTAAACCCCGCTAACTCTAAGATTAAGCCTAATGTCAAAACTTCTGAATTTCGGTTTATGGTTAACAGCATATCAGTGCCAATGTAAAACAATGCAAACCGACTGCACAAAATTGCAAAGGTGGTGGCGGGCGCGGATGCGCGTCCACAACCCGGAAGTACTCCTGTCAACACACACGCGGTCAATTTGGCCACAAAACGTGGCGGCAACTAAGCACTTTACACTCAATCGGACTTACAACACATCCCACAGATGCTAAACGAACACATCACCTCACGGCATTAATGTGCAACACGCATATGATGTAAACAAAGCTTGCCAACTTGGAGTGATGACTGCCCGTCGTTCCTACGGCAAAGCTACCAAACAGCCGCACATGTAGGAAGTCCAACCTTTTGCTGATACCCTCCAGAATGAAGGAAAAATACTCACCTTCATTCATGGATATCCACAGATCAACATTCCCTCGCAACGTGTCAACACTCGGCTCCAATGTCCACCCGCCTGGCCCACGCCTTCAGTCCCACAACACATGTGACACGAGACCAAAACAGAAAATAGCTAAGAGGTTGTCATGGAAACACGTACCGGGAACCTTTTATTTTAGCATTTTCTATTCAAAATGCACTTCGTACATGACTACAATAATCTTCATTTTACATTGTTATGAGGCAATGAAAAAATGGAAACGCAGAGACACTAAGGAAACTAACTTTAATCAGATTACTGGTGTAGAAAAATGCATGCGTTAGATTACTCGTTACTGAAAAAAGTAATCAGATTACAGTAACGCGTTACTAACGCATTACTGAAAACACAGGGTACCACGCAGCTCCCTTTTAATTTTCCTTTGTGCATTTTTTATATACTCCAGTTCACTCGGCATTGAGTCAGTAGGGAGTAAACCCCGCCGCTCGCAGAGTGGCAACTTGCTATGCTATGCTACATTACGTGGTGTCACAGCACCACGCTGTGACGTTACCCGCTCCCTCCCTTCCTCTTCTGTTTGTCCAATCAATAAGTGCACCTTTCGTCCATGTGATGCTACTCAGAAAGTTTGGATGGCACAGTGTGAATGCTGAACCTCTTCAACAACTCATTTGCAAGTGTTGCTGCAACGTAGCTCTCCAACCGGACCCTGGTCCTCTTGCTCTAGTTTGAAAGTGCCCTCAAGATGCGATGAAATACAGAGCACTTTAAAACATCAAAATGACAGAATCTGTGTAGGTTTTAATCTAGAAAGGAATTTGACACTCAAATCTTTCTGTATTTTATCATTTCATAGTTATTCCTTGCAAAAGAAGAATACGGAATGCCCACGTTCTTTTTCGGCAATTCTGGTTATGTCACAGCCAGAACTGACGATCGTGCCTAACTTTCAAGTGCTGTGCTAGTAGCTCGGCCTATTCGACAAATGACAGAATGGTCATACAGCGACAACAGAATAGAAAACCTATGTGTTACATGCTAGTAGCATACTGAAAAAATTCTGCAGCTCCCTCTGGTTGTGACATCAACTTCTGTTTGGAGATTTTTAGTGGGCGGGGCGAAGGCAGCTGAGGGCGGAAAACTAAATAGGATCTACTTTCATTATTAAGCATTTTGTGTGCCATATATTTTGCATGGATTTGTGTCAAAAATATGGTCTGCTATTATTTCAAAGTAACTTTCTTGAGTATTACATATAGTCTCTGACAAAAGTTTTGTCGCTTATCCATTTTGTAGAAACAATTGTGAGTAATCTGACTTTTAAGTATTCAATTGGTTTCAGAAATGGCTCATATGGCTCACCATCAAACTTCACTGTTTCCTGAGTGAATCTCAGATCCATGCGGGCTCCAGTAGGTCTCCTGCAATATTTGCGAGAACTGTGGTGTAATTCAATGGAAGATTCATCTGAAAAATCCACCTTTTGCCACAAAACAGTGAAGTTTGGTGATGACAAAACCATGGTCTGGGGTTATATCCAGTATGGGGGTGTGCGAGAGATCTGCAGGGTGGAAGGCAACATAAATAGTCTGAAATATCAACAAATCTTAGTTGCCTCTTACATTCCTAACCATAAAAAGGGACAAGTTCTGCAGCAGGATGGTGCTCCATCGCATACTTCAATCAAGATCCTCCAGGACTGTCCAGCCCAGTCACCAGACATGAACATCATTGAGCATGTCTGGGGTAGGATGAAAGAGGAAGCATGGAAGACGAAACCCAAGAATGTTGATGAACTCTGGGAGGCGTGTAAGACTGCTTTCTTTGACGTTTCTGATGACTTCATCAATAAATTGTATGAATCCTTGCCGAACCACATGAATGCAGTCTTTCAAGCTCATGGAAGTTATACAAAATATTAAATTTGGATTTCACAGCACCACTACTTAATTTGCTTATGTTATGTAACATACTGTTGTATTTGAAGTACATTTTTAGTTCAATTTCCACACTACTTTCTGTAGGCGACAAAACGTTTGTCTTGCAAAAATTTGACCTTTAAGTCTTCATTAAATGATAAATCTTTTTTCAGTGAAGCAAACATATTTTTGTACATTCAACATCATTTGGGAGGGTCTTGGCTTTCATATGAGCCATTTCTGAAACCGATTGAATAATTAAAAGGCAGATTATTAGCAATTGTTTCTACAAAATGGATAAGCGGTCCCACCGTTAACTCATTCAATTCCATTGACGATTGCTGCTAGGCATCCCAGTCAAAATGGATTGGACATCGAGCATCGTCAATGGCAGCTAATGAGTTAAATGTGTTTCCTCATTAAGCTCTTCATATCTCTGGCTCGTTTTTATAGGTCACCGGATCAAGTGGAATGGCGGTCTGTAGGATATCAAACTCCATCTGGTTATTGTCCATGTCCAGAACACACAAGACATTGTGACTCCCAGATGTCATGGTGGCAGTGTCCTTAAACATATTCTGTAAGTCTACAGAAGTCCTTCTCTCCTGTGTTCTATCCTTGCCTACAATTTGTGCCGAGTCAAAGATGTCTTCCTCATCTTCTTCTCCGCAGCTCAATGCTACTTCGTTCTCGTAGCAAAAAGTGCTGACCGAACGAGGGATTAAGCTTGTTGAAGACATGCAAGCAGAGGTGGGAGAAGCCACAGAGGAGGCTCGACTCATCGTTCTCCCGTTTTCATCGAGTTCTTTGGCGCTGAGGTGAGGTGTTGACGGCACCTCGTAAGTCTTGTGGAAACGTGCGTAGTCGACTTTGTAGCAGTTGCGGTCCTCGTAGATGACAGGCTCAAATCTGTGACCCCAGAAGATTTCTCTGGAAAGGTAGGAGCTACGGAACTGAGTGGTCATGGCAGTGGCCTCCACCATTCCCTCCAGGATGACGACAATCTCAAATTCATCTGACTCCAGATCTGCTCGGCTTGTAGTGTATAAAGGGCTGTCTTTGTCTATCTCATGGACTATGACCAGCGGGGACACTAGAAACAACCTGTCCGTGCCCTCGTCGTAACCCACACTGAGATCGGTCTGCTCCAATGGGATGAATTCACTTTCTGCCGTGACATAGGATCGAATGAGTTGCGCCCGGACGTGAGCCTCCACGATGTGGCTCTTACGGAGGTTCCCCACCCTCCACATGAGACACAGCTTGCCATCTCGAAGGGCAATCACAGCATTTTTGGAGAACATGAGTGTCTGGTTTCTCTTCTTTGGTCGTGCCATTTTAGCCATAATGGTGCCAATCATGAAGGAGTCAATGATGCAGCCCACAATGGACTGGACAACCACTGTGATGACAGCCACGGGACACTCTTCGGTAACGCAGCGCCAACCGTAGCCGATGGTAGTCTGTGTTTCCATGGAAAACAAAAGGGCACCAACAAATCCCTGGACATGCAGGATGCAAGGCATTTTTTTGGTCGGTCCTCCTGTGGTGTGGCCAGAGTCGGTTGAATACAACTCACCGACTACTAACCCTTCACCCTTCACCATGAGGTGTTCCTCAAAGTCCCCATGGGAGAGCGAGACGCTGTAGAAAATGATGCCAAAAAAAAGCCAGGAGATTATGAAGCTCGTGCAGAATATAAACAGCAGGTATCTCCAACGGATATCCACACAGGTGGTAAAGATGTCTGCTAGGTAGCGCTGCCTCTTCTCCTCCATGTTAGTGAAAACAACATTACACTGGCCGTTCTTCTTTACAAAGCGACTCCGTACCTGGCTGGAGCCCCTTGTCAGAACCCTCCCGTTGAAGTTGTTCATCCCTCCTTGTGCCCGTGTGCCGGGGACAGCAGCGGAGGCTCCTGACCGCCTCCTCCTTCTCCTCCTGCCGTCTGTTTCACCTGGTTCTGTGTCACACGCCTTGTGGACGTCGGAAGAAGTGTGACCGTTATGGAGATCCAGGTTGCAGATCTTCAGGCGCTCCTCCTCTATCAAATTGTTTGACACAATGCTGTACCTGTCAGGTAAACAAAAGCGTCAAGGCTAAATGATAATACCCAATCAATATATGTTTATTGTCAAATTAAGAACAAACTACCCTAATTAGAACATTTTAACTGTTTTTCGTTTTGTTTTGTTTTGTTTTGTCACACCATCAGACCAGTTGCACATGCTTGCTGTAAGCATGTGCAACTGGTCTGATGGTGGTGACGTCACTGCACTCGATTACTCATGTTCCCCCTCTCACCATCTGGGAAGCTATGCTGTCTCCGTGGCAATCGAGCGTGCTAACTACTCAGCTAATAGCCCAGTCTAGCTTCAGCTGCCAGCACACACTATTACATTCTCAGGGAATAATGTTTTTATACCCTCCTACATGCACAGCACTTTCGAACTAGTCTTGAGTAGCTGAGTGGTTAACATGCTTAGCTGCTAAAATGACAGCGTGGGTGAAAATTTGCAATTGAGAGGGAGGAGAACAAGAAAAGTAGCACAGCAATGTCACCATCAAAATTAGTTCCTGTTCATATAGGTCACAGGGTAAAAAAAATACATAATTTTTTCCCTAGCATAATTTGATAAATCTATTGTAAATTTTACAGTTACTGAAGCACTATACCATTTTTACAAGTATTTCATGGTTTTCACTTTATTTCAAAATTCTGGCAACCACAACTGCCTGTATTATACTCTAAATTGATATTGTTTTTGTTTTTTTCTTGTTTTTTTACACTGCATTTGGGGCCGCCAGCCATGAAAAAGTACACTGAAGATTATAGTAGCCATAAGATCAGCAAGAAAGTTATTTTAAAATGATTGTGATGTGACAATAGTCTCGCAAATGTTATTGTCATTAAAATAAAACATTGGTATTGTGTCACATAAGATATATTTTTCAAACCCTTGTAATCTTATGGGTGACGGCCTAAGTCTTATTCGTGTTTTATTTTTGGTTTTTTAATTTTCCCCTACATTCTGTTGTGTTTCCTCCGTAGAAGTAGTAGCTACTATCTGTCATATTTATTCCTATGCACCGGCCGTCCTTTTAAATATAAATAAATCTAAATACATTGGGGCAAATAAGTATTTAGTCAATCACTAATTGTGCAAGTTCTCCTACTTAAAAATATTTGAGAGGCCTGTAATTGTCAACATGGGTAAACCTCAACCATGAGAGACAGAATGTGGAGAGAAAAAAACAGAGAATCACATTGTTTGATTTTTAAAAAGAATTTATTTGCAAATCATGGTGGAAAATAAGTATTTGGTCAATACCAAAAGTTCATCTAATACTTTGCTATGTACCCTTTTTTGGCAATAACAGGGGCCAAACATTTTCTGTAACTCTTCACAAGCTTTTCACACACTGTTGCTGGTATTTTGGCCCATTCCTCCATGCAGATCTCTTTTAGAGCAGTGATGTTTTAGGGCTGTCATTGGGCAACACAGACTTTCAACTCCCTCTGCAGATTTTCTATGGGGTTGAGATCTGGAGACTGGCTAGGCCACTCCAGGACCTTGAAATACTTCTTATGAAGCCACTCCTTTGTTGCCCTTGGCTGTGTGTTTGGTATCATTGTCATACTGAAAGACCCAACCACGTGTCATCTTCAATGCCCTTGCTGATGGAAGGAGATTTTTACTCATAATCTCTCGATACATGGCCCCATTCATTCTTTCCTTTACACAGATCAGTTGTCCTGGTCCCTTTGCAGAAAAACAGCCCCAAAGCATGATGTTTCCACCCCCATGCTTCACAGTGGGTATGGTGCAATTCAGTATTCTTTTTCCTCCAAACAAGAGAGAACCTTTGTTTCTATCAAAAAGTTCTATTTTGGTTTCATCTGACCATAACACATTCACCCAGTCCTTTTCTGGATCATCCAAATGCTCTCTAGCGAACCGCAGACGGGCCTGGATGTGTACTTTCTTCAGCAGTGGGACACGTGTGGCAGTGCAGGATTTTAGTCCCTGGCGGCGCATTGTGTTACTGATAGTAGCATTTGTTACTGTGGTCCCAGCTCTCTGTAGGTTATTTACTAGGTACCCCCGTGTGGTTCTGGGATTTTTGCTCACCGTTCTTGTTATCATTTTGACGCCACGGGATGAGGAGAGAGTTGAAAGTCTGTGTTGCCCAACGACAGCCCCAAAACATCACTGCTCTAGAGGAGATCTGCATGGAGGAATGGGCCAAAACACCAGCAACAGTGTGTGAAAAGCTTGTGAAGACTTACATGAAAACGTTTGGCCTCCGTTATTGCCCAAAAAAGGGTACACAACAAAGTATTGAGATGAACTTTTGGTATAGACCAAATACTTATTTTCCACCATGATTTGCAAATAAATTCGTTAAAAATCAAACAATGTGATTTTCTGTTTTTTTTCCACATTCTGTCTCTCATGGTTGAGGTTTACCCATGTTGACAATTACAGGCCTCTCTAATACTTTCAAGTGGGAGACCTTGCACAATTAGTGGTTGACTAAATACTTATTTGCCCCACTGTATATAGGCATTAAAGTTCAATATGAGTTTACAATTTATCAAGCACTATCACTGTGTTTGTGTAGTGACTTAGCAGGTAGCTAATTTAGGTATTAACAAATGAAAAAACAATGTTCATGTACATGTTGTTTGGCTCCTACAGCAGATTTAAAGTTCCTAAAATAAATAAAAGAGGTATCTGAAAGATCAAAGATCTTGACTCTAACGCCCCATTAAGAAATTACTTGGGTAAAAATCCTCAGATGAGTATTTCAATTCCGCAAACTTGTCCCTCTTTAAAATGGATTACCATTTAGGAAGGTGAGTTCAGTTTAGCTTCATGGGACAGATTGGTGTCATGGCAGATTATCAGATTATTCTTTGTATTAGTCTGAGTCTCATCACTAATTACAATTGAATTAACATATTATAACATTCTACTTGGGAGCATATTGTACCAAAAAATTCTGCTGCGCAAAGTACAAAGAAATACCCATACAGGCATGCCTGGATTAGTTTGTTGTGGAATAATGTAAAAACCATGACCTCTACCCAATCAAACCCCTTTTAGGATTAATGACAACTGAGTTTATGAGCACAGATCATTCATGTTTGATCTCACAAATATTTAATTGGACATCAAATCCTATCGAGTGTACTGTAGTTGCCAGAAGAGAGATGGATACTGTTTAGATATCATGTTCAAATGTCTATAACATTATTATCTATACCATCAATTCATATTAAAACATGCAGACAATGTGAACATTTTTTCATGATCAAGATATGTCATGTTATTGTTCTCACAACATGTGCTGTGTTAGGAGGCGAACTCTGTGTAGGACAGTACAGGATGGCCTTAGCCTTTGTGAGGATCCGCTTGCTTTAAATATCCCTGAGCTGGTTCTGACTCACACTTCCCAACTGTGCTGTACGATATAACGATAAATAGCGGCAAAACTATGTAAGAAAATATATATATATATATATTTTGACATTGCATCATTTTGGACAGCAGATGGCGCCATTTTTGGGGGGTGAATTACTATATTAATGGAATTCCATATGCCGTAGTAGTACTACCAGTCGTCCTGAAGATGTCCCTGTCTCCACTGAATAGTCTGTGCCAGCCGAATGTGAGTAATGCATGCAAGACAACTGAAAAGAGCAACATATACAGTACTGGCCAAAAGTTTTGGCACCCCTGCAATTCTGTCAGATAATGCTCAATTTCTCCCAGAAAATGATTGCAATTACAAATGCTGTGGTAGTAATATCTTCATTTATTTTGCTTGCAATGAAGAAACAAAAAAGAGAATGAAAAAATGTTTTAATATCGTTATCATTTTACACAAAGCTCCAAAAATGGGTTGGACAAAAGTATTGGCACCCTCAGCCGAATACTTGGTTGCACAACCTTTAGACGAAATAACTGCGAACAACTGCTTCCGGTATCCATCAATGAGTTTCTTACAATGCTCTGCTGGAATTGTAGACCATTTTTCTTTGGCCAACTGCTCCAGGTCTCTGAGATTTGAAGGGTGGCTTCTGCAAACTGCCATTTTCAGATCCGTCCACAGGTGTTCTGTGGATTCATTCCTGGCCATTTTAGAAGTCTCCAGTGCTTTCCCTCAAACAATTTTCTAGTGCTTTTTGAAGTGTGTTTTGGGTCATTGTCCTGCTGGAAGACCCATGACCTCTGAGGGAGACCCAGCTTTCTCACAATAGGCCCTACATTATGCTGAAAAATTTGTTGGTAGTCTTCAGACTTCATAATGCCATGCACACGGTCAAGCAGTCCAGTGCCAGAGGTAGCAAAGCAACCCCAAAGCATCAGGGAACCTCCGCCATGTATGACTGTGGGGACCGTGTTCTTTTCTTTGATGGCCAGGTTTTTTCCCCTGTAAACTCCATGTTGATGCCTTTTCCCAAAAAGCTCTAGTTTTGTCTCATCTGACTAGAGAACATTCTTCCAAAACGTTTTTGGCTTTCTCAGGTAAGTTTTGGCGAATTCCAGCCCGGCTTTTTTGTGTCTCTGGGTCAGAAGTGGGGTCTTCCTGGGTATCCTACCATAGAGTCCCTTTTCATTCAGACGCCGATGGATAGTACGGGTTGACACTGTTGTACCCTCGGACTGCAGGACAGCTTCAACCTGAATGAATGTTAGTCGAGGTTCTTTATCCACCATCCGCACAATCTTTCGTTGAAATCTATCGTCAATTCTTCTTTTCCGTCCACATCTACGGAGGTTTGTCACAGTGCAATGGGATTTACATTTATTGATGACACTGCACACGGTAGACACAGGAACATTCAGGTCTTTGGAAATGGACTTGTAGCTTTGAGATTGCCCATGCTTCCTCACAACTTTGCTTCTCAAGTCCTCAGACAGTTATTTGGTCTTCTTTCTTTTCTCCATGCTCAATGTGGTACACACAACGACACAGGACAGAGGTTGAGTCAACTTTAATCCAATTTAATAGGCTGCAAGTGTGATTTAGTTATTGCCACTACCTGTTATGTGCCACAGGTGAGTAACAGGTGCTGATATTCGATTACTACCAAAGCATTTGTAATTGCGATCATTTTCTGGGCGCATTATCTGACAGAATTGCAGGGGTGCCAATATTTTTGGCCAGCATTGTATAATCCACACAAAATGAAGACATAATAAACTCCAATATCAAAATGTACTATTTATGATATTATGCTAACCTGATAAACAGCAGTCTTAAAAGTCAAAACAATTAGTAATAAGTACTATTAGTAGATAATTATATGCATTTACATTTCAGCAAAAATGTGTGTGTTACTGTGCGTTTTCTGTTGCAGCCCTATTTGATACATATAACATCTGTGGCAGGTCAGTTTAATGTCTATTCAAAAATAGAGTGAGTGGGGAGGGGAGCTGTCAAAATTGTTTTATTTACCGAATAATTAAAAATATATCGTTGTTATATGAATATTTGATTAAAAAAAAAAAAGGCCCATATAATGACAGATTTGTTTTCCATCGCACAGCACTACTGCCAAATCGAACAATTCTACTGGTGAAGAATTTTGGACTACACTATGCTTATTGCTTATTTCTGGGTTCATGTACACCCAAATCAGATCAATCTGCGCCACCGTTTCAGCAGTCCCACACAGAAAACTGCCTCCATCACCTGTTGGACCTACTTGTTCCCATGGCAACAATAATCCCTCATTTGACGTTTGGGTGGGAGGCCAGAGTCTGATCACTCCCACGGATCAGGCGTCCACCTTGCAGGCAATACTTGGGCCTCTCAGAAGACAGCTACAGGAGAGCAGAAGAAATTGAGCGCGTACAGCATGTACAAAATGGTCTGTTTGGATTTGAAATAAATTACCACGAAGACATTCTGACAATCTGATTTTGTCTATGCTATCTACAGGGCAGTATCAAGTCTACCGTAATGTATTGTTGAATTAAAAATGCGGCTTTGGACTTAATCCTTGTCGACTCACGGACAGATGAGACAGGATTATCTTGTCACAAGGAGCACAATTAATCAGATTGTGCAATGACAGCTCCTTGTGAAGGAAACGTTTGATGAAATTACATGAATATAGACTACAAAGGGTGGACAGTGTATAAAACGATGAATTCTTTCCGTGTCATTGATGATGATAGACGTGCAACCATGAGGCTCATAAAAGCTCAATTAAAACTCTTTCAATGAGTTTATCACTTGTAGAAATCCAATCCATTTGAACTGGGAGGGTGGCATCCCTTTCGACTTCAAATGGATTGGACGTCCAGTGCCAAAAACGACAGCCAATGAGTTCTGACAACACGGTAGAGGGTTCTCAGTATACGTTTACTAAAAACGTGCAAAACGCAAGAACAAGAAAATGGATAACAAACGAGCCTTCTGTAATGAACTGGATTAAAGTTATCCGAAATGTAATTCATAGAACAGATTATAGAAAAATAAATTTACCTCTTTTATAAAATAAACTCCATACATTGGTTATTTTTTATGTGTGTGAATTTCCTTTTCATTTTAGAGATACAGTGATCCCTCGCACTTCAAACTTGGCGGCCTTAGTCTCAAAAAAACAAAATAATAAATACAGATAAACTGTCCGGAGCCGAAGGCGTAGTCTCACTCTCGCTCCCTCCCTCCCTCTCCCTGGTCTTTGTTCGTCAGACAGTGCACCGGAGTTGCTTATTAAAGTTAACGATGTTGACAGATGTTTGGGTTTGATCTTGCCACAGATGCTTGTAAGCCGAAGCTTCAAAGCGCCACATGCGTCAATCATCTTGTTAAACAGTTGTTGTGGCAACTCATTGTGTGTAAGTGAGCAGCTTGAGAGGATTTGAGTTTACTCACTCAATGAAGCATTTAATAAAGCCAAGCATTTACCTACTACTTTATTGTTGTTTAAAAAAAATAATTTGGTGGGAGAGTAACATGTTTAAAACTTATCATAGTTATTTCATTTGAAGTGCTTGAAAAACATGTATTAAAATATAAATATGCTTTTTTTTTAAAATTATACTTTGGAGAAAAAAATGAAAAAAAAAAACATGTTATATATATATATATATATATATATATATATATATATATATATATATATATATATATATATATATATATTTTTTTATTATTATTAAATTTATTAGGATCATGGAAGCTTCCACTTGAGGAAAATATATACATACAGCATATCCTGTATATACATAATATGATAAAAATATACAGTACTGTGCATATATATATATATATATATATATATATATATATATATATATATATATATATATATATATATATATACTGTATATACTGTGTATATATATATATATATATATATATATATATATATATATATATATATATATATATATATATATATATATATATATATATATATATATATACTCACCGGCCACTTTATTAGGTACACCTGTCCAACTGCTCGTTAACACTTAATTTCTAATCAGCCAATCACATGGCGGCAACTCAATGCATTTAGGCATGTAGACATGGTTTAAGACAATCTCCTGCAGTTGAAACCGAGCATCAGTATGGGGAAGAAAGGTGATTTGAGTGACTTTGAACGTGGCATGGTTGTTGGTGCCAGAAGGGCTGGTCTGAATATTTCAGAAACTGCTGATCTACTGGGATTTTCACTCACAACCATCTCTAGGGTTTACAGAGAATGGTCCGAAAAAGAAAAAAATATCCAGTGAGCGGCAGTTCTGTGGGTGGAAATGCCTTGTTGATGCCAGAGGTCAGAGGAGAATGGCCAGACTGGTTCGAGCTGATAGAAAGGCAACAGTGACTCAAATAACCACCCGTTACAACCAAGGTAGGCAGAAGAGCATCTCTGAACGCACAGTACGTCGAACTTTGAGGCGGATGGGCTACAGCAGCAGAAGACCACGCCGGGTGCCACTCCTTTCAGCTAAGAAAAGGAAACTGAGGCTACAATTTGCACAAGCTCATCGAAATTGGACAATAGAAGATTGGAAAAACGTTGCCTGGTCTGATGAGTCTCGATTTCTGCTGTGACATTCGGATGGTAGGGTCTGAATTTGGCGTCAACAATATGAAAACATGGATCCATCCTGCCTTGTATCAACGGTTCAGGCTGGTGGTGGTGGTGTAGTGGTGTGGGGAATATTTTCTTGGCACTTTTTGGGCCCCTTGGTACCAATTGAGCATCGTTGGAACGCCACAGCCTACCTGAGTATTGTTGCTGACCATGTCCATACCTTTATGACCACAATGTACCCAACTTGTGATGGCTACTTTCAGCAGGATAATGTGCCATGTCATAAAGCTGGAATCATCTCAGACTGGTTTCTTGAACATGACAATGAGTTCACTGTACTCAAATGGCCTCCACAGTCACCAGATCTCAATCCAATAGAGCATCTTTGGGGTGTGGTGGAAAGGGAGAGTCGCATCATGGATGTGCAGCCGACAAATCTGCACCAACTGTGTGATGCTATCATGTCAATATGGACCAATCTCTCTGAGGAATGCTTCCAGCACCTTGTTGAATCTATGCAACGAAGAATTGAGGCAGTTCTGAAGGCAAAAGGGGGTCCAACCTGTTACGAGCATGGTGTATCCAATAAAGTGGCCGGTGAGTGTATATATATATATATATACATATCTCTTTCCAATGCTAAATCTGAATAAATGCATTGAACACACACACAGAAAAAACGTTTTTTTGGGGGGGGGTGCGCTACTTCTCGGTTTTTCACTTATCGTGGCGGGTTCTGGTCCCCATTAACCGCAAAAAACGAGGGATCACTGTATGTCGGTGATATGAATTTTACATGGATGTGCAAGATGTGTCCATTTGGGGTTGGAGGGGCTGTTTTTACATACTGTACTGTATATGTGCTGCTTGATTTGGTATCACTTTTGTAAAGGACAGAGAAAATATAGAGGGAGGTGAAATTTTTAACAGAAGCTTTATGTCTGTTACTTTATTTGTCCCTTTAATCAAACAATTACAATTAAGCCATATTTTAATTTGTTCTTGACATGCTCAAGTTCTGTCAGATTAAGCAAATTTAGTGAATATTTTTATTTACACTTTTTTGTCTTTTCTGATATGATAAACGATTTTAAGACACAACAATATAGCCACTGAAATATAATAATAAGGAAATAAATCCACAGGCTACATACGTACAGTATCGTATCATAATACATGCAAATGCAAATTACAGCCAATATAAGCTGTTATACAGAGACAAAAAAAAAAAGTTTGGGGTGATATTTTTACAGTGATGATAATCTTAAAATATATTAATTACTGTTGCTGTAGTTTGCAGTAGAGTAATAGTAGTAGGGCTGAATTTTCTTGATCAACTTAAAAGAAAATTTAAGAGTTTTTGTTAAACCAAAAGCCAATTCTTTCTAAATGTTATCAACTATTTTATTTAACCCTTTAGGGTCAGTGTTCACTACAGTGGACAGCTATTCAAAAGTTGACACTTGAGACCGTTTTTCAAGAATGACTATTTTTGGTCATTCAAAAAAAGTTTTTTTTTTTTTTTGTTGAACACATAACACATTTAACCCTTAATAGGGCAAATGAGAATTTTTGGACTTTAAAAAACTTGAATATTACCCATTATTATTTTCATAATTGTAAACAAATGTATAAATTCATACAATATAAATAAAAACTAAAATAATGATTAAAAAACTACTTTAAACGTCTAGCGCCGTCAATGGCAGCTAGTGAGTTAAATGAGTGCCTTGTAAGGGTTATGAGAAAAAAAAAAACAGAACTCGTGCATGAAAGGGAACGATTCTGCACAAATGTACCGCTTGTCTGAACAGAATCATTGATCCCACTTATAAAAATGTAAATCACTGTAAAACACTGGTATTAACACTGGCTGGAATTATGATAAATGTATTGAATCTCTATTCGACGTCGAGTTTACAGATACCTGATGCTCACACTGAGATCTCTTGATTACTTGATTACTCCCAGATATTACTGACAACCATTCTCAAACACCAAAAATAACAATAGTATTGCCTTGTGATTAATCAAATTACAATGTAACACAATCAGCCATGAGTTGTAGAGATTTTCTTCTATCAGTCACAAAACGACACATCAAGCGTGGGTTGCACCGATATGTTATCATTGTTTTCATCCCCCGCCGCATCCATTGCAAGTCATCTCAGATGCAACTCATTTTTGCATTGCTCATTTTTATTCAATTACTAGCGTCATTTACAATGATGGCAGCATATGCAAAGATAAAATGATGAATGTCATTATGAAAAAGGATGCCGAAAGCAACAGTGGTGTGTCAAACTGATTGATACAGTACAGTGGTTTATGTTTACATTTACATGTGGTTTATGTTTACATTTACATTCTTTCTTCCAACCAAGGGCGTAGGTTTGCATAGGGACAGTAGGGACATAACACTACCAACTTTTCAGGATCCTAAAATTGTCCCCACCAACTTTTATGCAACCTTATTTGCATTATATAATGAGTTCAGTTATACAGGTAATTTAAATCGTCTTTCCAGATGTTGTAAGGATAGAATTGACCCTACCATTATTGTGAATTATTTTCATTATGTTCAGACTTGCATTTACCCCTTTTCACTTGCTGAATGCACCGGTCATCTTATTTCCCCTCAAACGCACGTTTGATTGGCTGATGACTTGCACTGATTTCAAATGTAGTGATTTATTTTCTACATTATTTATTTAAAACAATTTTTATTTGCAGCCTATGCAGACATTTTTTCATATGATCATACATGAATAATCGTCAAAGTAAAAAAGTTTTTTTTTTTTTTTTTTGGAGTTTAGCTGTGCTTGTGGACAAAAGCAGTAGTGTTTTACCTGAAGGACGGCCAAATTTTTATTTATTTTTGTTATACCATGACTAAAAAGTTTTTTTTTTTAATGATACAGTACTTATTTATTTAGACAGACAATGCTGAGTGGTCATAAAACAAATGTTTATTTTTTGCATTGTGGATAGTTAATAATATTGACAAGTTTGTATTTGTTGTGCATGTAAATGTAATTTATGTGCGCATATTGCAATTTCAATTTGCTAATAAAATCCAGACATTTATTCTGGAAGGTTTCAAACTGTTTCTTTAGTAGTTTTTGAAAAGAAAGATTTGAATCGAATGGTGCATCACCTGACCAATATACATGAAAGTTAGTATTAGTAATACAGATTTAGGTTACATTGATAATATAGCCTATGACTTAATTTGGTTCATATTCGTGAGAAATGTAGCCCTGACTCCCATTCACCCAATCTGTTTGGTCATATCAATGTCCCGTCCACAGAAAATAGTGTACATGCTGGTTATGCTGTTATATCGTCCCTACCAATGTTGAGACAAAACCTACGCCCTTGCTTCCAACTGGACTTTGCTTTAGTTTCGCGTATGATTTTTATTTACGTTCCACGCGGAGTAAATATTCAAACAATGCATAAAGGTACAGTGGCTTGCAACACTATTAACCCTTTATTGCCAAACATATCACATTTGATACACCTAAAATTTCATGATTTTGAGACTAATTCAGAATATTGACAATTCTTTTTGGAAAAAAAAAAAAAAAGATGGATGCAAGTCAACACATGCATCTGCAGGTTCCATGAGAAAAACAAACAGGATTTAGCAAGGGTTATAGATATCAGAGCACTTATTACACATATTCATTTTGACTTTTCTTTTTATACAAATTTGAAAAAAAGGTTTCATTAGGACCTTATTTTTCAATTTTGGGATTCTCTGATAATAGCTTCATGTTGCAGGTATTTAAGGGTTAAATAGACTTTTCAACAATAAAACCTCTTTCTTGTTTTAATTTTTGCAACTGTATTTCACCCACAAAAATGCAGTTCACTTCACATGATGATCAGTAAATTGTACTGAGCATATGTAGATGTTATACAGTATTGTACTGTTGTTATACACGGGTATCACTTTCAGATACACGTACATTGGTAAAATATGTTGAGATACTGAGAGTTCTTCTAATATTTTAGATCGGCTTTATAAAAGTACAAAATATTAAACAAAGTGATCAACCTCACTGTTGTGTTATCAAAATTGGCTTTTTACTGTGTAAGCAGAAACTGATAATGATTTAAATGATACTCACCAGACTACGAGATTTCTGTTTTAATAGTTTTCCTCGTGAGTTGAAACTTAATTTCTCAAAGTCATATACAGCAACTATCCTACATTTGGATTTCTGTCTTGAGCACTTTGTTCCAAGTGCCTCTCTTTCACTTTCAATAAGTGAATTCCTCTTCAATACCTCTTCATCATTCCTTCCTTATAATCCGTAACTGTCCTCCTTTGCAGAGAGAGTAATCCTGCCACTGAGCGCTCTCCTGTGTGGTGCCTGGGCTAAAACTGCTGTGTCAATCTGCCCGATGTAGATATGTGATGAGAGGGGGAGGATAAGGGATGATGTCAACAAAAGGTGGTGATGGTGATGAAGAATATAAAAGGTGAATGTGTTCCATAATCTTTGCATTGTAAAAAGAGAACGAAATAAAGTACTTTATTGAAACTAAATAACCTCCTTTAAAGTACGTATGACAGGAGAAAAAAAGTTTTAAATAGGATTATTATGTGAATTAGAATCATATTTTGAGACAATTCGACTATATACAACAATTTAGCAAAGAGCAGATGACGAGAAATTAGTCTTTTAATCTGCCGGTTAGCCACGCTTACCATTATAGACCCTACTCACCAACGTCACAGAATGACGTGTTGCTGTATCCGGCCGCCATATTGTCTGTCTTTGTTTATCCGTATTCTCAATGGTTTCAATTTGTCGTGCAATTTATAGTGCAATTCATGGAAGCCCCGGTGTTTTCAGACGCTGTAAACTCATTGGATGCGTTGCATAAAAGGCGTTATGTGGAAAAGCTTCAGTCTATCCATTCGCCAGATCCATATTTGATGCCTAAATCGATATTTTTCGACCCGCTGTCTTCGCCCTCTCTGCCTGACATCTGCTACCCTGATATCAACAACTATCTTGTCCACACAAAATCAGCCTATTCTCACAAAAGTTTGAAAAACTTTAAGAGCAGCACTCTAAGCAACATTACCCCGTGTGACCCTTTACTTTCAATTTTCTAAAATGGCGACAATCAATAAAAAAAAAAAAAAGTTGACTGCGATGGCCGACGCTTCAAGGTTAGGTGGATATTGGACTATTTCTTCAATAAAACACGCAACAACTATGTCTGCCTCATTTGCAAAGAGACAGTCGCTGTTTTCAAAGAGTTTGATGTGACGCGATAATGATATTACCGAACAAGACACCCTGACATGTACGACAACATTACAGGGAAGTTATGCAGCGAGAAATTATAGCAACTTGAAGCTAGTTTAATTTCACAGCAGCAGTATTTCGCAAGAGCCCGAGTGTCGAAAGAGAACGCCACAAAGACGAGACTGTTGAAATTATAAATTTAAAAAAATAATAAAGCAAATGTGACACACAGAAGGGCTTGCTAAAATTTGTTTAAATATATTGTTCTATGTAAATCAGCCAAGGTAGACCCCCCATTTTTACCACACCAAATCTGGCCCCCTTTGCAAAAGGTTTGGACACACCTGTTTAACTGATGATCCGTAGACGAGGCCAGCTTCTTTCACTTGGTACCAGCTAAATATTATTCAAAATGTAATGATGGTGGAAGAAATAAGCATCTTGAATTTGAAACTGTATGTTGTCGGCGATTAGCCTCGCAATGATCTTAATTGTGGTTGTCAGCCCAAAACCCTCTAAATATATATTAAATGCATCTTACCAGATATAAAATGACTACTACATAATCTGTGGTAATCGTTTGGAGCCCAGTTTTCTCGTCGAATTGCAGCAGTCCATCTCGCTCTCCTCTCCGGGTCTCTCGGAATACGGTAGAACTTCAAGTCTCTCCGTCTATCTTCTCTGTTTTTGCAACCAACCGCCACACACGCCTTCACCATTTTGATTGTTAATGTTAACGAGCAGAAAAACACGCCATAATAGGAGGTAGCGGTAATGCGTCAACACGACGAGTTGATGGACAATATGGCGCGGAGGCGTGGTTGTGACGTCATGTGAGTAGGGTCTATAGGGCTCTAGCGTCCCCAACAGGTGGATGACGTCAGCGGAGTCACGATTTCATCTGATTTAGTATGCAGCCCATTGAGGGGGAATTATTCACAACGAGGAAAACATGCCGAAGAGAGCCGCAAAATGTCATTGTTTCGGTCTCTCTACTCCAATATTTTTACAGGATATTCTTTTTATCCAAGTATTTTTCCCCAATAGCTAAATAAATGGCTTGAGAAGGACCAGTCAGCCAGTTGAGGGGGAATTATTTAGAACGAGGAAAACGTGACGAAGAGAGTCGCAAAATGTCTTTGTTTCAGTCTCTCTACTCCAATATTTTTACAGGATATTATTTTTATCCAAATATTTTTCCCCAATAGCTAAATAAATGGCATGGTCATGACAAATAACAGTTTTGTGCTAAATGGAATATGAAATTATTAAAATGCATTTATTCAAGACGACATGGCAAAATTACTCCATAATGGTCAAAACTGTCAACTTCACCTTTACTGTTGCACCTCCCGAAGGATATTTTATGCCACCTAAATTGGGCTTATGTCATTTCCCTTCCCCGGCTTCGGAGAATGTAAACAAACCAAGAGGCGCGACAGCTAGCCAACATGCTAACCCGAACCGAGTGATGTTTCAAAGTCTTCGAAGCGGAAAATCACACATACTGTAACTAGCCCGGACCATTTCACATGACGACTGGGTTGTCAATTGTCTTCGTCGATGGGCAAACTGCACGGCAGAGAGCAATTTACAGCTCGTTCCACTGCTACTACGGACAGGAGAGCTTGCCTTGGAAGCAGCTGGACAATGACCGTTGAACAAACCGGCAGACGTCAGAGAAGCGTGTAGCTCCCAAATGGTCAACACGAATATAGCAAAATAATGCTTTACTACACGGCGAAGTCGTAAACAGAGAGACTCAGTGGAGGAGGGCGGCTGCAGTTGTGGTGCTGCTAACATGTGCAGCTAATGTGTATGAGGAGAGCTTTTTACATCCCCATCCATGATCAAACATAAGTAGTCCTTTATTTAAAGAAAATTTGTAGTGTTTACTTTGTAATCGCTGTATTCGCAGCTATTTTTAAATCAAAGTTGAAATTTCTGATCGGTCGTAAATTTGACAGAACACAGAGCACATGAGCTCAATAAGCCGAATATAGTGCTCTCTGGTGGGGGGATGTGCGACAAGCCGCCGGTGTTGTGCCGAAAAATAGCCGCCCCGCATGCATGTCAGCCACAAAATGTAAGCCACCAACATATTAAAATGATCCCAGTATCTGACATAATACAAAACACGATGTTTACTCACTTCCTCGTAAGTCCCATGGTCCCACAGTAGTAGGGCTTGTTTTGGCCAATATCCACCGGTGAATGGGAACCTTTTGAAACCCCAAAAAGGCGCACACGCCTCTCCCTCCTAGAGCAAGATTTTTCTGCAGCCGTTTGGCTGGCGTGATGCGAAAAATAAACGTATTAATCTGCAAAATCAGCTGAATCAGTCCTTCTCATACAACAGTACAGCTGTATAGTAAAGAGGACTCTTTCCTCCGTACACGTCATCGCGCCCTCTTTCTCAACTCGAGACTGTTGCCGGAAGTCATTCATTTTCATGGCGCGGGATTAAAAACTAAATAAATATAGCGATCGCTTCCACACACATCCAAGCGGTCCATTTCATTCAGGAGCATAAACTACCGCGTGTATTATGAAATAAACATGCTTTTTCGTGTCACAGGCACTTTTTTAAGTAAATGTCATTTCTGGATATTTCCCAATCAATGTCCTTGTGGGCCATTTTATGGATTTGGAGAAAGCTTGCGGAAGATACTCTTTCCAGCTTGTTTAACTCATTGAAATTGATAGACATCCAATCTATTCGAACTGGGGGAGTGAATGATCATGTGTCAGTGCCATTGACAGAGATAGACGTCCAATCCATTCAAAATGGATTGGATTTCTATCACTGTCAAAGGCAGCTATTATTATAATCTGTACTTTAAATGTAAAAAACAAAACAAAAAAAACATCCACATTCCAACAGTGCCTCCTCTTAGTGGGGATGTAGGTGTAAAACTGCCAATGTTCCAAACTTGAAGAGGAGAACCAAGGGGGTGGCAGAAGAAGCGTAAACTGTAAATAGCTTCAACATTATGTTGAGCACAAAACATAAACATGAAGATAGAGAAGATTCTGGAAAAAGATGTTTGAATGTTGTGAAGTATCTCTGAAAACTACCGTAATTTTCGAACTATAAGCTGGTACTTTTTTCCCCTCATTTTGAATCCTGTGGCTTATTGTCCAGTGCGTCTTATTTGTTGATTTATTAGGGTTAATAGGTAACACTTCGACAGCGGCGTCATAAGACCGTCATAAATTATGACACTATCATGGGCATTAATGAATGCTTATGACGGATGTCATCAAGTGTCACCTGGAAAATTTTGTCACTAACTCCATTTATGTCCAGCTAGGATCTTTTACATCTCTTCAAAAGTGAGATAATTTGCCAGATGACACAAAATGACATCTGTCATATGCATCCATTAATGCTCATGGCAGTGTCATGTCATAATTATCATAGTCTTATGGCCCCACTGTTAAATAAAGTGTTGCCAAATACCATAACTAGCAATTAATGAAACAACTGACACAGTAACTGAAGAAATTAGCAAAGATAATGAAATCTGTTGTTATCTGTAGCGCTGCAACGCATGCTCGGAGCCATGTTGGAGGACAACAGTGTTGACAGCAGGTGGAGCAGTGCTGGCCAAATGAAGCTTCTTGAAGCAATGAAGCGTTGCATCAAATTGGTTCAAAGCTTCATGGTGGTTCATTTGGTCTTATGACAGTCTTACGATACCGCTATCAAATAATGTGTTACTGGTTAATATATTTTGGTGAAAATATCCCATTATACATCGAGGGCAGCTGTGGCTTATAGTCGAGTGCAGCCCATCTATGAACAAATGCCATTTTCCTGTCAAATTTGGTGGGTGGCAGCTTATAGTCAGGTGTGCCTTATAGTTGAAAATTATGGTACAGTATATGGAATAAAACCTTGAATAAAATGACTACATTTGCCTTCTACTGCCTGTTTGAAAGAGAATATCAGGTCTGAATAGTAGATGAGAAGTCGCAGGAGACGTTTTGCACAGTATGAACAATTGGAGATGGATGAGAAGGAAGATGAGATGAACTGACTCTCTGCATATATAAATAGAAGTTAATCAGTCCTGGATGTCAGATTAGTTGCCATAACCTTTAGCTTAGTCTTGAGTTCAGATTTGTCCACTGAGTGTCCCTGTCTGGAGTACATACGATGCCAGTGTCTGAGCATTTGTCTTCATTCAACTATATTTTCAAATTAATAAAAGAGACAATAAGGTAAAAGAGTAATGTCAGTCCATTGGTCCTTCTTCAATTCATCATTAAAACTTAAAGTATGTCATGATTATCTTAGAAATACTGTACATAAGAATTGATACTACTTAAAGTTTACATTTCAAACCCTATGAAGTTTAGATTCTTAACTGAATTTAACTGTATTTGATTCACATGAGACATGCTATGCATTTAGAAATGCCCTTTTAGACATTTTATTCTTTTCTATATCTAGAAGCAGACAGTGTACACGCAAACAACAAACTTGTAGACATTGTGGAGATTTTTATTATAGGTTTAAAGCCTTCTATACAGTCTTTGGTCAAGTAGCCTCTCATGTTGCTATTGTTGTTCTTGTTGACACATACCGGTAGTCCTACTCCTCCATCATTCGCCATCTGATCGTCTTGAAACTTGGTAGTCATGTTGCAGGGCTGATTAACCAATTGTGCGTGGATTTGTTAGTGCATGTGTTGCTGCTGGGTTTCGAGTTGGCCAGTAGAGGGCATGCGCGCACAGCACATGGATTTATGGTGCCTGTGTTGCCTCTACGAGTTTGTTTTATATTCTTTGTGTCTTCAATTGTCGACTGGTTTACGCTCAAGTGAATACTTACTGTATGAGGTCAAATTCAGATTGGGATGAAATAAATTGAAACAAATTTAACATTATTAAATGAAAATGTACATATATATATGTATGTATGTATGTATGTGTATATATATATATATATACATACATACATACATACATACATACATATATATATATACATACACACACACACACACACACACACACACACACACACACACACACACACACACACACACACACACACACACACACATATATATATATATATATATATATATATATATATATATATATATATATATATATATATATATATATATATATATATATTAGGGCTGTCAAAATTATCGCGTTAATGGGCGTTAATTAATTTTTTTAATTAATCACGTTAAAATATTTGACGCAATTAACGCACTAGGCCCGCTCAGACAGATTTAAATGTCAGTACAGTGAAAGGCCAACTTGTTAATTGTGTTTTATGGAGTTTTTCCGCCCTCTGCTGGCGCTTGGGTGTGACTTGCATATGTTATGTGGCGTAATGTCGCCCTCTGCTGGCGATTCAGTGCAGCTGATTATTTGGGTTTCGGCGCGCTTTTCTGATGTGATTATATGTCGACGCGAACTCACACAGACAGTGGTATTCAGACCAGCTAACGTTCGCATCCAGTATTCAGTGGCAGTTCTCATAGCCCCATCACACTGTTTGTGTCTAATACATGCATCGCTTGTGAGTTATATTCCTCCTTTGTTTATATTCATGAGCATTAGATAGTTATTGATGATGTGTATTTGAATTTGTTCACATATATGGTGAAATGCAGTTACATTGTTAGATGCTTGTGAGCTAATTGGCTAGCGCTACTGCTCAAATGGACACGTGTGTGTACATTTTGTTATTTTGTGATTTATGCAAGTTATTGACACATTGCCTTGTTATTTTCAGTTTTACAAAAATACAAGAAACGTGCTTCTGTCAAAAAGAGATGTCTTCAGTAAAGCCCATGCAACTTTGCCACACCGTCTGATTTCTTTTTGGAACTTATGTTCGCTATCTGTCAATTTGTGTACTCACACACATTGAGGACAGAATAGGGCTACTAGTTTAATTTTTGATTGAAAATTTTACAAATTTTATTAAAAAGAAAACATTAAGAGGCGTTTTAATATAACATTTCTATAACTTGTACTAATATTCATCTTTTAAGAACTACAAGTCTTTCTATCCATGGATCACTTTAACAGAATGTTAATAATGTTAATGCCATCTTGTTGATTTACTGTTATAATAAACAAATACAGTCATTATGTACCGTATGTTGAATGTATATATCAATTTTGTCTTCTCTTTCCATTCCAACAATAATTTACAGAAAAATATGGCATATTTTATAGATGGTTTGAATTGCGATTAATTGCGATTAATTACGATTAAATAATTTTTAAGCTGTAATTAACTCGATTAAAAATTTTAATCGTTTGACAGCCCTAATATATATATATATATATATATATATATATATATATGTATATATATATATACACACACACATATATCAATCTTTTTACCAATCTTGTTTATATTTGGCACGAACATGACAAGACACACCTTTTTGCGATTGTTATATGTTTTTCTTATTTTCACATTTATAAAGCTTAAACTAGCTTCAAAAATGGCTGCCCCTCTTGAAGCTCGTCAGAAACAAAGAGCTTTAATCGAATTCCTTGTTGCAGAGGGAGAAACCCCTCTGAGGATTCACAACCGACTGGAAAATGTCCACAAGGATGATACCATAGACTATAGTACTGTAAAAAGATGGGTACAGCGGTTTAAAAACAATACTGAAGACCATGAAGACAGTGAATGAGAGAATTCACCAAGGACCAAAAAGTTCAAGGCCCAAAAGTCAGCTGGCAAAATTATGGCCACCATGCTTTGTGATTCTCAAGGTGTAATCTTTGTGGATTTTTTGTCGAAGGGGGAAACCATTAAGTCTGAGGTATACATTGAGACTCTTAGGAAGCTCAAAGCAAGAATTCTACGTGTTCGGCCCAACTTGGACATGGCAAATTCGCTCCTGCAGCATGACAATGCACGTCCTCAAACAAGCATCAGGACCATGGAGGTCATCACTTCATTTGGATGGACTGTGATACCACATCCGCCATATTTTCCTGATATGGCATTGGCACCATCAGACTACCACCTCTTTGGTCCAATGAAAGAAGGACTCCGGGGCAACCGATATGGCAATGACAATGAAGTGAAAACTGCTTTCAAGAATTGGCTTAGAGATCAACCAGCTGAGTTCTACAACACTGATATACGTGCCCTCGTTCATAGGTGGACTGTAGCTCTTGAGAGAGGTGGAGACTACGTGGAGAAGTAAAAATGTCATCCTCACACTTGTACCTTTCTTTTGATGTATAATACATGTTGCTATTATAATTTGTTTGTACATAATAAAGTTGGGTGCATTACTTTTTGAATACCCTTCATACTGTATATATGAGTGAAATCTAAGGGACTCAGATGTTTTAAATCAGACTTTGGATAAGTTACAACTCATAGCAGAGCCTTTGTCAGGACTTGAATATAAAATATGTATTTTTAATTCAAGCATAAAAAGGTAACCATTTGATGAAAATAAGACTGACTCATAGGACTGTTTTCACTATAATTTACAGTTGATGTATGATGTCAAAGAGCACCACTGGAGAGGAGTGAGCAATACGGAAAGAAAAGCCTGTCCACCAAATAAATCTCCCACAATAAAGATACCTTATATAGCTAATAATTCATAAAGAATTGTGTTTTATTTGAGGTTTTAGTATGTGAAGCCTTTGTGGCTACTAAGGAGACACGGTCCTAATGTATAAGATATTAGGCATATGTCAAAGGTATCGAAAAGTATGGAAGAATCCACACTGAAATGTTGTATTCAGATGAGATATTTGATCGCAAAAGTTCTAATATTCAGTTATTTATTCATTTTTGCAGGACCATATGTCACCAGAAATTTGTTGTCCTGGGGAAATTTGATTTTATACTACTCTTGATTGTAATGGAAGATATTTTTAACATTTTCCAATTTAACTCAGGAGTTGACATTGAAAAAGCGCTAGGCGTCCAATTCATTTGAACTGGGAGAGATGGCAGTGAATGAAAGTTTCTTCACTCTCAGCCCTCCAGTTGTGAAAATGAATTGAAGGTTTATCAGTAGAAAAAGAGCCACACGATTGGACATCTATCATTGTCAATTGCACTGACAGTTAATTAAATCAAACAAACAAACAAAAAAAATAATAATTTTGGGGGGTTTATTTATGTCGACATAGCAGCGAAGAAGGAGAAAAAAGATGATAATGGGATTGCCTTAATTTTGAAAAGCCTAAACGGAAATGCCCTATATGATCAACACACAGGAACTTGTTCTGCTTAGTTTGTGAGCTGTCAGGCAGACGTCTGTGGTCAGCCACGTCACCTCCTCTCTGAGGAGCTTCAATTCTAGTCAACCGTAGACGCCAATCGGCTTGTGAGCATGAGTTAAACGTCGAATGCTTTGTTTTTGTTCACGCATCGGAATTCATCTCACCAGAGTGGGGTTCTCAACGTGCAACGATTGGCATTTTTAGTGGCCTTTCACCCCCCCAAGATCGCTCGTCGATCCAAGTGTTTCGTTTTTTTTTTGTTTGTTTTTTTAAACTAAGTGCCATTTCAAAGATCAAAATGAATGTGTTTCGTCTGGCTGGTGACGTGTCGCATCTGTTGGCAATTATTATTCTGTTAATTAAGATATGGAAATCCAGATCATGTGCAGGTAGGGAGACTTTTTATTATCATTTTTTGTGCTACTTTGCTAAGTGATACCGATTGGAAATTAACGCATGATTAGCAGCAAGCTTAAATGTGCCAACAAGATAGACGATTGATAATCACATATATTTGGTCGGGATGTGGCGGCTTTACTAACAAAATCGTGGGAGCTACGTGGCAGTTTTAGAACTGCATTCTATGTTTACTAGTAGTCTACTACACTTCGTATGTCAAGGGAGGGATATTTGGCTTTGGGACACAATTTCTTTAGGCGTACGAACCCCCCCCCTTCCCCCCAGTTTACTGGGCAAAACATAAAATGGATCAAATCTTTAAGAGCAACGAAAGAGTTGAGGAGGCATATTTATCATATTTAGTTTTATTTGCTCTGATGGGGAGGTTCAGAACATCTTAGCTGTCAATGTGCACTTTGGACTTATATTTGTTCATTTATGTTAGGCTACTTTTTCATTTCCTTATGGTTTGAAAAAATCATTGCGCGATCTTCAAAATATATTCCATTTCACTCTGCATAATATAAGTCATTTGTACTTATTTTTCTGAATGTATGTTACTTATTTTTTTATTATTGAAAAAGAAAAGAAAATGTTGAAATTAACTTCAATTTGAGATTTGGCATTTAGTAGGTGAGGAAATGAGGGAAAATAAAAATTAGAAGATGGAGATGGAGTTGTTGTTTTTGTTAACTTTTATTTTGCAAATCATTGAAAAAATACAATTTAGAATGAAAAGTAAATATATAAAACTTCTGGCTCCGTGGCGACCTTCACATCGGGGAGTTCCGGCAAGAAATTCTAGCCACTTTCACCTCTAAGTATACAACTGTTTTAGTATGAAGAGCTTGCTAAGGGTTTGCCTGCTGTACTGATAGCACTAGCTAGCAAACCATTACAGTATTTCGTTATAGAGTAGGCTTAGCCCCATCTGGAAACTCGCAATCTCCACTATAGCTCTGAAGCGAGGTCCATTCTTAACAAAGTAAATTCAATTGATGACAAACTTAATTCAATAAATTCTTGACAAACTGGATTCAAGCCGATTTTGAAAAAGAAAATTTCCACAACAACTTTAAACATCTGTAGGATACCAAAAAATGCCGTCATTATTTGGAATCCATTTTTTTGAATAGGTGAATAACGCTCATTGGGGCCGGGAAAATCCCGTGTTTCTTACAGAGTGAGCTGGGACCTCGCTTCGGAGCTTTGTAATAGACATCGCGAAGTTCCAGATGGGGCTGGAGTGGGCTAAGATAATAAGTTAATTTTCAGCACTACACTGACACAAGACACCAACCTTCCTTTATGAAGTACTTTGTCACATCCTGTTGGCCTTTTCTACCCCTCTCCTGTTTTGCTTTCTTTTCTTTCCTCTTTTGATAAACCGGTTTTTGTTATGAAAACATTTCTGCAGTAGCGCGCACTCAGTCATTGACTGGTGTAAATGCGCACCGCTGCTCCCGGTCTGATCGAAGGAATGGCGGACCAAACCATTTAATGAAAATACAGGGGTTGCGGGGGTGGCTGGCAATACATATGCTCTCTGGGTGTTTACTTTTTGCCAAAAACAAAACAAGAGAAAGGAACCTTTCGTTTTATTCCTATTAAAATTATAATGATTAATATTTAAATTTGCAAACGATTACCTGATGTTCTAATTTTCTTTGTGGGCCTTATCAGGGCATGGGCCCTTAGAATCTATATCACTTTTCACCCCTATACGGCGCCCCTGCCCTCATGTCCAAACTGTTGTTTCCAAACCTCTATGTCTGTAACCCAAAATCAACAGGTGACCCAAAAATGCCCCAAAAAACAACAGGAAGAGACCCAGAAATGTCCCAAAATCAACAGGAAGTAACAGAAAATCAACAGCAAATAACCTAAAATGCCCCAAAATAATTCATTGGCTGCCGTTGGCTGGTATTGACGGCCATAGAATGACCACAAATATAATCATTCTCATTTGTTCTGTTTGTAGGCATTTCTGGGAAGTCTCAGGTGTTGTTTGCTCTTGTCTTCACCACCAGATACCTGGACTTATTCACCATCTTCATTTCTCCTTACAACACAGTCATGAAGGTGAGCACTGGCGTACGAAGTTAGAAAAAGGAGACCTAAACTACAAACACAAGTTCTAAACAAAGAGACTAGTTAAAATGTGGTTGTAGTCATGAAGAAAAAGGAGCTACAGGTGAAAACATGGCAATTGTCAACTTAAAAGTTAATTTCTAGTATCACAGGCAATACTCTTTTTCTTCTGTTTCACCCTTCCAAAAAGTTTGACATCATAATGATCTCAGATGCACTGTGCTGTCAGGTGGTGTTTTTGGCGCTGTCATACGCTACTGTGTACATGATCTACATGCGCTTCAGGAACACTTTTGACTCTGAGAACGACTCATTCCGTGTGGAATTCCTGTTGGTGCCCGCTGTGTGTCTGTCCTTACTTAAGAACTACAAGTTCACTCCTGTGGAGGTAAACAAGTGTTTATTCTTTATAGTGGGATTCCTTTGAATACTATGTTTGTATCTTCTACCTAGGTGCTTTGGACCTTCTCCATCTTCCTGGAGTCTGTGGCCATATTGCCACAGCTCTTCATGATCACCAAGACGGGCGAGGCTGAATCCATCACCACCCACTACTTGTTCTTCCTTGGCATGTACAGAGCCCTGTACATCGCCAATTGGCTCTGGCGCTACCACACAGAGGGCTTCTTTGATCAAATTGCTGTGGTGGCTGGTGTTGTGCAGACTATTTTCTACTGTGACTTCTTCTACCTTTATGTCACAAAAGGTGAGCTAAGGGCTCTAGATGGGTGAAATCAAGTTGTAAATTTGATAGGAGAGGGTAATTACTAGTCTTGCACCGATATCGATACTAATTTCGGAAGAGGCCCTAGGCTGCCACACACGCAGATCCAAGAAGAAAACAATTTACTAACGTGAGATTTACATACACAAGTGTTAACAACAAGCCTAAAAAAGTGCTTTTGAAGCGTCATCCATTTCCACCAAGATTTATTATTCATTTATTCCACCGAGAGCACGGAATTCTACCAGCGAGTCTGTAACGAGTCGCGTCGATGGCTCGATGTGTGCATCCGGTCAGCTAACCACCCTCCCTGGCCTGGACTCCAGTTGTCCGTTCATTGGGTGACATACTAACATGTAATGAGCATAGATAGTTAGCTCTAAATGGTTCTAATGCACATATTTTTTTAGTACAACGAAAAGGAAAAAAAGGACAATTTTGTTGAATTAATGCAATAAAAAAGGGCAATGCAACAGAAAATTGATCAGATCTTTAAGGGAAAGGCAAGAGTTAAAGAGATTTATTTTCTCTGATGGCGAGGTTCAGAACATGTTAAACCTATAATGCCTGATCCCGGAAATAATGAACAGAAAACTCGGATTTTTTTACCCATTTGAAAGTTTTACGTGGTCCTTAAACATAATAAAACATTTTGAACATTTTTTATTAAATAATTCATATGTTCTCTAATTTGTATCATAAATGATACATTAAACATCACATGCAGTTCTCTTGGTAAAAATAAATATACCTAATTTTTTTTGGTTTGTTTTTACTGCAATGTGGTCCAGAAATGCTTGTCTCAAATGTGATACATTTGGCAATATAGTTAATGTGCACTTTTGACTTTTTTTTTTGGTTCATTTACCTATGTTAGGCTACTTATTTATTTCCTTATTAATAAAAAAAAAAAAAGTCAATGTTTGTGTTTTCTTCAAAATATATTCATTTCACTGTGCATAATCCTAAGTCGTTTGTACTTATTTTTGTTAATGTTACTTTTTTTTGCACATCATTGAAAAAAATACACAATTTTGAATGAAAATCTGTTTTTCATGTATGCCTTGTGGCAGTAAGTGTAATGCAGTAGCCTAATGCATGCGTAAGACCTGTTGTTTTATTTTGTTAGATCAAACTTCCAAAAGCAATTTTCTTTGCATTTCTGTGATAATAGGAGGTTTGTTTTTTCCAAGATTGTTCAGCCCTAATAAGTATATTTTACTAAATGATTTTTAAGCATTGCAAATGTAATAGTGATATAAAAAAGATGTGTATAAAACAATTGATTTGTACATGCACACATGCGTATATCATAACATTTTCAAATACTGTTTTTATTAATTTTATTGAAAAAAATCTGCAATGGACTGAGGGCGCTAAGTTTAAAGCATAAAGTAGCGAGGGATCGCCGTATACCGCAGTCAAGTGATTATACTGCAAAAAAAATATTTATAGGTTTAAATTAAAAATGGTATTAGTACAGTATCTGCATCGGCCGATACTACATGACAGTTACAGGATCGGGAGCCAAAATGATAATGGTGCAACACTAGTAATCTAGTAGCCTTTTATCCTCTCTCTAGCTAATGTGTCATTCTCAGACTAAACCAAACTTGTTCGAACACTGCTTTTGCTAAGATTTTTTTTTTAAAGACTGATAAAGTTAATGCTGACTTAATTCACAAATTGATAAACACAATTATTTGAATTGCACATTAACACATTCCCAATGAGTCAATCTAAATTAACATTTCATTTCAGCACCTTTGAAATACAAATGCTAAATACTATTAAATTCATTCAGATTGTGTGTGTGACAAATTGATTAATAGCAGTTAATCTCAAGCAATTATTCACAATTAAAATGTGTAATCATTGCCTAGCCCTACTGAAAATACGCAGTCATGTGAAAAAAATAGGACACCCTATGGAAGCCTTTGTGTTTTCTAACATATTTGGCCATATGGATATTTAATATCAATTTTAATAATCTTGAGAGATTCAAGCAATAGAACCAAACAAAGTTGAATTTACTTTCTGTAAAATGTCATTTTAAATAAATGCAATTTCTGTTGAGGAGTAAATTAGGACACCCCTACATTCAATCCCACTTAAAATGGCTAAAATCACACACAGGGGTATAACATCAGGTGTTGAAGAAGGTTTGCCTTATTTACACCTCACATTTAGTTTGGTGTGCCCCTGACTGTTGAAGTGAGAGAAAACACCATGGTGAGAGCAAAGGAGCTGTCTGATGCCTTCAGAAAGAAGAATGTAGATGGTTATGAGTCTGGTAAGGGATTTCAAAAGATCTCAAAAGAATATAAAATCAGCAAAACAACTGCACACATGCCCATGTCTGGCCGTCCAAACAAGTTCACCCCGAGAGCAGACCGCAAGATGCTAAAAGAAGTCTCCAAAAACCCTAAAATGTCATCACAGGACCCACAGCAGGCTCATTCCATTGTTCATGTGTATGCCTCTACAACAGGGGTGGGCAAACCGGTCCTCGAGGGCCGCAGTGGGTCCTGGTCTTTGTTCCAACTGACCCAGCACAGATAGTTTAACCAATGCGGTTTCAGCAGAAATGAGAAGCACCTGACTGCAATTGACTGATTGCACTTGTAAAACAGCAGATTGGTGAAAAGGTGTCTTCTTAATGGATTGCAACAAAAACCCGCACCCACTGTGGCCCTTTGTGGAATAGTTTGCCCACCCCTGCTCTACAATCAGAGACCAGAAAGTTCAACCTTCATGGGAGGTGTGCAAGGAGGAAACCTTTGCTCTTCAGGAAGAACATGAAGGCCAGACTGAAGTTTGCCAGAATGAATGTAGACAAAGACCACGACTTCTGGAATAATGTTTTTTGGACAGATGAATCCAAAATTGAATTATTTGGACACCAGAACAGAGGGCATGTTTGACGTAACCCAATATAGCATTCCAGGAAAAGAACCTAATACCAACTGTGAAGCATGGAGGTGGAAGTGGCATGGTTTGGGGACGCTAGCTGCAGCAGGACCTGGCCAGCTCACCATCTGTAGAATCCACCATGAATTCTATCTTGTTTCATAGGGTGCTTGGGGAACATGTGAGATCATCTGTGAAAAGATTAAAACTGAAGCGAAACTGGACCCTGCAACATGACCATGACCCAAAACATACCAGTAAATCAACTAAGGACTGGCTTAAAAGGAAGAAATGGAAAGTCCTGGAATTGTCAAGTCAAAGGCCAGATCTTAATCCCATTGAGATGCTGTGGGGTGACTTGAAACAGGCTTTACATGCAAGAAACCCCTCAAACATCTCTCAGAGGAAAGTATTCTGCATTGAGGAGTGGGGCAAACTTTCTTCAGACTGATGTCAAAGACTGGTCGATGGCTATAAAAAGCATCTCACTGAAGTTATTTCAGCCAAAGGGGGTAACACTAGCTATTAGGTGGCAGGGTGTCCTCTAACTTTTGCCTCAGTTAGAATATGCATTTTTGTTGATATATTTGGTTTGTTTTACTCAATAATGTTAATTTTTGTTGTTTACATGCAATTAAATCACAGTTTTTCCAGAGATAAAGAAAAACGAGATCAGACATTGATATATGAACATTTCTTAATAAAGAACTGAATATATAGTGGGGTGTCCTAATGTTTTTCACATGGCTGCATTTCTTCTTTTATAATAAAGGTGTGCTAAATAGTACTTTTGAATTCATTACCGTATTGTGTTTATGACATTACGAATTAATGCAGTTAATCCCACACAATTATTCGCAATTAAAATGTGTAATCATTGCCCAGCCCAAAGTTAGCTCACGGTAAAATGCTGTGCAGTTCTTTGGGCTTAAATAGTTAGCATTATTGTTCTTAATTTATCCTTCTATCGTGTTCTTTTGCAGTGCTAAGAGAAAGAGGAAAAATGACCCTGCCGATTCCAGTGTAGCGGCAGATGAGCTGACATTCCGTCGACCAAAACAAGTGCTTTAAATTGAATTCCTGTTTGGTCGGTGGTGTGTGTACCCCGACTTGTTTGTTGTGGTGTTTCCCTTTTTTTTTTTTTTTTTTTTTTTTTTTTTTTTTAAACTTTATACGCTGGGATGCAAACATGACACTGAAAATGTATGTTTTTACGCGCGGCCTAAATTGGGCACTTTTACAACAAAGTATAAGAACATATTTCTTTGCCATTAACTGGTGCTCAGAATGCAGAGACAACCGAATGCAGTATCAGGTATTTTATTTGGCTCATTGTCTGCCATTGATGGTGATAGACGTCCAATCCATTTGAACTGGGAGGGTTGACAGCCAACGTTCACTCGCTGTCAACTCTCCCAGTTCAAATGGATTGGATGTCTGCTAATGATAAAACTCTTTGACTATCAGTTCATCTAATTCAGTTTTCAGTTCAAAGTGACACTCCCTGTTTATTTTCCTTTCAACCCTTGTTGCCAAGGATGTGGCCTTTTTATTCTTTGTTTACTTTAGACTTGAGATAACGTCATGGGAGTAAAAGGGCTAAGCAGTTGCATGAACTCAAGTCAAGCCAAAAATCTAATGTTTAACAACATGTTATGTAAATATACTATCAAATTCAAGACACTACTTTATCTACAATTGTCAGGGTGCTTTGTTACTTCAAATGTTCTTACTAAATTAAATTGCACATTTGTTAACATTGCCTTTATTCTGATTGTGGAACATTCAAATGAAAGCATGCTCCTTGGTATGAGAAATACAGAAAATCTTGTGTGAGGGTACGTGACGGAAGGTTGACAGCTTGTGATCTCTCTCATTCTTTCAGAAATGTTTTCCTGTGCTTGTACAGCACCTTACTTCCTTCTCTCACAGCCCCTCCCACCACTTTGGCCGCCGACCTGATGGAGAACGGCGAGGTAACCAGAGCTGCTGCCTTCTCCGCGACTTTGATTTTCTTCAAAGCCTTGCTTTTGTTCTTGTTTGCGTCTTGCATCCCAGCGCCTTCTGCCGCACCTTTTCCTAGCGCGTACAACAGCTCGCACCAGAAGAGTCTTTCGGCCCTCCGGTTGGCTTCCTCTTCTTCTCTCCCACAACTCATTTTTAACTCTGTCTCTTGCCCTTCTGTTTCGTCATCCTCCGTGTGAAGCCACCTGTGTCGTCTTTCTTCCAGAATCCTCTCCTGAGCATCCTTGATAGCATTCTCTGCCTCATTAAACATGGCATCGCTATAGCAACCGCCTCCGTTGTCTGCCACAAGTTTGTCGATCTTTCTCAGAAGTTGCTCAACTTGAAGCGAGCATGAGGTCGTATTCCACTGCGCGCTGTTGTCAAAGACATGAAACCCTCCACGGCAGCTTCTGACAAACGATGAAAGCTCCTTATTCTGCGCTAGAAAGTCTTGAACACAATTTCCGTGAAGTTGATCTCCCCATGTAAACAACACCAACGTAAACCTGGTAGCACCAGATCCAAATGTTGCCCGGGTCCACTCCAGGACATCTTTGTCCTCCTGGGTGAATCTGCAAAGCCGCAGGGTCACCAAAAATACATGGGGTCCGAGAGAGGACAGGACTACACAGTGTCCCACTTCTTTTATGATGTCCTGAGGGGTCAGGTGTGTGTGAAAGAACCCTGGCGTGTCAATCACAGAGACGCACCTTCCGCCAACTGTCCCAGTCTCTTTCTTGGATCTTGTGGTGACAGAGCAGGGGGAGACATCCACCCTGAAGGCCGACCTACCCAGGATGGTGTTGCCTGAGGAGCTCCGTCCTGATCCGGTTTTTCCTAGAAGGACAATCCTCAGTTCTGCCTCTGATGTGGTCAAAGATGCATCACAGGCTGCAACAAGGACATGGTAAAAAGTAAGAAACTACCTTAATTTCCATATCTGACATCAAAAGTCATGATCATAAAGGAGTGTAACTGGAGGAAAATGATCCTAATAAGTCTTAAAATTCAATGTTTAAAAGTTAATTATCTTGTTGATAAAGTACAATTAAAAACAAACAAATGCCTATTGGATTTCAAGCCATTTGATAAGCACTAGGGGTAAGGTTGTTCCGATCATGTTTTTTTGCTCCCGATCCGATCCCGATCGTTTTAGTTTGAGTATCTGCCGATCCCGATATTTCCCGATCCGATTGATTCAATTCCAATCATTCCCGATAATTTTTCCCGAACGTATACATTTTGGCAATGCATTAAGAAAAAAATGAATAAAACTCGGACGAATATATACATGCAACATACAGTACATAAGTACTGTATTTGTTTATTATGACAATAAATCCTCAAGATGGCATTTACATTATTAACATTCTTTCTGTGAGAGGGATCCACAGATAGAAAGACTTGTAATTCTTAAAGGATTAATGTGACTTTGTATATTGTGACTAAATATTGCCATCTAGTGTATTTGTTGAGCTTTCAGTAAATGATACTGTAGCCATTTAACTGTTCTGCCCAAATGCATGATGGGAAGTGCAACCATGACTGTGCGTAGTGGCACCAATTGATATATCTTCTCTGCGTTGGGAAATAACATAGGGAGTTAAGAAATAGATCAACTACTACCTTTCTTCCCCACATTGCTTCCCACGATATTTCTAATTGATGAGAGAGGGATTTTAAGGCTTTAGCTAATTATAAAAAGGCTCCAAACACTGCCAAAATTCACTCTACTCATTTTACGCTGCCTTTTAGCTCTATACATAGGTAAAACGGTGCTATTATAGATTGAACGCGACAATGCGTGAGTGGGTCGTGCAGCGCATGCGTTAATTGCGTGAAATATAATAACGTGATTAATTTTTTAAAAATTAATTACTGCCATTAACGCGCTAAATTTGATAGCCCTACTTTAAGCCAAAACTAAAGACTCTGGATGAGTGTAGACATTTTGTCTGTAACGTTAAATACAATTAGAAAACGATTTAATTAAAAAAAAATATATATATATATATATATATTTAAAAAAAAGGCATGTCCGATAAAAAAAAAAAAAAAATATATATATATTATAAAGTATTATTGTGTATATACATATAGTAGTATCCTATAAGATTAATACTATATATTTAATTTTTGTAACTGTGACTGTGTGCCTTTCATTCAAAATAATTGGGGTAATATTTCAGTGTGCCCTCTGCTTGATCTATTTTCAGGTTAAAACAAAAGTTGAACAGTTTTCCCCCCTCCCCCAAAAATGCTGAATGCACATCAGAAAGAGCATCTGAACTCACACAAAGTATTCTGAAAATGATTGTCCGGGACATGAGGACCATTGCAATTCATTTGAACATTTAGAACATATATACATACCACAAAAAGAGTAAGAATTGTTTTGACTCCTGTTAAAAAGGTGATGTCACAGTGTTTCCGTTTACATTTATTTTTTGCGCTAGTTAATGTCAACAGCATTTGACCTCATTGTTTGTGATTTATTGATGTTATTTATTTATACGTTAATAAAGAATTTAGGTGTTCCAAAATGTTTTTGTGAATTAATAAGCTTCAACAAAAATGTCATTATTTAGTAGGTAAAAAAAAAAAAAAAAGAAAATTACATGAGTCGACTAATCGTAAAAATAGTTGGCTGACTAATCGGGAGAAAATTAGTCGTTCGGGACAGCCCTAGAAGTAACCACAGCTTCCCACCTCTGATAAGCATAATTGAAGATACCCAATTTCGGTATGCTTATTGATGGATACATTGATGGAGATTTAAAAACAAATAACTATAGAGGTGCACTACAGTGTACGTTCTCAACCCCTGTAACAGAGAATATAAAGTCCTGCTACAATGAGCAATGCCATGCAGTATTATTTTCGGCAACGTTTCTGATGCAATGCAATGAAAAAGCTCCACCATTAGGGTTAAACATAAAATAACGAAACAATAAGATCAACGAGACTTTAGGACATTTACGGACTGGTGACTGTGTCCGGACAAGATTGTAATATGACGACATAGTCAGTTACATACCTTCAGGTGACGAAGCATTTTCAGACGCTGACATCCTGGCAGAATATATTGCTGCTATCAACAGACAGGATTAGTATTATTATCTTTTTTTAAGAGTAACATGGAATTTTCTATTAGAATGTAAATAAACTGATGTACGTCATAGAAATATTCTTTCGCCATACTGCAGTGCGTGCAGTTAAAAGTGAGCACATCAGGGTTTAATTTCATGGCTGTAGTGTCTTAATATGGCCATACGGTGGCGGAAGTGTCTCAATGTTTTGTAACATTGGCGGGAATTCATGAAGTGACCCTTTTAAGGTCAGTGGTCAATACGGTGGGCACCTGTATAAGAGTTGACATTTAAGACATGCTTTATCCCTTTATAGAGCAACTATTTCTGGTAATTAAAATAATTTTGACACTTCAGTCTTTAAAGGGCAAGTGATCATTTTTGGTCATCAAAAAAAAAAAAAAACGATCATAACTGATAATATATATATATATACATACATGTTAAATATTTTGATTTTGTAATCACGCATTTATAAATGAACACAATGTTAATAAAAAGTAATAAAATTAAAATTAAAATGAATTAAAACAAATACACACTGGTTACGGCCCCAAGTGACACTCTATATTTTTACGTCTTATGTCATCAATGGCTGTCACTGACATCAATAGGTGCCCTGTAAGGGTTAAAAAAAATAATCATAATTTGTGCATGAAAGGGTTTAAAAAAAAAAATCACATCCACTTATAAAGGCACCATCACTTTATATTGTTGGTCATCTGTATGACCACTTGCACAGCAGTTATTGTTTAGTACTAGGACTTGCAACTTTTTTTTTTTAATTCCAGTGGAATCAGCAAAACGGTACATTCGGCAAAAACATGGCTATTTCGATACATTTTGAATATTTACCGTAGAACAGGTTTGATTGACTAACACACATGATTACAAAATAGATTGTTTTCAATTTTGCTCGGTTATAATTAATATGTGCAATTGGAGCCACACAAGGTTGTTGCGTTAAATCAGCCGACCCGCAGCCACATTAAGTATTCAAGTCTTTTGTTGACAGTTTATCAGGAGGAGCTGTTAAATGATTTGTCCCACTCTGCCTGGTTTCGCACCGGAAAATTCTGTCCTCTACTATGAACCTGTACTGATATATTATTTCCAGGTGGAGTCTCTGTGTCACATGCTGTTGTATATGAGCTTAGCATGTCTTGTCCAAATAAAGTAGTTTGGTTACAGTCTGTATTTTCTGCACTGTTGCTTTCATTAACACATAGAGCTTCATGCAACAAAATTGAATTCTCTGAGTCAAAACAGCTGCTCTTTTCAGCCATCCCCAGTCCAAAACATTGAAGCATATCCATCACCGATGGAGCGGACGGACTACTTGGGATCTCCTCTTCGATAAGACTCAGTGTGGGCAAAATATCCACCAACTCCGCCATTTCCATTGGCCGGATGACCTCAGAGATGCTGGAGGGAAAGTGCTCTAAATCACTGAAGGATTCTGGTGCATCCAAAGCTGCCAGGCCCACTTCCAACTGTCCAACTGGAGCAGGATCTAATCCAGAGTCGATTAAAGTGCTTGCACATCCCAGTTCTGATTGGCCGATGTTTGTCATATCCGCAGTTGATTGGGCACTGATGTCTACGGGGTACCCTCCCTTTGCAACGCCCTCCATTAACACCACTGTGGCCTCCTCCACGACAACCGTATTTCCTGCTGGAGAGGAGACCTCTGCTGTGACAACATTTGGAGTCATGCTGACTAAATTATCTGAAAGGGAGAACAAAAGGCGCAATTAGAAAATATAGTCAATTGCTAGAGCTATTAAGAATCATACCACGGGCGTTGGTTTGCATAGGGACGGTAGGGACATAACACTAGCAACTTTTCAGGATGCCCAAATTGTCCCCACCAACTTTTACGCAACCTTATTTGCATTATGTAATGACTTCATTTATATAGGTAATTTAGATTGTCTTCCCATGTTGTAAGGATAGAATTAACCCTACCATTATGAAGTGAATTACAGAACTTTCAATATGTTCAGACTTACATTGAACCCTTTTCACTTGAATGTGCTTGTCCATTTTTTTCCCCTCTCAAACGCAAGATTGATTGGCTGATGAATTGACCCCCCCCCACTCCCTACACACACGCGTGCATTCACAGCCAGTGTTCTGTCAAAATTTTTACCCTGATATTTTGCTTCCAAAGCTTTTGTGGTAGTGAATAAGCACTCTTTTACGTTTAGTTGGACTCTCAATGTTATCCAAAGGTACTAAACAAGTTACATGATAAACATACACGTTCAACATGAACAGTGGCGGACTTGGCAATTTTGGGGCCTAAGGCGAACATATCCAGGGGCCCTCTTCATGGGTCAGGGGTTAAAAAGGTGAGAAGGGTGAGGAGGAAATATGTTCTGGTACACTAGGACTTTCCTAAACGACAAATTTTCTCCTGATTAGTCAGCCGACTAGTTTTACGATTAGTCAACTTATCTAATAATTTTCTTTTTATTGCTAATTTAGCAATGACATTTTTGTTGACGCTTATTAATTCACATAACCATTTTGGAACACTTAAATTCTTTATTAAAGTACAAATATTCATGTAAATAACAATAATTAATCACAAACAATGAGGTTAAATGCTGATAGCATTAACTAGTGCAAAAAAATGGAAAGTAAACAGATTCAGATTCACTTTGCCTTTCCAACATTATTCAAAACAATTCTTTTTAAAAAATCTAGCATTATAATAGTATATTACTATATATAATAGTAGTATAATAATTATAATAATTATTCATTGCCAATCATATTTGTCATAAAGAGTGTTCATTTGAAAGCTATTGTTAGTGTAGAATCTGTATTCTGTAGTATTTACTCTACATATTATAATATTAATTCTGAAGTATGTGGGATTAACTCCAGAAATCATTAATTATATGACGAACATGACGTGCTTTTATTTTTAAATGTTCACCGGAGGTAGTGTACGTTTGCTAAACCACAAACCGACAGCTTTACACTCCGTAAAAAAAAATTCTTCGTCATTGCTTGTGGTGTCACTAATAGATTGAATCTTTTTTTTGTTAGCAAATGCTGTTAACCAGCTGTTGAGTGTTATTGTATGACTGATTGGAACTGTACTGCATTAGAACGCCACCAGGTGTGCTGTCGTGTATTTTATGTTCGGTGTGAAGAAGAAGAAAGTTAAAAGAGGCATTAGCGGCCTGGTCTCAACTTCTTCCTCACTGCACTTTGGCTCTCATGGAGAGCACGTTCGCTCATGTGTTTGAAATAAACGATAGCCGTGAAAAATAGCGAGCTTAGTGGCGTGAAAAACACGGGAGAGCTAAGTGAAACTAACGAACAGCTAAGAGGAGCTAAGCGATGCTATACGGAGCTAAGCGAATCTAAACGGCGCTAAATGAAGCTAAGCAACTGATACTCAGTCCGTCGTCGTGGAACCGTCCATTGTAGTGCGTGTGTGTGGGGGAGCGATAATATATATGCAGCATTCAAATGGCTTTCTTTTTTGTTTTGTTATTTGTTTGTTTGGTATGCTGACATAATTATACATGACGAATAGTTGGGGGCGCTGCTGGCTCCGGGGCCCAAGCCCTTGCTTGTTTGGGCAAGGGCAGCTGGTTGGGGGCCCCCTACTGGTTGGGGGCCTAAGGCGATCGCCTACTTCGCCTGAATAGTAGATACGCCTATGAACATGAATATGGCATAAATAAATGCTTAAAAGACATGACGAAGACGTTAACAGTGAGAGCGCAGCGTGCAGTTGAGTTGTGTGCAGCCACATGGCAGGATGTGTCTGAGGAAAACCTTTTTTACATGTTCGTCCATGATCAAACGTAAATAAATATTCCTTTCTTGTCGAAAGTTTGTAGTGCTGTCTTTGGAACCGCTGCATTCGCAAACATTTTTAACATTATGCGCATGTGCAAGAACCATTAATTTTTTTGCATTCCTGGATAGTTAAGACATGATTAAGAAGTTTGTATTTCTTGTGTATGTAATATATAATTAGTGTTCAAATATTGCAATGTAAATATGCTTATAAAATCCAGACACTTCATGTTTTCATGTTTCTTTAGTAGTTTTTGAAAAAAAAAAAAAAAGGTTTGGATCAAACGGTGTACCACCTAAAACAATACTGCACTGCAAAAACCCACCTCCTTAAAACGAGTTAAATTCCCTTGTTTTCAGTGTAAATCTACTAAAAATAAGTGAAATGATCTGCTAGTGCTTCAAGTAAAAATGAAAATAGGCTTAACAGACTTTTTTAGGCAAAAAGTTTGTATATTTAATATTAAAAAATAACTTGTCAGAAATGTTCTTAATTCAAGAATAGATATTGTTCAAAACATTATTTGAAAGCATTTTTTTCTCGATCTAGGTGAAAAATGACCAACTTTTAGATGTACGGCCTTAATAAGAACAAATACTGTATAAGAATCTGACACATTAATCTGTTAACTAGGCTTTAACACTCAAAACATATTGGAGAAAATTATTTGACTAGATTTAAGAAAAATTATCAGATTAAGACGTTACAAAATTGCAGTGTGAAAGTTAGTACAAATCAATACACATTTATTTTTGCATTGATCATTTAGCCTATCAATTAATTAGGTTCATATTGGTGAGAAATGTAGCCCTGACCCCCATTCACCCAATCTGTTTGGTCTTATTAATGTCCCGTCCCCAGCAAAAAGTGTACATGCAGGTTATGCTGTTGTATCGTCCCTACCAATATTGAGACCAAACCTACGCACTTGGATCATACAACAGTCAACGACAATATTTTGACCACTTGAACAATTTACACTTTCAAAAATGAGCTGCGTCAAACATTTTGCCTTTTATGCTCAGATTTCACACTGTAAGGAGCGTGTGTTGGAAAAATGAATGAATTTTACGTCCACCAAGAAAGCATTTGTAAAAGCAATACCTTAAACAAAAGAAAAAACACACCTCCTTAAAACTAGTTAATTTCGTTTGTTTTCAGTGTAAATCCACTAGAAATAAGCAAAATTAACTGCCAGTGCTTGAAGTAATTTTTACTCAGAATTCTTGAAATAAGCTTAAATATTTGCTTTTACCAATGAAGGCTCACAATAAAGTATCGATTGCTAATACAGTATATTATGTTCCATGATTGATTGCAGTAAGAGACATTTTAGTGATTGATAACTATAGACATGTTTAGCTCTTGATAAAACTGCCTTGTCATTCTATCCGGTTTAAACCCGCCTAGGTCCCATAGGTCAACTTCAATACATTTGAGGAATCATATTGCTGCATTTTATAACTTACCAAATGCTATTGCTGCGTGAAATGTATTTGATGAGATAGTTGTTATGTTGTTATTATATATTTGCTTTTATCAATTGCTGCCCGCGATGAAAAAATGCTTTTGCTTATTTTATATTGTTCACAAGAAAAGGATGTTTTGTCTTGCCTGGTCAAGGGCAGAAGAGGCCGCTATGCTTTGATGAAATGTGCTGACACATATGTATATAATTCCACCTACATGCACACACATAGCCAAACAAAGACAAGAAGTGTCGCCAGCCTGCTTCCCATTTTTCCCTTTTAGGGCAAGACACCCGTCTGTTGCTAGGGCCATCCCAAATAAAAAGCTAGGTGAAGGAGGGGCTAGGCAGAATGATTGCAGAAGCTGTATAGTTTCCCCCTTTCTGCAGTAATTTTGTATTAAAAGATTTTTTCAGATTTGAAAAAAACAAAACAAAACAAAAACATCTGTACTGGATTGGCAGCGGCTGATATCACGCAGTCGAGTGTCTCAATTGGTACTGGGAGCGAAAAAAATGGCAGCGGTTCAACAGTACTGCATGCACACAGAGATGCCAAAATGAATGAAACGTCCAATGTGCTGATTTAGTATGCATGCACAGTGTGTGTCGGTGGCAGCACCACCAAAACTTGATTCCTGCTCGTAACATTTATGCTGCTTTTCCGGAGTATGGGAGAAAGAAAGTGTTGCCAGTTTGAACGAGTCCTGCCAAATGCGTTGAGTGGGTTGATAAAATCTTGGCTACTGTTGAGTGACAAAATCTCATTTTAGAAGGTTGGTTGTATTTTTTTTTTTATTGAATTGGGTGGTTATAGAGTGTGATTGACTGTCTTGCCAATCTGGCAACCCTGGAGACAGCTGCCACTAGGGCTGCAGCTATCGATTATTTTAGTAATTGAATAATCTATCAACTAGTTCGAATAATCCAGTAATCGGATTAGGAAGATTTAATGCGTTGCAGAATATATTTTAGGAGCTGTAAAACAAAGGCTTCCTAAGATTGCACTTTCAAAAGGCACTAAAATTCCTGAGTGTTTCTTCAAATTATGCAGAATTGCACTTCCATTTAAGAATTAAAATACCTGAGTTTAGCCTCAAAAGTTTTTTTTTATTTTTTTAAAAAGAGTACAACAAACATTTTTTTTTGTTTTCAATTCTCTTAACAAATCGTTCAAACACATATTCCCACAGAAAAATACTATATGCTAAATACACCTGAAAACGAAATTACAAATGCATAAAAAAACATTAGCTCAAACAAAAACTGGATTCAGCCGTCTTCAACAACCATATTCACTGAAGCCACAAGAGGGCAGTGTATCCACCCAAATCATTAAAACTAAATGCAAACATTTTCAAAACAAACCATTACAGCCATCAAACAAATCCTCGAAAAATAAAATTTGATTCGAAGCTTTTTTCAAATCGAATTACTCGAATTAATTTATTAATCGACGCAGCACTGGCTGCCACCAAAACTCGTGCAGTGTCGTCAAGATCTCCACTCGCGAAGAAATTTTTTTAGATTGTTACCATGGTCATATGAACAGCTCTTGAGTCAATAATAATAATTTTGCAGTACATGTTTGCATATTTACCTGAAGTGGTCCGTTTTGACTGTATTCGATGGGGCCACGTAAGTCTGGCAGTCAATCGTTCCTCCTCTTCTTCAGCATCAGGACACGGTGGCGGGTCCCCGCCCATGACCAACCCAAGAGGCACTGCTCCCACCCATTGCTTGGATCTAACGCACTGCAGGCAGTCCATAATCCAGCGGGCATCCCGCCATACCACATCCAGACGCTGATGGAAAAAAAATGCAAGAAATGGTAACGATTCCACATCTCTTAAGTCAGAGGTGTCAAATTGGCGGCCCAGGGGCAAGATCTGGCCTGCTGTATGATTTTGTGTGGCCTGTGAAAGTAAATCATCTGCATTGAGTTCCACGTTTTTTGCTAAAATAACATGTAAAATTTACCAAGTCCAGAAATTGATAGTTTTTTTTGTTGTTGTTGTTGTTTAGTAAAATGAGAACAAAATAATAATAGAATATTAACTGTTTTCCAACTTTATATTTACAACAAAATTGTTACAAAGAGACTAAAAAGGAAAACGCTTCGCAAATTTTGAAGTCAACAATGTCTCCAAAACAACTGTGTTCAAAATTATTCAACGGTCAATCCAGTATAGGTGTTGTAGCAAGTCTGACATTTATTTTCTCATCTTTTTATCACATTTATAATTAGTGAAATAAGGACCTAAGCATAATATAGACAAACACAAAAGTTTTAATTTGATCTGATTGTCATACTACAACACGATACTGCAGTAGGGGTTGATTAATTTTCAACACAACTGAAGTTTACGGACTGTCTAAATAGATGACAATTTATTTGCTAATTGATTCGTCAATTACTCATGGCAGCCCGAGATTACAAGTTTACCTGCCATTAGACTAGATATTTGATCCAGATTTAAAAATGTATCTGGTGTTTAGCACCGTCAATGGCAGCCAAATGAGTCCAACATTTATACGTGTTGGCTAACACAATAGCCCACCGAAAGGAACGACAAAAGATGAGTTTGACACTCCTGTTTTAAGGGTTTCATTTTTTTTCTGATACAAAATCTTACATGGGCTAGGTCGCTGACATGGTTGAGACGCTCGCGGGCCACTTGCACTTCCCGGCTATCCAGCGCCTCCCGCAAAGCCTGCTGAGCCAGGTGAGTGTCCAGCTCCACCCTCACCCAGGCCTGGCAGTATTGGGTCAGAAAGTCCCGTTCATATGTCCAGAGGTGAACTAATTATAACAAGAGTTGAAAGGAAATTCAAATTACTAAACCAAAGCTGTTTCAGAACTAATTAAGTGACTGTACTGTATTTTAAGTATGATAATTACCAAGAGCGGTCAAAAGGAGACTTTAACCCCCTGATGTCTGAATTTACATTTTACAAATATGCATAATGAGAAGAATACATGAGTGCATAAAAATATTTTTAATACAAAAATACAACAAAAAATAATTTAAACAACATAAAAGTTAATTAGAAACAAATAAATAAATAAATAATAACAACAAATTGTTTTCCTAAAATAAATCCTTCTTTTTCTTGACTCACTGAATTCTCTGAGAAATAGAATGTATTGATCTGGATCAATACATCGATTGGTTAAGCAACAATCAAATCAATCGTCATGCAAAATATTGGTCACAAACATCGGACTTGTGTCATAATTTTTATTAACTCATTGGCTGCCATTGACGGGAACTGACATTCACTTCATTTTGACTGAGTGGGCTGTCGGCGGTTGTTTGATTGTTGCCAGCCCTATCTATCGCCGTCAATGGCAGTAAAACATGATCATTCAATGCTAGACATCCAAGTTGAAAAGGATTTGATGTCTATCACTGTCAATGGCATACAACCGAGTTACAGTAAAGTGACGATCAGATAATCAGAAAGTGATCGACAATCTACAGAAAGTGTCCAGTAAGTGCCCCAAAACTAACATAAAGCTACCTGAAATCAATAGGAAGTGACTTACAAACAGGAAGTGACCCGAAAATGTCCCAAAATGAACAAGAAGTGACCCAAAATTAACTCATTGCCCACCATCGAAAACAATTGACACCCAATTCGAAAACAATTGACACCCAATTCATTTAAAACTGGGAGGACTAGCTGTGAACACTTGTCTTTCAGTGCCCTCGATGACGATTGACGTCCAATCCACTTTAACTGGGAGGAGTGAATGAATGTTGTTTTATTTGCCCCTCTAACCAAATGCAGAAAATAATTCCAGTTGAGGCACTTTGAATAAATCCAAATATGCATCTTTTAATTACACTTCCCTCAGCCTAAATTTGAAAACAGCCACAAGGGAAATTAAGGCTCTGTTTAGTATAAAACTCACCAAGCTCAAAGATCTGCAAGGGCATGGTAAGGCCGGACTCTTTAGTTCCCAACAGTGGCCAATAACTGGAGCTGAAGTCTTCACTTGGCGGAAGAAGCAGCAGCATAGACACCTTTTCTCCTAACTGCAGCAGCTCTCTGGTGTAGACCCCATACTGATAGGCCTGTCACAGAGAAGCGGGATGATGGGTAAAATGTGTGGCTACATGGATGAGATTCATTCAATTTGTCAAACCGTGTTTACCCTGTAGAGGGGGATGTTAAGCTTTGCTAGAAGATGTGAAACTGCTGCTCTGAGGGACCTGATAAACTCCACTAGGCTGCTATTTTCTACCAAGTTGTCGTCCTTGGTGCCCAGTAGGTTCTGAATACCATCACTGGTCGTCTCATAAACATTACTCTGGAGCCATGCCCACTCTTCTCTATGGAAATTGAATTAAAAGGATAAATAGGTATGAGATGCATGACGAATAACAAATGGCAGAGACCCTGACCCCAAGCATTGTAACTTGTAGTTCACTGATAACAAATTATGCACACACAAAGACCTAGTGCTAATGGATTTTGAGAGCATATTTAACAGGAATTGATTTTCTCTTTTTTTGTGAGATTTATCCCCGAAAGGTCAGAATAATGGGAAAGTGCAGAAAGTTTTACAGGTGAGCTGCTTTTATTGGATGTCATGAAATCCTTTATTTCCTTTTACAAGCAATAATATTGACTTTGCATTAAGGTGAGGTTGGCCTGAGTTAGTCACATCTTTATAGCACACAACCACAGTTGAATGTGAGATGTCTTTTCATGGAAATGCTAAATGTGGATTATAGCCAATTAAAACTAGCGTTGTCCTGGTATCGGTCTCGATACGACACTAAAATTATGTCATAGGCCTCGCCGAGTAATAAGAAATAAGGTGTCGATGCTGTTTTTAAACGCTGGTCACCCTACGAAAGATGGCCGCCAGCTAGTATTTACATACGACCAGGGGCGGATCCACTAGGGTGGCATTGGGGGGGCAACTGCCACCCTAAAAGATGGGTTTGCCACTCCTGTTGCCGGCACAAATGAAAACTTAAATTTGACTTTTACTGCCATCAATGACGTAGTGGTGTCATGGTGAGGATTCTTATGATAATACATAGCCTTCACTAACAGTTGACGAGACTGCTCCTACAGACATTGCGCCACGCCAACCTGTAGGGGGCCTGGCCGGGCAGAGCGTTGTGGAGGCTTCCACTGCGATAAACTCAAACACACGCTGTGTTCTAATACCGAATTTAGGTGGAAACATGACGAACGTTTTAGTGCATACAAGCATGCAGGAGTATCTCAAAAGTGATTTAGTCGAGGATTCAATGTAACTATCATGTAAAATAGTTGCCTGGTACACCAGACTCACCGCTGTTCCAGCTATTGAGTCTGGCCACCATTCAGCGGATACAATTTCCAGGGCGGAGCAAGCCACAGCAAACAGACAGCGGAGTGGACCAATTAGCGACGGGCAGACGTGACGTTAGTAAAACGATGAGGGCAGGACGAGGGACGAGGAGAGCGGAGTTTATTCAACATGGCTATCGCGAGACAGACTGTTGTCAATGACTCGTGTCGATGTGTTTTTGGTAATTTAAAACTGATTTTTCTGTGGATTGGAACATATTCTCGGCTCTCCTGTTCACCATCTGTGTTGTTGTGGAGACGACTTCCGACGCGCAAGAGTGACGTTGCTCGTTAAGAACACGTCACGCAAATAAACGAATCTGATTTGTCGATTGATTTTGTACCTGCTCGAGAGACCATTAATGGGCTGGTTCCCAGACTTTTCTCTCAGTATTTGAAAAATACAGGGAGAACAGTCTGGCCGTGCCAGGCAAGTAAAATAGCACCATGCATGCACTTTGAAACATTCTGAAAAAAATGAAATGAATAGAAAAAAATAGCGTAACTTTAGCGTAGCTTTCCGTAAAATAAATGATAACTGCCGTTTTTTCTTTTTTGTTTTTTTGTTTTTTTTTGCTTTTAATCAGGAATCTAGACTGTTTTACGTTCATATTTATAGAAATTCCGGGATTTACACATTTATTTACAAGAATTTTCAACTTAAAAAGCTCTTTGTTTTGTTATGGCCGCCATGTTGGATTTTGTGTCCATACACGAAAGCGGAACTTTAAATTCAAATAATCAGGTAATTTTCGGTCAAATCCCAGTTTTGGGGCAAAAAAAGACATTTCTGCGTCCATACAAAAAAAAAATCGGCTTTTAAGTGTTTTATTTTACGTAACATTTCAATCTAAAAACAACGAGGGCCAGATAGCCAGCAAGACGTGCTGAGGCAATAGCGACATCAGAATTCAACCTAAATAAGTAGTGATTGTACAAAGAAAAATGCAAACTTTGCTTTTGTTGAGTAAAATTAAGAGGACTGCATGCTTTCCTCAAGTATTAAGTTTCTGATGTGAAAATTGAGTGATTTATTAGCTGTTGAAAACATGTCATGATTTCATCAAATTAAAAAAAAATGATATGTTAAATATTTCTATTCCTGAAAATATATGTGATTATCGCTGCATTTTGTGATTTTTGTGCATCTAGTGTATATTCTGAGAATGTTATAGCCATTTTAAATTTTGTTACACTTATATTGAAAATAATCGGGATTTGATTAGGGAACGACTTTGGATTTTTTGATGCCGTTGCTCATGGAGACTCATAAATGCCTAAGGGTGTTGCCTGTTTTGCTTTTAGGTTGTTAGCAGCTTTGGTTTTGAAAATATATTTTAATTTTAAGTTTTTGGAAATAGGCCCGCTATGGAGCGGCCCCACGCCCCGTTTCCCTTCAACTATATATAATAATAATATAAAAAAGATTGTTTAAGGCAAAGTTTCTCTTGATCAGATTGTAAATGTTAATGTGTAAATGTTTTGTAGTGTCTACATATGCACATACACGTCTGCCATATTATTATAATTCATATGGATCAATATATCAATTTGTTAAGCACATTCATCCATCCATTATCTTCCGCTTAGTCCGGGGTCGGGTCGCGGGGGCAGCAGCTTTAGCAGGGAAGCCCAGACTTCCCTCTCCACAGCCACTTCAGCCAGCTCCTCCAGCGGGATTCCAAGGCGTTCCCAGGCCAGCCGAGTGACATAGTGTCTCCAGCGTGTCCTGGGTCAACCCCGGGGCCTCCTTCCGGTGGGACATGCCCGGAACACCTCTCCAGGGAGGCATCCAGGAGGCATCCAAACCAGATGCCCGAGCCACCTCAACTGGCTACTCTCAACGCGGAGGAGTAGCGGCTCGACACCAAGCCCCTCCCGGCTTCTCACCCTATCTCTAAGGGAGAGCCCGGACACCCTGCGGAGGAAACTCATTTCGGCCGCTTGTATCCGGGATCTTGTTCTTTCGGTCATGACCCACAGCTCGTGACCATAGGTGAGGGTAGGAACGTAGATCGACTGGTAAATCGAGAGCTTCGCCTTTTGGCTCAGCTCCTTCTTCACCACAACGGACCGGTGCAGAGTCCGCATCACTGCAGACGCTGCACCGATCCGCCTGTCAATCTCCCGCTCCCTCCTACCCTCACTCGTGAACAAGACCCCAAGATACTTGAACTCCTCCACTTGGGGCAGGATCTCATCCCCGACCCGGAGAGGGCATGCCACCCTTTTCCGGCTGAGGACCATGGTCTCGGATTTGGAGGTGCTGATCTTCATCCCAACCGCTTCACACTCGGCTGCGAACCGCCCCAGTGAGAGTTGGAGGTCATGGCTTGATGAAGCCAACAGCACCACATCATCTGCAAAAAGCAGAGATGCAATGCTGAGGCCACCAAACCGGAAACCCTCAACGCTTCGGCTGCGCCTAGAAATTCTGTCCATAAAAATTATGAACAGAATCGGTGACAAAGGGCAGCCTTGGCGGAGTCCAATCCTCACTGGGAACGAATTCGACTTACTGCCGGCAATGCGGACCAGACTCTGACACCGGTCGTACAGGGACCGAACAGCCCTTACCAAGGGGCTCGGTACAACGTACTCCCGGAGCACCCTCCACAGGATTCCCCTAGGCACACGGTGGAACGCCTTCTCCAAATCCACAAAACACATGTAGACTGGTTGGGCGAACTCCCATGCACCCTCGAGGACCCTGCTGAGGGTGTACAGCTGGTCCACTGTTCCACGGCAGGGACGAAAACCACACTGCTCCTCCTGAATCTGAGATTCGACTTCCCGACGGACCCTCCTCTCCAGCACCCCTGAATAGACTTTACCGGGGAGGCTGAGGAGTGTGATTCCCCTATAATTGGAACACACCCTCCGGTCCCCCTTTTTAAAAAGGGGGACCACCACCCCGGTCTGCCAATCCAGAGGCACTGTCCCCGATGTCCACGCGATGTTGTAGAGGCGTGTCAGCCATATCAGCCCTACCACATCCAGAGCCTTTAGAAACTCCGGGCGGATCTCATCTACCCCCGGGGCCTTGCCACCGAGGAGCTTACCAACCACCTCGTGACTTCAACCCCAGAGATCGAAGAGCCCACCTCAGAGTCCCCAGACTCTGCTTCCTCAAAGGAAGGCGTGTCGGTGGAATTGAGGAGGGCTTCGAAGTATTCTCTCCACCGACTCACGACGTCCCGAGTCGAGGTCAGCAGTACACCATCTTCACTATACACAGTGTTAATAGTGCACTGCTTTCCTCTCCTCAGACGCCGGATGGTGGACCAGAATTTCCTCGAAGCCGTCCGGAAGTCGTTTTCCATGGCCTCACCGAACTCCTCCCATGTCCGAGTTTTTGCCTCGGTGACAGCCAAAGCCGCAGTCCGCTTGGCCAGCTGGTACCTGTCAGCTGCCTTCGGAGTCCCACAGGCCAAAAAGGCCCAATAGGCCTCCTTCATCAACTTGACGGCATCCCTTACCGCTGGTGTCCACCAGCGGGTTCGGGGATTGCCGCCACGACAGGCACCAACCACCTTACGGCCACAGCTCCGATCTGCCGCCTCAACAATGGAGGTGCGGAACATGGCCCACTCGGACTCAATGTCCCCCACCTCCCCCGGGACAAGGGAGAAGTTCTGCCGGAGGTGGGTGTTGAAACTCTGACAGGGGATTCTGCCAGACGTTCCCAGCAGACCCTCACAATACGTTTGGGCCTGCCAGGTCTGGCCAGCAACTTCCCCCGCCATCGGAGCCAACACACCACCAGGTGGTGATCAGTTGACAGCTCCGCCCCTCTCTTCACCCGAGTGTCCAAAACATGTGGCCGCAAGTCCGATGACACGATTACAAAGTCGATCATTGAACTGCGGCCTAGGGTGTCCTGGTGCCAAGTGCACATATGGACATCCCTATGTTTGAACATGGTGTTCGTTATGGACAAACCGTGACGAGCACAGAAGTCCAATAACAGAACACCACTCGGGTTCCGATCGGGGGGGCCGTTCCTCCCAATCACACCCCTCCAGGTCTCGCTGTCATTGCCCACGTGAGCGTTGAAGTCCCCCAGTAGAACGAGGGAGTCCCCAGAGGGGGCGCTTTCCAGCACACCCTCCAAGGACTCCAAAAAGGGTGGGTATTCTGAGCTGCTGTTTGGTGCATAAGCGCAAACAACAGTCAGAACCCGTCCCCCCACCCGAAGGCGGAGGGAGGCTACCCTCTCGTCTACCGGGGTAAACCCCAACGTACAGGCACCAAGCCGGGGGGCAATAAGCATGCCCACACCTGCTCGGCGCCTCTCACTGTGGGCAACTCCAGAGTGGAAGAGAGTCCAACCCCTCTCGAGAGGATTGGTACCAGAACCCAAGCTGTGTGTGGAGGAGAGTCCGACTATATCTAGTCGGAACTTCTCTGCCTCACACACCAGCTCAGGCTCCTTCCCTGCCAGAGAGGTGACATTCCATGTCCCAAGAGTTAGCTTCTGCAGCTGGGGGTTGGACCCGCCTTTGGCTGCTGCCCAACTCTCTGCGCACCCGACCCCTTTGGCCCCTCCCACAGGTGGTGAGCCCATGGGAAGTTGTTAAGCACAAATGAATGTAATTCGACCAAAATGCAAAATGATTCTTTTTTCGGTTTGCTATTTTGTATAAAAAAATTTTTTTAAAAATCATCAACAAAATTGTCATACACATCCAAACTGATTTGATTTTTATATTGCTTAAGGTAAATTGGAACTGATTTGTAAATGTCTTCGTCATAATAAATCAATCAAAGGCCTTTGAATTGAATCGTCACAGAATAACGTATCATTGTACAAGAATCCATACTGTGTTATACCATCATGAAATATTTGCTATCCTCTCACCACCCAGTGTTGTCACGGATTACTTAAAAAAGTAATTTAATTACTGATTACTGATTACACCTAAAAAAAGTAATCTAGTTACTTTACTGATTACTTTACTATCAAAGTAACTAAGTTACTTTAAAAGTAACTTATCAGTTACTTTTTACCATTTTTTTCCCTTTTGCTGCCTCAACATAAAAATAACAGAAAAATGTCATCACGTGTAATTGAGTTTTTCACATAAGGCTTAATCTTTGAGTTAGCGGGGGTTTAATTAGTCGACCACCATTGACTCGCCCTTGCTTAGCCATTCCGGAGCCGTAAAACTAACAACTAACTGACAAACTGCACATAACTTTTTGAAATCAACTCCAACGACTAATTAAACCCCCGCTGACCCCCAAGATAAAATTCTGAACTTCCCCTTTGAAATAAAGACCTAGCCGTTAAAATGTTGTTTCTAAAAGTTGTAAAGCAATAAAACAAACAACAAAAATGAATGAAATTAACAAAAATCCTACAACGTAAAGTTTTCTTAATGGGTCAAAATCATTTTTCGAACAGATCACGTGACTTGCACCTTGGAGACTATCCTTTGCTTTGCTTAGCCAAAACTACACCAGAGGAGGCAAAATGGATATTTAAAATTTCTTTAAACCTAAGCTTTCAAACGCTGCCAACAACAACTTGAACAGTTGATTGAACTCGAACAGTGTCAAGATGTGTATGTATATATACATACATATATATATACATATATATACATAAATATATATATGTACAGTATTGGCCAAAAGTTTGGAGACACCTCAAAGGTGGATACTTTGAAGAATGTAGAAAACAAAACCTGTTTTCAGTTATTTCACTTTTTTTTGCCATTCCATATGTTCGTTCATAGTTTTGATGTCTTCAGTGAGAATATATAATAGTAGTGAAAATATATAAAACGCAAAATGTGTGTCCAAACTTTTGACTTTCGTTTCAGTCTTCAACATGCTTCTCCCCCCAGTCCCGCAAATGTAAAACTCCGCCTATGATTACAAACTCTAACTATAAAATGTACATAATTACACATATTATAAAGGCTGGTTACAAACTGTAGAAGAGCTGGCTGTCTCGTTACCTGTCGCTTTTTTGTTCGCGACGCGTTGTGCTGTAATTCCAAGTGCTTCCTTGTTGAATTGGATGTCGAGTATATAGCGATCGACAGTCTTTCTGAGCCAGCGCAGAGTTTGCAACGCACGGAGATATTTTTGTCATCTTTACTGGACGGATATGTGAAGTAATGGCTGTATCTCCAGTAAGCAAATGCAGCCATTTGTTGTATCTTTCCGACTCCTTTACTGTTAGCATCCTGATAGCTAGCAGGCTATGTTGTTGACCGCCGTGGCAGATGGCGCGCGCACAGGCAGCATGGTATTACACGTGACCCCCCCCCCCCCCCCCCCCCGATGAGAAAACGTGAGATGTGATGTCACTCCCAAACTCAAGCGCAGTATTTTCTTTTGAAATGCTCTGCGTACATGACTACAATATTCTTCATTCTACATACCGTATGAGGCAACAACAAAATAGTAATGCACAGGCACCGAGGAAACTAACTTTAATCAGATTACTGGCCTGGAAAAATGAACGCGTTAGATTGCTCGTTACTGAAAGAAAGTAATCAGATTACAGTAATGCGTTACTTAGTAACGCGTTACTGACAACTCTGTCACCACCCCATAAATATTTTTCTAGATCCGCCCCTGCAGACGCCATCAATGGAAAACAAGGACTTCAGCAGTATGTGACCAAGCCCTGATAGCTATTACTTTATATTTGAGTGAGTATGCAGTAATTTAGTATTAAAAGGAGGGGGGGTGTTACTTTTTCAAACTGTATCGGTACAATATCAACATCGGCTGATACCACACAGCATTGGAATCGGGAGCCAAAAAATTATATCGTGCAACACTTAATTAAAACATTAACTGGTTCATAAACAAAGCTTTTGTCACAAATGTCAGTTCATCAGTGTTACCTGGTGACATGGGCATTGTGTCGGACCCGTGTGTGGCATAGTAAATTGGGCAACCTTTGAGGCACCAAAACCCTGATCTGTTCCACGGAGCTCCATAGTTTCAATATGCCCACATAGAGACCCGATTTGGCCCACTGATTGCTGTGCCTGTGGTAGTCCAGCTTTTCCTGGGTACAAAAAGGGAGATACATTCCAGGTGAATTCACAATTTTATGTAATGTTTCGTTGCCTCATCTTTGTACTCATCAGCCTTAGTTCATCTAAAGTTTTGGGCTTTGAAATCAATTCGTGATGGAAAAACACTCCCCAGCTCTACCGCTCAGAATATTTATAGAGCCCAGAAAATTGAGGTGAAAACCAAAACAAAAACGCTGTGTAATATTAAATCTTAGTTTGCAAAAATAACGCTCACATTTTTTTTTTTTCATTAGACTTGCTTAAAGCTACATAACTATGTACATATATTTTTCTCTTGCTCTTTTTTGTTTGTTTTTTAATAACCAAATCAACCTTACCCTTATGTGTTCATAGAGCATGTCCATGGCAGTTGGTTCAGGCAGAAGGGGAGCTCTCCTACGGTTCTTCTCCAGGCGAGACAGGGGCATCCATTGCAGTGGATGCTCAGAAGGGCTTAATTACATAAGAGCACCAATGAAATAAATTTAAACGCACAATGATAAGTGTAAGTAACAGTGGATATATATTGGGCAGGTTCCTGCTCAAATGGGAAATCTTAAAAAAAAAAAAAAAAATGGAGAGAGAAATACACTGTACTGGTTGATAACATTTGGGCTACTTTTGACAAAATTAGAAAGTTTCAAAATGAACTGTTTCAATTTGTTTCAACAGTTTACCTTGTATGTCTGTACGTTGAAGCTCAGCTACGTTGCTTGTTTACAGAAGCATCTCCGCTCTAAAAGTATTGAGACTATCATACTGTTCTAGTAGTTCGTACTTCTAGAACAAACTACCTGAAGATCTGAGGTGAGCTCAAATGGTTAGTTTCTTTAAATCGGGGCAAAACATTCTGTTTACTATAACACATCTGCAAAGTATGACTTGTGCTTTTTACTACTTTGTTTTTAACTGTCTTGCAGATTTTAATGTGACTTGAAGTGACATTTTATTTGTACTTTGTATTTTTTAATTGATTGTCTTTAATTGTTTCTTGATTTTTTATGGTATGGAGATCACATTGAAATACCTTGTGTTGAATTGTGCTATTCAAATAAATGTGCCTTGCCTTTATTGAAACCCAAATAATATAATTGTTTAATACGAAAATATACATACTGTTCTATAAGGGAAGTATCTTATCTTGAAGGAGAGGTTATAATTTGGGCTGGTTTTTACTGAATTGGTGGTTTTACAGCGGGATTAGGCTGGATTTGATTTGAGACTGGCTGTCATACACTACCACTGACGGTGGTAGATTTCGAATCCCTTTGAATTGGGATGGCTGGCATTCATTGATCATGTTCCAGCGCCACTGACAGTGATAGTCGTCCAATTCAACCCTCCCATTTGACTGGGAGAGTTGGACGTCTGTCGCCGTCAGTGGCAGCCAATGAGTTAATTTTAATTTTAATTAATTTGATTTAGGAATTTATCAGTAATTCTTTCTACGCTCTACTGCTGCCATGTTGACACCCCCAAAAAAGAGGCCCCAAATTTGGATAGGCAATATTTCTAGATTTTGGGTGGTGGTGGGGGGGGGGGGGGGGCAGAATAAAAAGAGACTCTAGCTATAACTACGTTTTTTTCCAGAACATCTTACATCGTATTAAAAATTAACTAGTTTAAGGCTGTCTTCTTATCCCGGGTAAAAAAAATAAAAAAATAAATAAAAAAATCAAGAAATGGCACGTATTCAAATTTGGGACCTGTTTTTTTTTTTTTTCCGGGTCCCTCTGTGCTAATCAGTTTGATATGTTTAATTCAATATCACAACTGACAGTTCCTCAGTTTTCACATGCAATGCAATTTTCATACAAATTTCTTTTCTATCTCTCCTTCTGTGGAATTAAAATCGATAATTTAATCTTGCAGATTTTGGCCCTGACAACAGCACTCCAATTAATGTGCAACAATATTTCAAACAAAACTGTCTGGCGGGAATCAGTGCTCACCTGGTAGCATTTGGGAACTCCTTCAATGTCACAAGTAAAATGTTACCCTGTCGGTCTTTGAGTGGTTCATAGTGCACTTGGCCAAGGTCCATTGTCCCCAGTGAAGACTGGACACCAAGCAGGAAGGATAGGTAAGTATGAGGATTAATAAATGTGGCTTTTATGGATTGGAATAGCCTAGGGTAGCGAAGTGAGGAGGTAATCGGAAGATGGGCTCATGGGCAATTAAAATAGCAATTAACCCATTTTAATGCTTTTTATTATGCAGCATTAGCAATTTAACTTCCTACCTGCAGCTGGGAGACAGCTTTTAAAATATTGTGCCTGTTCTGTAGAAGGGACGAAGAAGATGAATGAGCAGAGGAGAGTGCTTGCAGGAGCCAGGGCACTTGCTGCCATGCACAGGACAACTGTAGGAAATAGATGGCATTCCATTCTAAATTGCTGTGCATGCAAAGACTTATACAACCTACATAGTGAATAATTAATCAGGAAGAATAGCTGTGTAATGACTGCGCTTCAAAAGGGATATACTGTACCATACACTGACAAGGAACGATATCATGAATACTTGCACAATTTAAATGAGATTTAATGCAAAAGCTGTATCCAAAATTCCGCCTATGTAAAAATAATGAGCAGTTCTATATGGCGCAGTATTAGTTTAAGAGTACAGTATGTTTGTTATTGTGGGTGTACTGTTTATATACAGCTCACTTTAATATACTGTAGTACTTCCACTCCTCAAACACACACACAAAAAAACCCAAACATTGTTTAATGAATTCCTCTATGAAATTGCAATCGAAAATGAATCTTGTTACATGCGCCAACACAAGAGGTAAGGCTGCGGCCTTGTTAGTTGGTAGGTTTGTTAATTAGTCAGAATTTTACCACAAAACACACATAACCAATTCCCAAGGAACTTTGCGAGTGTGTGGTGAAAATTATAAAAATGCGAATACAGTTCAGGGGTTTTCGATTTTCTGTCAGGTTATTCTCCAAACTGGTACTGTGGAAAAAAGAATTCTAGCATCATATAAGTTATATTATATCTATCAATATCGAGATGCCATGACACACAATACATTCTTTTATTCTTCGGTGAAAAATTATGCAACTATTATGACTGCTTTTCTTACACTCACTTGCACTTTATTTATGAATGGACATTAAACTGACCAGCCACAAAATTAAATGTATCAAGAAGTGCTGCAACCTAAAACTATCCAGTCTAAACAGATGCAGCACGGTAGCATGCATGTTTTTGCTCAAATTTAAAGATATCTAATTATCTACAAATACTTGTGACTTGTGTGATTTAGACTTTAAAAACAGCTCTATATTAAGTTAGCAAAATATCATTAATAATAAAGCAATTAATAATGCTGTTGGAACAAATTGTGTTGTCTGTGTCCTGTGTGGATTCTGAAAGTTGCCATTTTCAATTGTTTTGCATGCATTCCCGTACTTACGTATCATTGCAGTGGGAGCCAAGTGGCTAACTATTGAATGAATGAATAATTTTATTGTCATCATCATCGGTATCATTGACAATCATTGATTGTCAATGTGACAATCAATATGATTTGCCCGAAGGACCCGAAGAAGAAGACAAAGGCGGACGGGAGGAAGCATATGCTTATCAGTTTCCCGTCCCACATACAACTAAAGACGCACATTCAGACATGGTACATACATCAGATGGCCACAAAACTGTACAATAACACAATCAACAATCTGGGTTTAGTAACTCAGCGTCCATTCAAGTAGCTCGATTAATTTCAGGTCGTACAAGGTTATGGCTTTGTCATGTCCCTGACATTTTTGCATCTGTTTGCTGTGGGAACATTTTGTTGTGGCTATGTGTGTGGCAAGACTCCAGCCGTTAATTAACCTATTGATTGGTGAATGGGACATTTTCAGGCCGTTTGGTGGTACTACTGTGGTATATGGAATCCAATAAATGTAGTAAATCAATGAAAATTCGGCACCATCTGCACCCAAAATGTGCATTGCAGCATGGGGTATTTATTTCAATAATGACAATATATATGTAAAATGCCGATAGAAGTTTTTGTTGTTTTTTTTGGGCAATATCTATTGTCATTATCGTAAAGCTTTGCTCCAAAACTAAAAGAATCTGCCTGATTATTTAAAGCTACACTTTGTAGCTTTTCAGTTTTGGTCGATTTTAGCGATGCCGGTGGACAAAAGCTGTGGTGTTTTGCCTTAAGGAAGACTGTGTTTCCCATGAGGACCAGCGTTGCATTTTACATGAGGACCAGTGCAAACCAGAACAGTGTTGTAAAATCCATTAATGAATCAAAAATCAATCTCCCAGTCGCCTGCAGATGGATTAAACAACATTATTGTTTTTACCGGTTGTGTGACGGACGAATAGTGATAAGGTAATGACTCCAGTTGTGGCTAAACAATAGCATATGGCGGTTAGCAACCATGTGGCGTGTGTGCTTGCACTGCAGTTGTGTGTAAACACTGATTTTTGTTATACTGCATCATGAATGCCACTATGAAGACACTCGTTCCTCGCTTTCAGACAGTATCTACAAATTTGTTTTACTGATAATTTTTCAATTTGCATGAAGCACTTCAGTTCTAGTCTAGTTAAATTGCCACAGGAAGATTTTTTGTTTGTTTATGCACTCATAATATTGTGAGTGGTATATATGCACATCACCTTGGCAAACCAAACAAAGTTGTGTGTGAGAGTGGTTGAGCAGCACTGGATCTCCACCAATGGGAGTTGATCTTCAGCTGTCACCAGAATGTTTTCCTTGTGGTAGAACACAGTTGCCAAGTACACCCCCCTAAAATTGTGCAAAATCCAGAGAGAGAGCAGACTTGGAAAAGGTGAACTAGATAATATAAATGTAACCATAATGGACCTATCGCAAAACCACACGCCCAAATCAGAAAACTCAGACACCAGCAGTAGAGTTGCATAGGAATGTACTGTGTGGTCGTGACTTAAAGAATCTTTTATCTAACTTTAAAATTTAAAAAACCCGATCTGCTGTGCGTGGGGCACCTGTAATTCCGACACCAGGTACTCTGAAAGAATGGGGAGAGGATTTTTTGACGCCTTTTTAAAGCACAAAAGAAAGATCGCCAAATGCAAGTTATGGATGAGGGTCCGTCGTCGACCACACAAACAAATGAATGTCAAGACAGTCACCAAGGACACTTAGGCTTGCTCAAAGTTAAGTTAATGATCAATTTGTAAAAAAAACACATATACATTTGATAGCATGAGTAGAAACATAGACTTTACTATTAACGTTAGTTTGCTAACATTCGAGTGCCTACTTGTTTACTAGCCTGTCACTACACAAATAGAATAAAACATAACTAAGATGTCAAGACCCAGCACTGAAAGTCCGAAGTAAACACCACAAACTTTCTTATTTAAAGAAAAAAAAAAAAAAAAGGAACATGTACTTACTTTTGGTCACGGACGCACATGAAGGAAAGTTCTCCTCACGTGGCTGTGATCAACTCAACTGCACGCCGCTCTCTCAACATTAACACCTTGAGCATTTATTTACGCCACATTCATGTTGCAAATGTATTTTTATGATGTAAGTTGTTTACTTAGCACCTCTGGATAATATGGAGAATCCAACTGAATGTAAAAGATGGTTTATTCATCGCCACACAAATTTCGGGAGAAAAATCTGACAGTACACATGACATAAAGTTACTAAGGCTAGGTTCATCCTGCAGGTCTTAATGCACAATTCCGATTTTTTGTCATATGTTTTTTTTTTTGGGGCGTGCCTGTTCAGACTGCCTTTCTCCATTGAGCCTGTTCAAGTATTACGCATGCGCACTAATTCGCAGTCCAACACGCACCAAAAAGAGGACACAAGTAATAGACATTAATAATCCCGGTTTAGTCTTATATTCAAAGTTTATATGGATTGATAGAACGCATACACGCACGATGCGTGCATGACGCACGCTAAAAAGCCTTACTTGTGTGCGTCAGTTTGCCCTGACTTGGCCATATAAGAAATACTGAAATATTGCTCATTTGGCACACACAAAGAAAATCAAGCATTACCAGGCTTATCCTTTTCTTCATTTTATTTTTTAATGACTATGGTCAAGCCCGCCTCCTGCGTAAAAGCCGAGTTCAAGCTAGGTACTGACGCTAATGCACAGCTACATCGCTGCCGTCCTGCCTGCCGCTCTCGCTCTTTGCTGACGTAATTGCTGCATGAATTCCGATTTTGGAGACTTGATAGTTCAGACCACTGGCACATTCTCGAAAAATGTGGCCCCGATCGGATTTAAACCACATACAAAAGTGACCCAGATCGGATTTGAAATGGTCCACTTCTATGCGACTTGTCACATTCAGACCGTCAAGTTAATGCCTTACTCGAGTCAGAAAAACACAAAAAAATTAGATTCGTGCATTAAGACCTGCGGTCTGAACCAAGCCTAAGTAGCTAACGTTGTAGCTAGATAGGTATTCGGCCTGTAAGATTTCTCATTTTTAAAATGCGAGTGGTAGACTTTCGCCTCGATTATAATAATGGTCTCCTCTTGTGTAAATTATAATACTATGCACATATCGCTCCACTGAATTCTTCAACCCTCTCCGTCTGCTTCTTGACGAAATTCAATAAAGAAAAAAACCCCATTAAAAAAAAAAAAAAAAAACGTGTCTATTGCCAGCTTTGGTAGTGAAAATTTGAAAAATTGAAAAAGAAAAAGAAATTTGAACCACCGCCATCATCCATAAATCATTCGTTCACTCAGTCACTGTCACTGAGAGGATTTGACAGAGCCTTGGGTTGTCCGAGTTTTCCAAGGGGGCGAGGCTTTGCGATAGGTCCATTGACAGAGTTCAGTACATTTTCCAAAGAAGAAAAATGAAAATGAAATGAAAATGACATTTGCTCGTGTTTTTCAGAGACCCAAAATCTTTACATATAGATATATTACAACAACTGTGATGGTTTCTGGGATATTTTGCAGAGAAAATGCTTCATTTGCAGACATTTGATCAAGAATTGATGATCCTCAGGAGGACCTCAGTTGAGATTCATCGAGTCTGTTTTCATGACGATATACTTTAGCTTTGGTTGTCATGGCATCAAACACCGATAATCAATACCAGAACCAAATCATAACATAAGTAGAATGTCATCACGTAAAAACATTAACGGTCCACACGTGTGCAAGAATCATGTGAATTAAATTTTTGAGTGCTATTAACAATGATAGTCTGTGAATTCATGAGTTCTTCAATAGTAGACGTCTAATCCATTTGTACTTTGAAGGTGGCAGCGAATGAACGTGTCTAGCAATGTTAGTGGCACTCAATGAGTTAAAGGGACTAGAGGTCATGCGGACTGATAGATGCTTGTGGAGTCAGGATGCTTTTAGCAATTACTTGAACATTCGATTGATTTTAGCTAACATGATCGTGCTCAAAATAAACTCCAACTGATAATCACACTGCCGCCCATTTAACAGCGGCCAGAAAAGAATCAAAACACATTGACTATAAATGCCAGCAAACTACACTGAGACAGGCGAACGAAATTAAGAACTACCTTTGTAAAGAACGAACAAACTTGGTGGCAGAGTGGAAGAGTTGTTTGAGGCCCCGAGACATCGACAGACGCTTGCCGGGACTCTCAGCTTTAGGGTTGTCTGTGAAGCAGCAGAGCGGGGGGTGTCTGGCAAGAGTCACTAGTTTTCATTTTATTTTACTGAGCACACATGAAGCCTTTGATTATAAGGATAAGACCTCTGTGTAGCAAAGAGGCATATCCCAATTGTACCAGGAAAGATTTTTTACCTTTGTAGTAACCTCTGCTATGAGCCTCTCCAGAATCTTCTAAAAGCTTCCTTACAAGGGCCTCGTGGTTTCTGTATTGGGACTTTACACCGTTGCACTCTCTCCAACCTGGAAAGAATAAATACAGTTACACAATAAGAAGAAGATTCATTTATAATGCAAAGAGCTCATTCGCAGTGAACACTTATGGGAACCTTTTCATATCCTGGCAACTGGTGAGGTCAAGTGATTTCACTGGAGGCTAGCTATGTAACTACCTGGGTTAAGCGGTAGATGATATATGGATGAATGATCAGTGCAAACACTTTAAAGGCCACATATTATATACATACGTATATTTTTTAACCCAAGTTAAAATGGTTTTTCATCAGATAAAGTTCCTATGGGCGACTGAGTTTATTCCCTAAACTTTAAGGATATAAAATACATGCACCTTCTTTGCTGTGTTGACAGCACTTTTTGGAAAACAACTCATTTTCTGACGCTACTTCCTGGGTGAATGATTGACATACATATTGGACCAATCAGGTAGTCCAATTTCTGAGACAAAAAATTTGGCATAGCCTACCAGGCTAACCTAGCTTGGCATTGCCACAGCAACTTGGCAAAGTCAGTGTCACCTTATACTCACTGACATGGTGCTTTTATCAAAGAAAGTAAATATTTATATTATGGCAAATAGTAGGTACAGCTCCAGCCACAAGTATAACTTTTTCAGCAAAGCCTCCCATTCCCATCGTAAATAAAATTAATCCATCTCTCACGTAGGCTCTGTCACTGGAGTTACATGTAAAGGAACAGTTTTTGGAGACATACTACTGAAGCTTGCGCTTGACATCTAGTGTATCCTTGGCCATAGTGGCGCAGTGGCGCTCATTCAGTGCTTGCAAGGCAATCTGGACGAGGTGGACTAGCACTGTTTGGTCCGTTTGAAACGGACCAGAGTTCTTTTTCCTAGATAGTCCGCTTCGATTTGTAAATGTGAACATGCATTCGAACTCTAATTCGGACTAAACATACGAACTCTGGTCCGCTCAAAAATGGTGGTTCTCGGTCCGCTTTAAGCACACCCTGATTCGCTTGTGAATGCAACCGGACCAGGGTGCGCTTTTGCTTCTTTATGTGTAGCGTAAAATCCTGGAGCTATGATGCTCCAGGCTGTGACGCTACATGCAGGGCATCCTTGGAAGCGTAAGTACAGCTCACACGCTATTCAAAACCAACAATTGCAAGATGACAGATGATTAAACATGACCAAATATTGTGCTGGACTAAGCAGTTGCATTTGATACACAGAATCAGGTTCTAATGTGTCGGTTGTGTTTCGCGTGCTGTGCCTGAACGGACCATGAGAGAGTGACAGCGCCGAGAGAGGCGGAGCCTCTCGGGGTGGCCGTTTCGTGAGTCTCCCTCTCCTGGATGTGGTGACAATTTGACAGTCCAAAAAGACACAAAAGTGAGAACAATTGCGCCTATGTGACCTGGGGTACAACATGGTTCACTTTCATGGTTTAATTTTTCCCTGTGTGTTTTTTATATATTCCACTTCGCATAGAGTCGGGAGGGAGCGACCCCGCCACCGGCCGAGTAGCGACTTAATTTATGCTATATTAATCTTGCTCACTCCCCTCCCAGGATGACACTGACTCGGAAGTAGAAAGAGACACAGAAAAAGAAGATTCAATCAATCAGAACTAAGCGATCGAGGCCAAAGTTCAACATGTCTTTGCGGTGGTGGAGGGCGGGAAGGCACGACTTGAAGTTGGAGGTGGGAGCTCAGTCTTTATGACGTAGAAAAGTTACATAAGTACGAAGTCGCTTGTTATATTAAGAACCCAGCGTGAAATATACTGTATTAGGGTTCTTCCGATCATTTTGTTTTGCTCCCGATCCGATCCCGATCGTTTTAGTTTGAGTATCTGCCGATCCCGATATTTCCCGATCCGATTGCTTTTTTTTGCTCCCAATTCAATTCCAATCATTCCTGATAATTTTTCCCGATCACATACATTTTGGCATTGCATTAAGAAAAAAATGAATAAAACTCGGACGAATATATACATTCAACATACAGTACATAAGTACTGTATTTGTTTATTATGACAATAAATCCTCAAGGTGGCATTTACATTATTTACATTCTTTCTGTGAGAGGGATCCACGGATAGTAAGACTTCTGACTTTGTATATTGTGACTAAATATTGCCATCTAGTGTATTTGTTGAGCTTTCAGTAAATGATACTGTAGCCAGGCCCAAATGCATGATGGGAAGTGGAACCATGACTGTGCGTAGCGCTACCAATTGATATATCTTCTCTGCGTTGGGAAATAACATAAGGTGTTAAGAAAAAGATCAATTGCTACCTTGCTTCCCCACATTGCTTCCCATGATATTTATAATTGTAGGGAGAGGGATTGTAAGGCTTTAGCCAATTAAAAAAAGGCTCCAAAGGCTGCCAAAATTCACTCTACTCATTTTATCTCTCTATATAGGTAAAACCGCGCCATTACAGATAGAGCGCGATAATGCGTGAGTGGGTCGTGCAATGCATGCATTAATTGCATTAAATATTTTAACGTGATACATTTTTAAATAAATTAATTACTGCCGTTATTGGGATAAATTTGATAACCCTCCTTTAAGCCTAAACTAAAGACTCTGGATGAGTGTAACATATTATGTCTGTAACGTTAAATACAATTGGAAAACGATTTAATTAAAAAATATATACATATTTAAAAAAGGCATGGCCGATATTTTTTTGCCGATTCCGATACTTTGAAAATGACGTGATCGGACCCGATCGATTGTTACACTTAGAATTTCACGATTTTGAGACCCAAAATCAGAATTTGGTATTTCTATCTCAAAAAAAAAAAAAAAAAATGATGGATGCAAGTGAACACATTTATCTGCAGGTTCCATTAAAAAAAAAATCTGGGTTTAGCAAGGGTTATAGATATTAAAGTGCTTACTACACAAATTAATTTTAATTTTTTATCCAGTTTTTGGATTTTTCAGGCAATTGCTGCATGTTGCGAGCCTTTATGAATTAACATCTCTTTTTAAAAAAGGGCCAAACATTAAAAATACTGGACCATTTTGTTTGCATTTTTTTGGCTTCTAAAGAGTTCGTATTTGTTGATAGTTCCAGATATTTGGGTTAAATCAAGTGAAAAAAAATAATATGGGGTCTTTAAAAGAAAATCCCAACGTAAATACTCGTGTAATTTATAGTGGTGTGGATGTAAAAATTTTGTACACTCCCGGCAACATATAAGGTTTCGGTTTCCATGAGTAAAAATAAATAAACAAACTATTTTTTTTTTCTAATGGAAACCTGAAGACTTTGACTATTTAGGATTTTTCATAATTCCATTAAATCTTGTCAAGATCAGTACCACTGACAAAAAACAATTACGATGCCAGCTATTTGCACATTAGGGTCTGCCCTACCCCACCTTTTTGTTTTTTTTAAACAGGGTTTTTTTGCACCAAACATACCATTTGGACGTATTGCAAAAAAAGTTTATCCTTGTGTTATTTATTAAATTTTGAATTAGACCTTAACACCCCCCCACACACACACACACACGTTTTAGATTTCTTTCTCGTCCAAATAAAACATCTGCACCGTACACCTACAATAGGTTCACTGGCATGCCGAAAAAAGTTTTGAAGTAGTTTATGCCAATCAATATTTTAGATCAACCAAAACTGGCATTTGAGCAAAGGTGTAGACTTTTCATATCCAATGCAACTGATACATAATCAAAAATGACTATACAAATACATCAATATGATTATTAACTATCCTCATTTATTTTTGTAGGTCAGGATTTAATAGATTTTTCTTTTTTTTTCTGCCAATCCTGTCATAAACATTATGTGTCATCCTTTTGCAATAGGAGGGGGGGATTTACAGCCAGCAATGAACTTACTTGAGGGTGCAGCGCTGACAGGAGTAGAACCTTGAGGCGTACCCCATCCTTTCACATTGTAGGCACTTGCTCTGACAAAGTAATGCACGCCCTGCATTGAAGGAACATTATTACATTGGATTAAATATGTAAAGTCAATTCCTTGATGAAGAAATCATTTTGGTATTTACTTCAGGTGCAGTAAATTATAACTATAATGGGAATCTCTGAATGGGTCAAGCCCATTGTGTGGATATTGTACTGTACCCATAATTCAAAGGGACCACTTGCAATACATCCATGTGGGTTTTTCTAGTGATGATAGATTGAAAGTCGAGAGAGAGAGAGAGAGAGAGAGAGAGAGAGAGAGAGAGAGAGAGAGAGAGAGAGAGAGAGAGAGAGAGAGAGAGACAGAGACAGAGAGATTTTGATGTCTTACAGCAATGAGTCCCTTGATAGTATAGGAGGGATTCTTGGTTTCTGTAACTTGGGCTGAGCCAAGGATGCGCTTGAAGCTTGCCGAGGTGCTCCATTCCACTGTGAAGCCAAAAACAATCTCACTGACAGATTATTTTCTTTTTCCTGTAGGAATTGAACTTGAAGTTTCAGTGCCAAAGCTAAGGATACTGTACTTGTGGAAGTATGCTGCTTGTATAATTGGAACAACATTAACAAAAAGTTCAAGCTGCAATGTATCTGCTGTGGATGAATGCACTATTAGTGAATTTTTGATACAGGGCTGCAAGGAATAGACTGATTCCATTAAATTTATGTAAACAATTCATGGGAAGTTTAGTGGGTTAAATTAAAAAATATTCAATATTCAACATTTTGCATTGGGTTTAATTGAGCATATGTTATACTTAAGGAGTAGGGCTACTTGATATTCGTAGATATAACAAAACAAAACAAAAAATCTAAAAAAAACTGACAAAACTGAACAGACCTAAAGTTAAAATGCAAATATACGCAAGTACTACAGTACTGTTTAGCAGGAAACTACACACTAACAAAGGCTCTGTGTTATCTGAAATGCAAACTGTGATTGAAATGCATGTTTAAGGCATTAAATATTCTGTGATAAATTTTTCGTAATTAATACATTAAAATATTTGTTACATGAAACTGTATTCATACAATTTCAAATTCTCTTCCGTTGTAGTAATTTGTTTAGGGGCTATACTGATTCGAACACTTGAAATCCCCTCCTATGGAAAAACATGAAATTAAAGTTAATTCAGTTAATTCCTATTCATTTCCATAGGAGATTTTGAACTTGGTAAAATCTCAGAATGTAGCTGGCTGTTTATCAATCATAAAACATCAATCTATCTTAAAAAAAAAAAAAAAAAATCATGTAAAATGTTTTCTTTGAATACCAACCTTTGTAGCAGGTGACGAGCCCTATGCAGTCACCTTCTAGCTCTTTCACTGCCACAAATAGAGAAGATGTGCTATTCACCACAATGGATACTTGACTAGGAGGACCTGGGAGTTCTGGATAAAATATTTCAAACATATTCAAGACAAAAGTATAAAATTAGCAATATTTAATTGGTATAAAATACTTGAGAATTTAAAGCCAAGTAGTATTCTCTGTTAAAACTGTCAACGTGAGTTCTTGTTAAATTGTTGACAGGACTGTGCAAATACAAATAAGATTCTAGCTTGAAAAACACTACTGAATCTAAATTGGCATTGCAAGAGCCGAAGGGGATTATTATGGCCTACAGCTAAACAACCTTTATGACAATACTGTAACCCCAGCATTAGCCTTCAGACAATTAGTCGAGTCGGCATACGGTTTTCACTATTCTGAATACTGTTTGACTCACAGTAGAAAATTTAAACAGATCCAGAGAGAAAACAACTTTTCACAATGGATTTTTTGAATTCTTAATGGCACTGACAAGAGAAATTTGTAATAGGAATGTGATTCATTTTAATGCATCTTAAAAGTTGAACCTGAATGTTGCACAGTGCCCATAAAATTGTCAGGTAATTGCTTGTAAAAGGAAAGCAATGCAAGTCAAGTTACTTGCTCATTCATACAAAGCATTGTAAGAAGCTCAATCATAAAAACAAGGACTTTCATCACTTTGAGGCTGATATTAAATACTGGTCCTTCTCAAAAAATAATCATAATGTGATAAAGTTCATTATTTTCTGTAATGTACTGATAAACATTAGACTTTCATATATTTTAGATTCATTACACACAACTGAAGTCGTTCAAGCCTTTTATTGTTTTAATATTGATGATTTTGGCAAAAAAGTCAAGAAAAACCAAAAATCCCTATCTCAAAAAATTAGCATATCATGAAAAGGTACTCTAAAGAAGCTACTAACCTAATCATCTGAATAAACGAATTAACTCAAAACCCCTGCGAAAGATTCCTGAGGCTTTTAAAAACTCCCAGCCTGGTTCATTACTCAAAGCCGCAATCATGGGCAAGACTGCCGACCTGACTGCTGTCCAGAAGGCCATCATTGACACCCTCAAGCAAGAGGCTAAGACACAGAAAGAAATTTCTGAGCGAATAGGCTGTTCCCAGAGTGCTGTATCAAGGCACCTCAGTGGGAAGGAAAAAGTGTGGCAGGAAACGCTGCACAACCAGAAGAGGTGACCGCACCCTGAGAAAGATTGTGGAGAAGGGCCAATTCCAGACCTTGGGGGACCTGCAGAAACAGTGGACTGAGTCTGGAGTAGAAACATCCAGAGCCACTGTGTGTGAAACAGCGGCAGAAGCGCCTGACCTGGGCTACAGAGAAGAGGCACTGGACTGTTGCTCACTGGTCCAAAGTACTTTTTTAAGATGAAAGCAAGTTTTGCATGTCATTCGCAAATCAAGGTGCCAGAGTTTGGAGGAAGAATGGGGAGAAAGAAATGCCAAAATGCCTGAAGTCCAGTGTCAAGTACCAACAGTCAGTGACGGTCTGGGGTGCCATGTCAGCTGCTGGTGTTAGTCTACTGTGTTTTATCAAGGACAGGGTCAATGCAGATAGCTATCAGGAGCTTTAGGAGCACTTCATGCTTCCATCTGCTGAAAAGCTTTATGGAGATGAAGATTGGAGATCATTTTTCAGCACGGCCTGGCACCTGCTCACAGTGCCAAACCACTGGTAAATGGTTTACTGACCATGGCATTACTGTGCTCAATTGGCCTGCCAACTCTCCTGACCTGAACCCCATAGAGAATCTGTAGGATATTGTGAAGAGGAAGTTGAGAGACACCAGACCCAACACAGTGGATGATCTTAAGGCCCCCATCGAAGCATCCTGGGCCTCCATAACACCTCAGCAGTGCCAAAGGCTGATTGCCTCCATGCTACGCCGCACTGAAGCAGTGATTTTCTGCAAAAGGTTTCCCGACCAAGTATTGAGTGCATAGCTGATATAATTAATTGAAGGTTGACCTTTTTGTATTAAAAAAAACCTTTTTTGTATTGGTTGGATGAAATATGCAATTTTTTTTTAGATAGGGATTTTTGTTTTTTCTTGAGTATTGTTGTTGTTGCCAAAATCATCAATATTAAAACAATAAAAGGGTTGAAATACTTCAGTTGTGTGTAATGAATCTAAAATATATGAAAGTCTAATGTTTATCAGTACATTACAGAAAATAATGAACTTTATCACAATATGCTAATTTTTTGAGAAGGACTAGTAGATGTTGGAAATTGGAAGAATAAAGGTATAGTCAGTGGTGGAATGTAATGAAGTAAAAGTACCTCATTACTGTACTTATGTACATTTTCTGTGTATCTGTACTTTGAGTACACATATGAACTGGTACTTTTTACTTTTACTTCACTACATTTTCCAGCACATATCTGTAGTTTCTAATCCATTGCTTTTCAAATTGTCTCCTTCGTTACCAGTTACTTTTATTTGTTTGTTTGTTTGATTTCTCATTGGAAATTGATAGTTTCATTTTCATGCCTCCGGCGCAATCAATAAGCCCCATGCAACTATACTGTAATTGAGCACCAGAGGCAGTAACACAAACAAGATTAGGCAGGTGAACAAGATGTTGACCAATAAAAACTAACAGTGAGAGCAGCGTTTCTTCAGATGGGTGCTGCACACTAGAGCTGTCCCGACTAGTCGACATAGTCGACGTCATCGATGACATAAATCCGTCGACGAGCACAACATCCCGTCGACGGTTAATGAAGGGTTAAAAAAATATATGCGCGGAAAGTTCAGAATGTCGGATGCTCTGTATGCAAGCGGGGAAAGCGGCACAAAGCCAAAAAAGCGCACCAGAGTGTCCAAAACATTGACTTATTTCAAAGAAACAAAGGAGGGTACTCGTCTGTCCTGTCTCTTTAATGCCAAGCTTGGCTGCACGTCGGCCGTGAATAAACACCTCATGCGCCGTCACCGTTTGTAAAAAATTTTTTTTCATTTTTTGTACACCAGAGGGTGCTGTCGCCTTACTAAATAATAATGTTTCATTGACAATGGGCCTATAAGTGCTATTAGTATTGTTCTTAATGCTAACTGAAAGGTTTACTTCATGTTATGGTTTATTTTATGGTATAGAAAATTATATAAGGTTAAAAGGTCATAAATATATACAGTATATACAGTGATTGCACTCAAGGGAGACATTGTCAATGATAAGGTAATAAATTAAGGTAAAGGCAATTCATATAGGCAATTCATTGATATATAAATAAGTTTTAAAAGGAAAAAGGTTGACAGTTTTCATTACTTTCTAATTGTGTTGTTTTATTTGTGTGCACCGTAGCTCTTACAGTGTGATTACATCAAGGATGGAATAAAAGTTGTAAACCATCAGTTTAAGAGACCATCTTTTCAATCGGGATGCTACACTAGTTAATTCTATCAGCATTTGAACTCATTGTATTTGTGATTTATTATTATTATTTACGTTTTTATTTGTATTTTAATAAATAATTTAAGTGTTCCAATATGTTTTTTGTGAACTGATAAGCGTCAACAAAAATGTCATTGCTAAATTAGTAAACAAAAAAAAATATATAATTTTTTTTTTTTAATTATTAGATTAGTCGACTAATCGTAAAAATAGTCGGCTGACTAATCGGGAGAAAATTAGTCGTTTGGGACAGCCCTACTGCACACTATTGTACAGTTACAGTAGGTGGGGTATGCACCTTGTAGTTGCTTCAATCCACCATTAAACTATTCTTTCATCATTTTGCCAAGAGATTATGGTTTAGATTTGGATTTTTTTGAGCTGGTTAAGGTCTGTTTACAGCGCAATCAATTTTATTGCTTATTTTTTACATTCTGCAGTTTTAAATAAAAGTGAGCAGTCCATGAATTTTCTGGTTCTTTCTTTGAATATTGCCTCAGATCTCTTTATAAATACAGTATACAGTATACCACATTTTTGCATCGTGAGAAAATACTTCTACTTTTCACTTGTAAAGTACATTTTAAAGCAAGTCCTTTTGTACTTGAGTATTTTTTTTTTCTGATTCATGTAGTTTTACTAAAGAAAAAAAAAGTGAGTACTTCAACCACCACTGGGTACAGTACAGTGACCCCCCACTTTGTTTAGGTTATCATACTGTATTTCCAAATAAAACATATCCAATTAAAAAAATAAATAAATAAAATACTTGCCGATCACTGACCTGTTTGATGGAAATTCTCCTTCATTCGGCAGTATAATTGCAGTCTGAGGCTCCAGAGTCTTATTTGTCTCTGGATATCAGCCTGTGCATGGGACCCTGCCCCGGCCTTCTTCAGTAACTCTTGCTTCCTCTCGTCCACCCTCTCCTTCGCCAATGCCACAAGTTCATCAAGCTTACGTGCCCAATCTGCTGGTCTGCACACTAGCAGTCAGGCAATACAAAGAGCAAAACCAAGGCTTTAAAATTTGTATATGGAAGCAATTATTTGAAAAACAATTGAACAAAATTTTAAACTTTTGGAAATTGAGACAATGGGGTCGGATTAAGTGAGAGTAAGGAGATGGTTACAAGATGTCAGCAAATGATATAAACACAATTAGTTACCTCTGCTAGTAGATGAAACCTACAGAAGGCGAAGTTTATGTTTGTAATATGAAATGGAAGCGATGATTGAATTTTGGGGTAATGAGGTCAAAAGTCAAAGGCTTCAGAGGTCAGAAAAGGAATTTCGCGATAACTTGATAACAGTTTTGCTCATTAAACTTACATTTGCTGGGTAGGTGATATGATGAGAAGAGAATAGGTTGAAGATAAGAGTCATACATTTGGGAAGGCTTTGAATTTGGCTGCTTGGACGGAACTCTGCTCTTTCTGAGTTCTTCTTTAGTTATTCTTGTTTTAATTACACAATTTCATAATCATGAGAAGAGAATGGGTCAAAGATCGCAGAGGTCATAAATTTGGCGATGCGTTGAATTTTGCTGCTTAGACGGAACTCTGCTCTCTCCGAGTCCTTCTTTAGTTATTCTTGTTTTAACTAAATAATTTCATAATATAATCAGCCAATGTCTTGGCCTAGCAGGCCCTTGGAAGATTCTTACTTGAAATAATGGATCGTTTTTTGCAAAAAAAAATTCACACGTCAAATGGGTGAGTCTGGAATATGAAATACACACTTTAAAATAACATAATACATTAAAACAAATTCAAAAAAGAAACGAAAACATTCAAGTGATTCCTCTTTAGTCTAAATAGGCTTTCATTTACATTTAGCCTACTTCAGAAGTGAAAGTGCATTTTAAAACTCTTAGACTAGCTAATCAACACTGCATTCATGCAATGTTGTTGTTTTCTTTCATTAATTTGATTGCCTCTGATAAACAAGCCATGACATTTTTAAACCAAGTACTTACAAATTGGGTTATGCCTTGCTCCAGCCTTTACCAGCACATGGAGCAGAGGTGAATTGTGGGTAAGGGCAGCCACATCCAGTGGGACAAGGCCTTGCTCACTCACTCTGTTCACCCCCCTCTCCCGTTCTTTTTCCCACTCTCTGTCTTTCTTTTCTCCTCTCTCCCACAGGGTTCCTCCTCCACTTCCTCCTCCTCCGCCACCACTTCCTCCTCCACCTCCATAGTTGTTGTGGATTCGGGACAACAGGCTTTGTACAGCTAATGTGTCTTCATTTTCAACTGCATCCCACAAGGTCTTGTACTAATGGGGTTAAAAGAAGATGGCATGGTCATAGGTAGTAGGTGGTTGACTCAAGGCAGAAGCTTTATCAGAGAGTATCTGAACAATGCATTTTACAGTATTTGATTATTTTGGCTCTAAATACCACTTAGAGATGTGCCGATTACAGGTTTCAAGGTATACCGTGGTATGAAAATATCAAGGTTTCAAAACCACAAAACTTTTCCGTCATACCGTCCTTAAGGTATTAGCTATTTTTATGTCCCCAAAATACATGGAGAAATCCCTCTCTTGCAGCTGCAAGGCTCAACCCTCCCCCACCGCTCAGTGTCAGTGAGTTAGCTGTGCTACACGATGGCTGGAGGAAGTGAAACTCCTGAACTTTTTCCCCCATCGAAGAAAACGAAATCGCTGCCATGGGAATACTTCGGCTACAGAAAAGTTACAGCCGGCTGCGGCTTAGAGGAAGAAGGCCAGCCGACATGTAAAACGTGTTTGCGGAGATTGGCTGCCGAGGAGGCAATACCTCTAACATGATTTCGCATTTCTACAAAATTAAAGGTTAGTAAACACCGTCATGAATGTTTTCCACCAGCAACGAGAGTAGACATGTGCCGGTTACCGGTTTCACGGTTTACCGTGGTGTGAAAACGTCGCGGTTTCAAAACCACTAAAATTTTCCGTCAGACCGTAGTACGGTATTCGCCATTTTTCATGTGTCAAAAATGCAGCCAGAAGTGGCGTGGCGCGGCAGCGCTCACCCCCTCCCGTTTGTATCTGTGTGTGAAAGTGACTATCGGCTAAACAGCCAGCGAACCCTAAACAAATACTCCAAACATAGGAAGTTCTTTTCTTCAATTTATTGAGCTCTCAAATCGTGGTAAGTGGAATATACAAAATGAATACATTTAAAACATTGTACAATTATATTTTTCCATGTGTGAGTAGCTAAACAGATTAGCACTATGAAAAAGTTCGCCAAAAACAAAACACATATTTTCCTTTGAAATTCGATATACAAACTAACTAAAAGCTTATAAAAGACGAATGTTAGCCTAGGCTTAGCTGGGAGAGCAACTTCGTCGAGTCTTACAGCCGCAGAGTGAGAAAACAAGCTTGATTCGCTTGAATGAAGGGGGGGGGTGGAAGGCATAGCATCAAAGATCGTTAATTGAGGAAAGATGATCTTGCCCTAAGCACAAATCCACGTTCGATGGATCTCACTCCCAATGATTTTTATTTTTTATTTTTTAGATGAAACCTTTCCACAACAATATTTACATTTTAACTAACTTATACATTTTTAACTAACTTATTAACTTTTGAATTCTTTGTTCTTTCTAACACAAAGGCATGACATCATGTAGACTAGAGCTGACACAGTGGCTGAAAATGGCGAAACTTCACTTGAGCTTTTCAATCCTCAAAAAAATTATGCAGTATAAATTTTTAAAAATTTTATTCAGAAGAGTTTTTACTTTTTTTATAGAAATTATTCTGTTCTTGCTCTAAACCTGAGCAATTTGAGCTGTGACTGTGGGTATAGTCTACGTTATATTTTGATTTTATTTAAAATATTTGTTTTTTTTTAATTGATGATTTATTTATTTTAACAATACATTCATATTCCAATTTGCAACTATGTTCTGGGAAAAAAATCCTGTTCAATGGAAAAAAGTTTTTTTTTTTTAACCCATACATCTCAAAATAACACATTTTGGAGCTATAATTGCAATACCGTGATACCGTGAAACCGCGGTATTTTTGCTCACGGTTATCGTACCGTCAAAATCTCATGCCGGCACATGCCTATACGAGAGTTAACTCCAGCATGTTCGGTGTGTCAAGCGGTGGTAAAACATGGGTGTTTTTTTTCCCCTGCCAACTGTCTGTGTTGAGAAAGAGAGTGTGTGTATAATGGAAACATGATGCGAGTCATAAAGTCATGCTTTTTATGGCAAATGATTCAATTATTTTTGTTCTGATGGTAATAATGTTGAGCTGTGGCTATGGGTTTAGGCTCACCTAAAGGACTGCATTTATTTAAATTTTATTTAGACTTTTTCTTTTAACTTAACACTATACTTATGTTCCAATTTGCTAATATGTTTTCAAAATTAAAAATCCTGTTCAATGGATTTTTTTTTTTAAACCCAGATATCTCAAAGTAATATATTTTAGAGCTGTAATTGCAGTACCGTGATACCGTGAAACTGTGATATTTTGGTTTAAGGTTATCTCAACATCAGAATATTATACTGGCACACGCCTAATACCACTATAATGATGCAAATAATTGGAAGAGTGAAAATACTCCTCCATCTAACTTTGTATGAAACTATGTGTATTAAACTATAAATCTGACCATCAGCGGTAAAGAGGCAGGATTTATCGTGTCAAGGTAGTCCTACAATTAAGGACAGGTAACATCACACAGTAATCCACCTTAAATTAAATATCTTACAGCATCTGCAGATTTTCCAAGGCGCTTGGGTGTGTCTGCTGCCCCGCCGACAGATGACTCTCCTCCCCTCAGCCTGACTGACAGGTTCCTATAGATCCGCTTGGGTGAGACAGGACCCAAAGAACGCCGTCGATTGGGTGGGTTCCTCATGGAAATAGACATAACAAAGCAAGAGGAGAGAGGAGAAAATGCAGCGGAAGAAGAGGAAGACAGAAGTAGGGTGGCTGGAGAGAGTGAAGATGAGCGCTCAGTGTTTTATTTCATAGAGCTATGGGCCCCTAATCTTAGAGAAATGATAGATAGGATGAAGGAGTGAGTACAAGTGAGAAAGAGAACCTTGGGAGAAGAATGTAAGAAAGATGATTCATAGTTTAGAAAGACCTAGAAAATACAAAGAGGACAAAAGTAAAGAGAAGATTGAGTTGGACAGATTTATTATCATGAACATTTTTGACCAGTTTTAAGAGTGAGTAGTGTTATTAATGTGTGGGTGGAAGAATAGCTGAAAATTTCCACCACTTCGTGGCATCTGCTGGAAACTTAATTTTTATGTTAGTTCACATTGTGTAGCGGGAATTGGCGCATTATTTTAATGTTTTTATTTAGGAGTTGCATACTCCAGAGACAAAAGTTCAAGTGTGCTCTACTTTAACCCTTTAACACCGGACGTGTCGGCGGCAACACGTTTAAGCATATCATCTTCGAAGCCTCGTCACGCTGTAATTACATCACCCACATGCCGGTGGTTCGTCTCATTTCAAAGTATGGAAGTTGAGGTCCACGCCCGTTTTAACTTTACGTCAATCGACCAAGTAACACGGGAGATAATGTCATTTGAGTTTTATAGTTTTATAGCCCTCACAAATAAACATTAAAAGGCTGCATGGACCATGTGTTCAAGTCCATATTTCCACAATTTCCTGTCCTTTTTCAAAACCGAAACCACCGCAAAAAACTACATATCCCAGGAGCCATTGTGAGGTCACGAAGGATGGAAGTAATGTGAACATTTTTAATAAATTGCCCAGCGATGCGCCACCTAAGGAGAGGAAGGCGAGGTAGCGAGCGACGGCCGTTTGGATTGAGCGAGCGACTTCTAAACGTGCGGAAATAATCGAAAACTAAATTAAGCGCAAGCAAATGCATTATTTCATCAACACATAGAAGAAGATGGGCCAGATTTGTCATTGTTTTCTTCGGATGAGTTGGCAAGTGAAGACAGCAGTGCACAAACGGCGAAAGAAGAAATGGCACCCCCTCGAAATGTTAGCTGTGTAACGTAGCCCCATATCTTGTTCCACGACGAAACTGAGTGACATGCCAGAAGAAATTGAACTGAACTGGTTTATTGTAAATATTTTTTCAAATACTTTTTTTCCAAGTTATATTTGATTTTTTTCACTATCAATCTTTTCCATTTCCATATAGATGTGTGTGTTCGAGAAGCTTGATTGTATGTACCGGTATATACTTTTGATAAGGTGATGGGTGCAATACCTAACCTCAGAAAGCATTACCCTCCAAACCTTTTTTGCTTTAGACGATATATATGGAAAATGAATGAATGAATGAATATACTGTATGGCAGAAAACACAAACAAGGCTGAAAAAGCAGTTTCTGCTCTTGCACCCCTCTTTAAGATAAACTGCTGTATTTTAAGTCAAAAGAACTGTTGTGTTTGATAGAACAATATCTCTATATGCTGCCATAGCAGATTCATGGCGCAATAAGCCCCCGAAATATTTTAAATACCCAGTTTACAGACATCGCGCAACCGCTTTTGTTTCAACCTAGCCATAAAAAGAAGGTAAGTAATCGTATTCATTATTCGAAATGTGTGTCATTTTTAGCTTAGAATTATTAATTGATTTGTAATATTTAGTTTAAAAAAAACGACTTTAAAAAATTATTCACTCGCATATTTTAAACTTTTTAACAAATTACGTCACAATGAAAAAATTGGCGTCTGTAAAAAGTCACAGATATCTACCTCATAACTATCGCTTATTTTCCCCAATATTTTAGATGATAAATAATCGATCGAAACAAAGAAACATAAAAAAAAACGTTTAAAAGGGTAAATATATGAAAATGAAAATCTCGTCCACTCTTTGATGTGTGCGATTTCTGCATCGCGACCCTTGTTATATTACCATCTTTCACCCATAAAATCCCCGAAAAATCCAGCTGTGGCCATTAACAGCTGTGTCTTGACACTCAGTGATACACTCTAAAAAAAAATCCACTGGCTCTACTTAAAAAAATTGTTGTAACAATTTGCATTTAATTTTTTTAAGTAAATTCAACTAAGCAATGATTAAGTACTTCCCTTATAAATTTTCTAACTGGACTAACTCAATTAGTATAGTTGAACCATCATTATTTATTGTCCTCCACAAGCTTTATTGTGTAGAACCAACTCAATTTTTATAGCATTAATAAGAAATAAAACTACTTAATTTAGGTTGCTATAACTCCTTCATTTTAATTTCTCAACTCAAAAGTTGATGCAAAATGGTACTTAAATTTATTGAGTAAGAGCAATTCATTCATTTTCCATGCCGCTTTTTCCTCACGAGGGTCGCGGAGGTGCTGGAGACTATCTCAGCTAACTAGGGGCAGTAGGCAGGGGACACCCTGAACTGGTTGCCAGCCAATCTCAGGGCACAAGGAGACATACAACCATTCAGGCCCACTCATACCTACAGACAATTTAGAGTGCTCAGTCAGCCTACCATACATGTTTTTGGAAACCGACGCAGGCACGGGGAGAACATGCAAACTCCACACAGGAAGGCCGAAGCCTGGGATTGAACCCTTGATCTCAGAACTGTGAGGCGGACGTGCTAACCACTCAGCCACCGTGCCGCCTAAGAGTAACTTGTTTTTCTAAAATAAATTGGACATGGCAACTCCAGTTTTATTTGGAAAAAAATATATATTTCAAAACTCAAAAGAATGGACAAAATGAAAGTGCAGAGCAAAACCAATATAAACATCCTAAACATTGTCAACAGTTCACTTCAGGTGCAGGTATAAACGAAAAGTGTACTTCCAGTACTTTGATACACAGATATGGCACAACAACACACAGTGCAAAACAAGTGTACAACAAAATGTTTGCAAATGTACAAACAATATAGGGTGATTGAAAAGTAACTCCTGTTTTAAAATAATTTATTTAAATGTTGTAAACATTTTTGTAATTTTTTGAGTATGCTGCTTGATGTATGGTAATGAAATCTGTTTTAATTTTCTTTCTGACTGCAAATATTGTAAGGCAGAAAATGGCCAATTCTTTTCCCGTGGTAATATGCACATGTGATGGGAATTTAGGAAGTTGCACCAACTTAATAATGGAATAGAAATTAAATTTCACTCACTTAATCTTTCCCCTTTGTTACGTGAAAGCAGAAAATCTTATTCAAAAACAATATACTTTTAAGTTAATGTCTTTCTTAATATTTAATTTTGATTAACTCCATAAAAGAAGTTACCAACTTAATAAAACAATGAATAGTAAAAAAAAGTCATTTTTATGTTGAAAAAGCTCATGTTTTCAAGTCATACCAACTAGCCTCATGAATCATTTTTTAGAGTGTACATAGTACATGGAGTTTTTGGATCGAAAAGAGGTACGTACGCGATAGATAGATAGATAGATAATATCTATCTATCTATCTATCTATCTATCTATCTATCTATCTATCTATCTATCTATCTATCTATCTATCTATCTATCCATCCATCCATCCATCCATCCATCCATCCATCCCTCTCTCTCTCTCTCTCTCTCTCTCTCTCTCTCTCTCTCTCTCTCTCTCTCTCTCTCTCTGTCTCTCTCTAACTATCTATATAAAACACAATTTTATATCAAATAAATATTAAACACTGTTGATCGACTGTATACTAGTATACCCTGTTTTGAGGAAAAGCGGCATGGAAAATGAATGAATGAATGAATGGTATGTAGAGAGAACAAAAACGCTTATGACCATACCTGCTGTTTCTGTTGAATTATCAAATATGAACAATTCAGTCTCATTTTTTTCTGTTGAATGTTTATCCTAACAAGCTGATTAAATATTATCAAGCTTCAAAATGTTTTGTTGCGCAAGTTTGGTTGTCAATGGGACATCAATATTACAAATTTTGACCAAAAAATTGGGGATTTTTTTTTGTTTTGTCTTTTTGGGTCTAAAATGTTGATTATAATTGGTACAGTAAGTGAAGAAAACAACAGTTTGGACATGAAGGTTATGGTGTCCTGAAAAAGGGGACCCAACCAGGCCATAGTGAACTTTTTTTTTTCCCCCTGAAATATAAAGGAAACATCAAAGGCATGCAAATTCAGACAAAATAGGCCCAGGTGTTAAAAGGTTAATTGTTGAAGGGGTTAATTTACTTTATTCAAAACAATATTACTGTACAGTTGTGGGTTTTATTCCACATCTCTCTAGCTCATACTGGCCAATAATGCATTTAATTTGTTACAATCTGCACTACATCCCGATAAAAGCATGTGCTGTTTTCATGTTCCTTTTTAAACTTTAACTAGAAGTGATTTTCAAATGAGGACGCTTTGCACTGACACTGAGATGTTTTGTCACGATTTCCCACAAGTTAGGTTTACTGAGGAGTCCACTGGCCTTGTGTGAACTAATCCATCTTTGTTAGTGCTATCTATGGACAGCATATGAAGGATTTGCACCCTGTGATGCCAATTTTGCTCGGGATACACAACAGAGACTACCTGCACCACCCGGGATGTGGGCATGTGTTCCCAAAGGGTAATAACAACCACTGTTATTGGTACAATTATATCAGTTTGTTTATTTATGCATGACATCGGCTTTAAAGTGCTGATGAGGCAAGTGGGAGAGGGGGATTAGCTGTGAGGCATCACAGACAAGTTAAGGCAAAGCATTCGGGGAAAGGAAAAGTGGCGTGCAAAGTGTGCTTCAAAGTATAGCACTGACATGAATGGTATATTAATTCATACTTAGAAAGGAGCAGAAATGACTCATGACAAACACACATCAAGCCTTTGTGGTTTTGCATGTGAAATCGTTGCATTTCAGTTTGTGGTGACATGCTGTGTATTTTTTCCGTCTCTGCTGGGGCCCTAATGCTGCACTTGCTGTCAAAACTGCATGCAGAATGGAGGAGGTTGAATTCAGAATATTTGTCTTCATTTTTACAACGTTCCGTGTTCATTATTTAATATACCGTTATATATTTGGAAATGGAGATGAAATCGGGCTGAAAAAATCATACCACACAAACACAAAGATAATATCAGCAGTTAAAAGTTAAACATCCTCACTCTAAAAACATATCCCTACAAATACAGAGCAGCTCAGATTCTGACAATCATGGCAAACCATTAAAGAAGAACAGCAACTTTTAGAAAGAACCAATGTAATAACAAATACAGTACCATAAACATTATTATAATTTTTATGGCATATCCATTTACACTGTACAAATCGGTATTGTTGCATTTTCACTGAGTCCCTTAAATATTTAACCAACTTCTATTTAATTTTGATTGTCATGGCTATTCGTGTTTACATGAGTATAACCAGTGTGTTTTTCATTGTTTACTGTGTCGTATGAGAACCGTTCCATTAACTGAAAACCAAGGTACAGTATGTACCAAAGCGTGATTTTTAGCATATTGTTATATCAATTTCACAATGCAATGACGGCAACCACCTCGACAAAAAACAAGTTTGACATTGTTGTACAACATATAAGAATGACTGACAGTTAGATAGATAGATGATGATTAAAGTGAAAAAGTACTCTATTATTTTTGCTTTAGTTGGAACTTATGTTCTTACCTTCCCGACATTTAGAGTCCAGATTTCTTCTTAAAAAATAACCTCCTTTTGATCAGATATAGTCCATTGAAGTGACCTCAGAACTTTTCCTCTCGGTGAGTGAGTGCACCTGAACGCATCGAGGTGGCGATGGGACAGCCCATGGTTACGACCCTCCTATGCTGTGAGTCTCCGACTGCAACACACTGTTCGCGGTTCCGCCCCCCGTTAGGTTTTAATCAAACAGGTTTGGATGTACCATATATTATGTTTACACGCTTACATTTTTACATATTTATAAAAATACATTTATCAAAAGTTTTAAAATACTACAGAAACCGAAAGTCAATGACGACGTGACAGAAAAGTAGAGGTAACTGATATGGATGGCGTTGGGTTACACAACAGGAAGTTGCACACATAGAAAAATACAGAGTTGTTTTCACATTGTGAGTTTTGCAGCTAACGAGCATCGTTGCATCTTAATACTTTGAAGGCCTAAAAGCATGCCCCTTTTTTATTTTTATTTATTTATTTATTTATTTATTTTGTTGTTGAAGTTTTATAATAAGTATCACAGTGGCCAGAGGCTGGTTGATCGATCCTGCTCGAGCGGAAATAGTCTTCGAAATATCCCCACTGCTGCTTGCGCTGTGACCACTTCCTCTACAATAAACATGCACACTGAGAGGATGCATAATCTAAGATCTAAATGAATTTACACCAACGTGTTTTCATCTACTCAAAGAGATTTTCTTAAGCAATCATAAATTATTTATTCTCTTGGGGATTTTTTTTTAAGAGACTGTAAGGAAAATCGAATGTATATTTGTAGTCTCCACTAATGAAATGGCAAAGCAGTCTTAACTAAACTCCACAAAGTCAGTTACGGGAGGATAATTACATTTTGGTACTTTCCGTGATTATATATAATGCAGTATTGTTTCTTACTGTTGTATAAATGCTGTATTCTATACATAGCGTGAGAGAGAGAGAGTCATTCTTTTCTCTCTCGCTCTCCCATTCTCTTGACCATTTGATTTACGCACCTAGCCAGCTAGCATTAGCGTTATTAGCCTAAAAACGCTCATTCAACACACGCTGCTGTTACAGGAAGGTAATATAATGTGATATTCCGAGCAATCATGTATTAGGACGAAGCAAAAGTTGTTGGGACAAAATCGGGTGGACAAAAATCCAAATAACATGTGTTTTTGTTTTAAGGACCCCGCTAATTGTTAGCTAGCATTAGATTAGGTCCATTGGCTTCATAGCAAATGATTATAAACATTTTGCTAACTTGATGTTTTTGCAACAGTCACAGTTATTCTCTTGTTAACGTACCTTATTAATTTGTTGTGTTTTGTTTCCCTATGTGTCATTTAGAATGTGACATGAAGAAAATGGCAAGCAAGGATATTATAAATGACAAATTTCACTTCAGGCACGACCCAAGCTGGAGTGGGCGCCTGGGGCCTGCAAAAGGAGGGGGGCTGCATCTCTGCATTGCTTGTGTGATTGAAATGTTGGAAAGTGACGATATTTCAGTGGGTAACAATTTTTGTTTATTTCAGTGGTCGTGTAGTTATTATTAATATTTTTAATAGAAGGGCTCCAACATTTTGCCTACTTGCCTAGAGATATTTTGTTTGGTAATCACGTCACTTGATGATAATGTACTTTTCTATTCCTTCTGTGCTCTGTTTGAAACAGTTAGTTAGGAAGTCTCATGCTTTGTCTGCTGTCTGTGGATTTCTGAAGTGTTTTCCTGGAGCTTTGAGAGAGATGCTCCAAAATGACCACCAAGTCTCCATGCATTTTATAAGTTCTCTGATGGGTAAGAAACATCACGGCACTCAGTTGGAGACCCAAACGTATTTACAATATACTCCTCTATGTCACGGGGTTTACATTCCATACTTTCCACAATGCCTGACAAATGTCTGACACAACACAAGAAAAGGCTGTTCAGCAAATCAGTTCTACAGACAAGGATATTGAACACACCATGTCCACCACTGAAAGGGTCATATAGCTCACCTTTACCATTTGTCTTGTCTTGATAAATTGAGCTAGTTGTCATTGTTCTGTCCACAGGGATGCTTCACATTCTGGTGGACCCAGCCACTCTGGAAAAAGTGGATCAAGGTAATGAGGAAACGTGGACAAAAATATTATTTATAAGCGATTCTCATACAAAAGCATATTTACTATATTCATGACTTGTAACCAGGGGTAATGCTGTAGAATTACATGACTTACATTCCTCCAGTGCGCTCTGACAATTCGGTTATGTGCCTCTCCATTATTTTAAAAATCCCAGCAGGCTGTTTTGTGCTTATATTTTGTTATATTTTATTGTTGACCCCGTTGGGGAAGTAACAGTTATAGTGCTGAACAAGAAATCTGAATACCAATGACTGATGGATTTTATAACTGCTGTCTAAGAATGCCTCAGGGAACATTTTGCTGTAACACTGCACTTCTCTTAGAACGTGGGTATGTTAAGGTTGTCAAAACTCAAAAGTACAGTATTGGCAAGAAAAAGAGGAAACAAATAAGCAACTATATATGTCATAAAATCTGCTAGTGGTTTGACTAATATATAGTGATTTTTTTTTGTAAGATGTCAAATTGAAATTATGTTAATTATCAATATAATAGCAATGGAGGAATTATCATTTTTATATTGATTTTATGGTCATGAAGGAAAAAGAAAAGCAATGATATTGATCTAATTTTAAACGTGCATTCAATTGAAAAGCTTGACTTCCAGAACAACCTTTATTCTTTAGGCTCATCATCATGCGCAGTCCTTATAGGTTGTATGCAAAGTTCGTAATTATAAATGTATCAAAATTGTATGTGCAACCTGCCCTGTGTTCTGCCGTGTGTAATATGTGTGTTTTAAGGATACATTAATTAAACTCTAACTATTTTTGATGACTTGGGATACTAAAATAAATGTGCCTCTTTACTTCATCAGTTCTAGTTCTGTTGCTTTTGGAGCTCAGGAGTGAGATGCCACTACTTTATGTATTGGATCAAATCAACAAACAGGTAAGAATGTATTTTACAGTTTATACAAAATATAATTTCTGTGTACACATGCTCAGTACGGTAAAACAAGTAGCATCACTTTTGCAACCAACAACGCATCCTCCCACAGTTATTTTGTAAACACAACTTTTGCATGTCTCCCTTGCTGCTGTTGTATAACCATTGGGGGAGGCAATAGTGGTAAAAACAGCAGCAGCCGGCTCTGCAGGTGGAAAATATTCAAATCAATGACAGAAAGACAACATACTGATATTTATTTGAGTGCTATATAGACCTATAGAATTAATGGTATATTGTTTATCAGATATTATTGGTTGTGTTTGTCAGGGAATGCGCGGGAAGGCAGGTTGTGTGGACCCAAAAGCAGTGAAACAAAAATGCAAGGCAGGAGGCAGTGAACTCAAAAAAACGTTTTAATAATAACTAACAAAAATCACAAAGTTTAAACAAAAGGACTATGGATCAACAAAACTTACGTAAACGGATGGACAGGTACGCGAGCGCTTGGACGGGTCTTGACTTTGGCAAGGACATAGACATTGACAATGACGCAACAAGGGGTGACAAGAAACTGGGTCTTTATATACACACGCAGACAAGGGGTAAAGAGACGAGGAACAGCTGGGTAACACAGGTGGATGCAGATTGCAGGATACACTGGGAGAACACACACAGGTGAAATCAATGGGTAATCACAGAGACAAGTCACACTAGGAAAAACCCAACAAAAAACCTAATAGTACCCCCCCCCCCCCCCCCCCCCAAGGGACGGATCCCAGACGTCCCCTGGAAAAACAAAGTCCCAAACATGGCAGGCAGAAAGGGGCCGGAGGAGGGAGCAACAACAGCCCATCAAAGCTAGTCAGGCGGGCGTCCTGGTCGCCAGACATGGGCCGACCACGCGGGTCGATCGGGAGGGCGCCCGGGGCGCCAGACGTTGGGCGACCGCACGGGCTGGTCAGGCGGGCGTCCCAGACGAGGCAGTGCTCGGTCGTCCATGCCGCCAAGCCGTGGCAGGAAACGGGGAGCAGCATCGTCGGGGCGAGGGTCGGGACAGCAGCGGTGTCGTCTGCTGGCGGGACAGCAGCGGTGTCGTCTGCTGGCGGGACAGCAGCGTGGTCGCAGGAATCTGCTGGCGGGACAGCAGCTTGGTCGCAGGAATCTGCTGGCGGGACAGCAGCTTGGTCGCAGGAATCTGCTGGCGGGACAGCAGCTTGGTCGCAGGAATCTGCTGGCGGGACAGCAGCTTGGTCGCAGGAATCTGCTGGCGGGACAGCAGCTTGGTCGCAGGAATCTGCTGGCGGGACAGCAGCTTGGTCGCAGGAATCTGCTGGCGGGACAGCAGCTTGGTCGCAGGAATCTGCTGGCGGGACAGCCGGCGCGGGCACTTGACTGCGGGGAGCCGGCGCGGGCACTTGACTGCGGGGAGCCGGCGCGGGCACTTGACTGCGGGGAGCCGGCGCGGGCACTTGACTGCGGGGAGCCGGCGCGGGCACTTGACTGCGTAGAGCCGGCGCGGGAACTTGACTGCGTGGAGCCGGCACAGTAGCCTCGGTAAGCCGAGCCGTCAAGACGAGCCCACGACGTCGGCGTGGACGAGCACGCCGGGGCTTTTTGAAACTGTTCATGGACAGACTGGGTGGCATGGAATGAGGGAGGCCTGAAAAAACCCGAGAGGGTGAAAAAAAAAAGGGCATGAACTCAAAATCTGGGTCGTGATCACTGTCGGAAAGAAGGTTAATTAAGTCAGGGCCTTCTTCACATTCAGAGAAATCCAAATCCAAAAACAGGTGAGGAGGAAGGCTGGTGGATCGGAGGTTTCCCGCTGGGTCCATATTTGGTTGCGTCATTCTGTCAGGGAATGCGCGGGAAGGAAGGTTGTGTGGACCCAAAAGCAGTGAAACAAAAATGCAAGGCAGGAGGCAGTGAACTCAAAAAAACGTTTTAATAATAACTAACAAAAATCACAAAGTTTAAACAAAAGGACTATGGATCAACAAAACTTACGTAAACGGATGGACAGGTACGCGAGGGCTTGGACGGGTCTTGACTTTGGCAAGGACAGACATAGACATTGACATTGACAATGATGCAACAAGGGGTGACAAGAAACTGGGTCTTTATATACACACGCAGACAAGGGGTAACGAGACGAGGAACAGCTGGGTAACACAGGTGGATGCAGATTGCAGGATACACTGGGAGAACACACACAGGTGAAATCAATGGGTAATCACAGAGACAAGTCACACTAGGAAAAACCCAACAAAAACCTAACAGTGTTGTTGTTTCACGTTGTTTTATTTTTGGTCTAGATGATCGACCAGCTCAATGTGAAGAGTTTTTTGCCAACGTTCAACTTCTTAGGGAGTTTGGTGGAAGCAATTCCCAGTGTGGCCCTTACCTTGGTGACCCATTTTGGTGAGGCCCTTACTAATAGAAGATACTATGCTCTTATCCTAAACAGAATTGTAACAAATGCGTGGTGTTTCACTGATCTCCACATTCACTCACATAATGAATGTTAACCCAATTTGATTATATTAAAAAATATTTAAGGATCTATATTTCATGTTGCATCACAACAATGTCTGAAAGGCCTTTACTTGCTCACAGTTGACAAAAAAAGTTAACATCTAGTGATCTGAACCCTTAAGAAGGCAAGGAAAAATACAAAACCCCTTCAGGGGTTGAATAGAATTATTTTTTTTCTCCTCGTAAGGAGGCAGACTAAAACTTTAAATTATGTATTTGAAAAGATATTCCTCCCCCGCATGAACTACCGTTTCAGTCTGATACCTGTTCCACTGTTTATTTATGACTTATTGACCGCATCAGGCTGCATCCCCTTTTTAGATAGAATTTACTATATGCTGCTTTACCTGTATAAAGTAAATCTGTTTTTTTTAGAACTATATATCTGATACCGTTGCTTTTTCTTATACCTCAATCAATTTAGTCCTTACTGACCTTGTCGATTACGCTCCAACTACTCGGAGATAAACTTGTTGTCATCCTCAGAATTCAATCTGCATAGCCAAAACCCATGTCTGCTGTGTCCCACAAAATCACCTAATTTTTGTTCCCAAAAAAAAAAAAAAAGTTTTAAACATTTTACAGTCCCAACGTGCCGCCTTCAGAATGTGAATTATTTTTAAACAAGAATAACGTAGAAAAATGCTTGTCTTTATTAAATGCTCCATTGAGTGAGTCTACTCAAATCCGCTCACACTGCTGAGAACAGCCTCTCACTTACACAATGAGCTGCCATGGCACACTACCGCTCGTGATCAACAAGCTTAACGATGATTGATACATTTGGGATTTTAATGGTAGAGCCTGCTCTTAGACAGACACGACGTCAAATAGACAGCAATAATCTCTGTGCAGTTGCGTTATTTCACTGTATAAAGACACAGTTTTCATTGTAAGCAGCATCAATTCCACCATGAATGTTGGGCTCTAGCTGTAGCGATGATGTGCCATATTGTACCTTGTTTAAAAAAACGTTTTAAACATGTTACTGTCGCACCGTGCCGCCTTCGTAATGTGAATGATTTTTAAACAAGAATAACGTAGAAAAATACGCGCCTTTATTAAATGCTTCATTGAGTGGATCCACTCAAATCCACTCACGCTCTGTCGCTCACGCTGCTGAAAACAGCCTCTCGCTTACACAAAGAGTTACCACAGCACACTACCGCTAGTGTTTAACAAGCTAAACGATCACTGACATATTTGGGCCTTTGATGGTAGCGCTACCAAGCTTCTATGACAAGATCAAAGCTATACCCCTGTCAATCATCGTTAACTTTAAACAGCTACTGTAACTCCAGGCCACTGTTGACCAAGAAAAGCAGCAGAAGGGAAAGTGAGAGGCTGTACCAGCATGAAGCAGAAAACACAAATATATTTTTTGAATTAAAAACCCGATCCTTCTCACCCGATTCCGATCATCTAAAAAATGGTGCGATAGGCCCGATTTACGATCATGTGATTGCATCAGGACATCCCTAGTTTTGACATCCCAAAGAAATTGAATGAACTCAAACAAACATCGCAGACACATTCAAAAATATATATCAGCTGTTTATATCTCTACATATATAATGTGTTCGTCAACTTTTTGATATCTATGCTCATTTTCTGTCTGTACAACTTATTCAACTTGATGTGCATTTTCATGGCTTTTACAAGCGCCACTTGGAAGAAAATTGTAGTAAAGGCGCCTGATGCTGATGCAAGATGCAGGCTACCCCTATTGACTGTATACTGTATGTCTGTCTGTAGCCCGTCACTCAACATGTCTCCGTGGGGTTGTTATGATTACCAACAACAACCCTACACTGAAAACACAGAGTATACGTCACACTCTTGCTAAGTGTATGTCAACCAAGCAGAGCTAGTCAAAATCGTACTCCTTTTTACCCGGTCAGAATTTTTTATTTTATATTGATCACATCCTAGCAAGGAATTTCCCTGATTAGGGAAAGTTTAAAATTTTGCTGAAATGCATTAATCCTTACAGTATGATGTGTCCATCCTTCACGTCTTTCTTTACCTCTGCCAAAGTCTTCCTAATTTTTCCTAATGTTTTTTGCATTCCACTGTCTGTCTGTCTCCAGGTTCTTGTCAGCCTACTCCCTCTACTTCTCCCTTTCTTGCTGTTCCCAGTCTCATCTTGGCCGTCTCATATTCTTTGGTTTAATCAAACATGTCTGGAAGCCTTGCTTGGCTCTTGATCTGCTTCACAGAACAGCCTGGCTTAAGCTTGACTTGCCTACTTAGTCAACGTTTGCTGTCTCTCCTCTGCTGAGTCTCTCTTTCTGTTTGCAGCTGCATCATTGCAATGGAATTAAACATTCTTTATCCTGTATTTCCTTTTTCCGCCCACTCTCTCTATGGACAATGGCTATGGTTTGTATGGTATTACTTGACGTTTGTGTTTGTACAAACCTGTTTTTATTTGCTTGAATCTACCTCTGCATACGATTATTAATCAAACTCTAATTTGCGTTCTGGATGAAGCTATAAATATTCTGTAAAACTGAGAAATGAATACAGCAACTTGCCAAGCACAATACACAAATAATTTGCTAAAATATAATGAATTGAGTTGGAGATAGGTGGGCTCCTTTGACAAAGGTACAACCAATTAAGAAAGTCAGTCATATTGTATGGATTTTTCCTGCAACCAGGGTTTGTGCAAGAAGAGTACTTTCATTCCAATGTAATTAGCAATGTCTAATGTTACAAATGTATGTTTAATAACAAGGCTAACAACAAATATTTTAATCATGATTAATGGCATGCGATCCTTGTAATTAATTGTGAGTAATCACATTGTTACACAATTCAATGCATAATTTAAATTAATTTATAGTTTAATTTAGTTTAAATGTACTGCCAATGGAGTGGCAATGCTGTACAATTTGTTGGGCAAACACTTCTAACAATTTTTATACTTAACCCTAAACAAAATAGTCATAGTTAATCTGAACTAATATGTAATCAAAGCAAATACAACACCAAAGAATTGCCGAGATATTACACTTTTGGGTTTGTTTTTTTCTCAAGAAGTTGTTTTGTGTAAGCCTGCCTCGATCCCTTCCTCCCTTCATGTGATCTATACACTTGTCTTTACTTCAGAGCATCTGTCTATTTCTGCCTCTGGCTATCTTTCTTTTGCAACTTTTTACTTAGCGCAATCGTTTTGCAAATCTGAGTGACACACTCTCTCATCACGCTGAGAAGTGTCATGAGCGTGTCATTAATGCTCTCATTCAAGAACCTTCTATCCTCTGATGTATGTTAAATTGCAACTTTTCTCTGTAGCAGATATACCCCACTCGTCTAAATAGCAACATTCGGCATGTTTTGGTCACAGCTAGAAGGCTTATTAAACTGGAACTTAACAACTGCACTTTGCTACCAAGGATTTTCCTTTCTGGCATACACTCACACACAAACAAAGATAGCCTTTAGTTTCAATGGTAGGTGTTTGTACACACTCGGAATGACATATTTCAGTATTGAAACAGTAATAATCCACAGTTGCACCAACACAGGGTAATTAACAGTGTTGACAGTAATGCATTACCGCGTTACTGTTATCTGATTACTTTCTTTCAGTAACGAGCAATCTAACGCATTAATTTTTCCAAACCAGTAATTTGAAAAGTTAGTTTCCTTAGTGTCTGTGTGTCACTATTTTGTTATTGCCTCATAATGCATGTAGAATGAAGAATATTGTAATCATGTACGAAGAGCATTTTGAATAAAAAATGTTAGAAAGGTGCCCAAAGGTTCATTTCCATGGTAAGTGCTCATAGTTACTTCCTGTTTTGGTCTCAAGTCACACGCGCTAAGTATTTTGAGAATGAGAAATCTGTGACGAATGCGGGTGCACATTCGAGCCGAATGCAGCCACCTGTTGAGATGTGCGAGGAAATGTTGACCTGTGTGCGTCCATGAATGAACACGAGTATTTTTCCTTCGTTCTGAAGGGTCGTAGTGATAGGTTGGAGCCGCTACATGCGCAGCCGTTTCGTAGCTTTGCCGTTGCAATAGCGGGTAATCATTAATCGAGTCTGCAAGCATTGTTCACGTCATATTCGTTTTGCACATCTGTGCCGTGAGGTGACGCGTTCGTTTAGCATCTTCGGGATGTGTTTTAAGTCCGATTGAGTGTAAAGTCCTCAGTTGCTGCCACATTTTGTGGCCAAATTGACCGCGTGTGTGTGTACGGCATACTGCCGGGTTGTACGCGTGCATTTGCGCCTGCCCCCCACCTTTGCATTTATTGCACTGTTTATCCCACAATTCATTTGTGTGTCGTTGATTATTGTGCAGTCAATTTGCGTTGTTATACATTGACACTAATATGCTGTTAACCCTAACTCCTAAATCCTAACCTAAAATACAGAATTTTTTACATAAGGCTTAATCTTTGTGTTAACAGGACTTTAATTAGTCGGTGGAGTTGATTTCAACAAATTCCATGCAGTTTGTCAGTTATTTGTTAGTTTCAGGCCTCCTGAGTGGATGAGCTAGCGCGAGTCAGTGGTGGTTGTAATCAACTCCATCGACTAATTAAACCTGCGCTTACTCAAAGATTAAACTTTATTGGAAAAATTCTAATCCTTCTCTTCAAATTCAGTCATTGGAAAGTCAATTACATGTGATGATATTTTTCTGTTGTCATTCTTATGTTTGAGGCCGCAGAGGGAGAAAATTTGACAAAAAGTAACCAATAAATTACCTTTAAAGTAACTTAGTTACTTCAATAATAATAAGTAAAGTAATTACATTACTTTTTTGAGGTGTAGTAATTAAATTACTTTTTCAAGTAATCTGTGACAACACTGGTAATTAAGTTTCTTGTTTACTGCCACCTTTGTCTTGACTCTTATAGTGCCCTTGCTTGATCGCCTCTGCTCGGTTTTGCTGTATCCGGATGAAGAAGTGAAGGCTTCAGTTGTCTATATGTGGCTCAAGTTGCTGGGAACCACTGGGGGCTCAGCAGCTCAGTCCCTGCCAGTCACTGTTCGAGACAGAGTCTGTACCCTGTTGATACAGACCTTTGCCAATGCCAGTCACCCCCAACTCATCAACAATTGTATTGGTGAGAAACTTATATCCTGTCTATTGTTATTACTTCATAGTAGTATTAGTCATAGTAGCAGTAGTATTTTTATTAACTGTCTTTGTTTGTCTCTACCTAAATTTATTCTTTTATTTAAGAAATCAGTGCACTGAACTTACTGAAGTTTGCGTCTGTCTGTGACTAAATAATTGAGAAGAGCATCATGAATAGAACCACAGTGATTCACTCAGTCAGTCCAGGGCTTAGCCAGAGGCTAAGGAAATAAACATACAAATTATCTGCATCAGTTGTATATCTGAACTAATGTCAAACAGTAGGTCGTGCATGTTCTAAATCAGATACCATGTTGCTCCCATGTTAAATATGCACCCCCTTTCCTAGGAACATTCCTAAATTGGCAAAAAAAAATTACTGTATCCAGTTATTTATTTATAGTATGAAATTAAGATTATAATCTATTCACTCTCCACTTTGCCAACGGCAAATTGAAAGATGGTGTGGCGATGCGAATACGTATTACCTAAACCACACTGAAGCTGAATTGGTTGCTCAAAGTGTGTCTGCATCAAAATTGGTCAGCTTCATAAATGGTTCAATTTGGCTTCAATTCGAGTTGAAAGTAGCCCCTGCTGCTGTTTGGATGAGGATCACAGAATTTCCTGGCTGAGTTGATAAAAAACTAGCTCTAATGCTGTCATTACGGTTGTCCACAACGGGCCCCGAATTGAAGCATGTATGTCTGCCGTATGGTTGAATTGTTGATGATCTATGTGTACTACAATTCACAGTAGTTCTTGTTCATCAAGTATGAGTGACTAATCACAGTTTGTTCGTTTCACGCCAGCCAAGTCCGGCGATGGCTTGTCCCATGGCCATAAGTAGTCATTTAGTCATACTTAAGGATTTAGTTAAATGCTATTATCCTTCAAAGTTCTTCATAAGTATTGTAAAAGAAACAGTTCTAAAACAATTTAATTGAATACAGTTTAATTTTATTTTAGGAATGCACTGTAGTGAATAAAAAAAAAAGAACATTAATTAAGTCAATTTTTGACGTACTACTTAAGGGAGTCCGCATCCCCCTGGCAGTAATTGTACCACATTTTGTGAACCATTGATCTATTGTATTATGTGTGTATAAGGAAGTTCCAGAAGAGCATGATCACTTACTCGCTTCAGAAGGTAACTTGTTTACTGAATGTTGTTCCAAACATGGATGTTCAGGATCTTCAAAATGACATGTTTTGGCTGTAGATTGGTGTGTATTGATTTGCTTTTTGTTAAAAATCCACAATTGTCAACATGAGACCCGTGTGGTTCATACTATTAACATTTAATGTGCTCTTGTATTTTTTGATGTCCTCAAAACTACAGCATATATTAATAATCAAATTGTGGTTCATTCATTCAATGTATCGTTCAGCACATTGCATTTATGCAGCATTGTACTGTTCTCAAAATTGTTTGGGCACCATGCTAATGTACAGTAGCTAGCTACAGTAACTAAGGAGGTGTTTCTGTATCAGATCTTTAAAATAACTTATTGTAAAACTATAAGCATGTCACTGCCCTGTGTAATGTTTCACTGGCATCATTATCCGTTCTGATGATGTATCTTCCATTTTATAGCTCTTCTTTGGCTTCTAGTGCAGTGGGGAGAGGCAGTGTCAGTTCTTATGAGCAATGCTGCTGATCAGTTAATGTGCAGCCAGGATCAGAACATTCACATTTCAACCAGTCAGAACTCCAGCCAAAACCAAGAGGAACAGATTCCTGATCACTGCCATCTCCCGCTCATCCTGAAAAAGGTCTTTGTTCAAACATCCGGCCTGTATGATCAAAACATGCATTTGGATACTGAGAAGGTCTAATCCTGGATTAATGTGTCTTTGCAAAAGGAATCAAGGGTTTCTGCTCTAGATAAATATTTTTGCGCCATGTCTGGGAAATCAATGTGTAAATCAAGGGGTTAGTTTATCTCATGTTGGGTCACATGGCAGAACAGCTCATGAGACTTTAGTTGATGACTTTGTGCATTCATACAATGAACCTAATACGTAGATACAATCACTGGTGAGAAAATATTGGCAAGGCTTCTCATCAAATGAGCCAAAAAGACAACATGAAAATTTAAGCTGAGGAAATCCTGTCTAAGACTCGCTCCTTTTCTGTTACTACTGAAACCCTCCCTTCAAAACATATATACACCATGGCAGTACGCTAAAATTAATTGAAAGAGGTGATATTGCTTGTCTTAAGTTGCCAATGCTAGTGAATGCATGAATCGACATTTTCAGAACTTGATCTCTAAATGTGGTTGGGGATTTCTAACAAAGTCCATTCCCCATTTCCAGTTACTGTTGAGTGGAGATGATACATTGCAGGTGACCAGTGCAAAGTGTATTGCATCAATTCTCATTCATTCTCCAATTCAATACAGTGCTCCTTTCATCAAAGCTGGCATTCCAGGTTATCTCACACATAGATTGCAAATAAACTTTCTGTCATTTCGGCAAGACCTAGAGCACCAATACCTCACTCTTCTCTCTTTTTCTGTCCCTCACTTGCTCTCAGAGTTTCTCTTTGATCGGCTAGCTAATACAAGCAGTGAAGTGCTGCTGTGGTCTGTCTACAGCTGTTTGGTGTTACTGATTGAAGACCCAATTTTCAGTTCTCAGTGTCACTCAGTTTACGGTGAGGAAGCGTTGTATCATCATTAATTTTGCTTTGACTTATTCTGCAGTGAAGTTGTGGTAAATGAATGGAACTTTCTTGAACCATCCAACAATAAGCAGACACATTTGATGGTGATTTTATCCATAAATGTGAGAAATTCCAAAAGGTTCAGATACTCTTTCATACCACTGTTACGTGCATTTGGTCAGGGCCATCCAAATATTTTTTTTAAAAGTAAGGCCATTTCCACACATAGCAGGGTATCTATCTCGCAAAAGGAACTTTTTCTACCGTTTGGCCTATCCTACCATTCACATGCAGACGCATATTTTGGACATTAAAAACGAGGGTTTTGATGCGTTGTCATGTGTACATTAATAACTGTAGGTTTAGCCTGCGACAAAAAAATGTTCAAACGTCATATGTGCTACCCTTGATTACATTCAGGTACTGCGCTTATGCTCACGGAGGATTTGGAATCTTACAACATAACATACTGTATACATTGCGAATGCATTAAACACATACATAATGCACAAATATAAACACGACCGTGCGTGATAGCGACCTGTGCTTACATACTAATGGTTCACGAACATCTCACAAGGCAATTGCTAAAGAGACAAAATACGATGATTGAACCATTTTACTTTTTGTCATTCACTCTGTGCTTGAAAGCACATCAAGGAATATGTTAAAAAAAAAAAAAAAAAACTCCTGCTACATGTGGCTATGGCTTTACTTTAAAAAAAATATTTGGATGTCCCTGACCAAATGCATGTACAGTGGTATGAAAAAGTATCTGAACATTTTGCAATTTCTCACATTTCTGCATAAAATGACCATCAAATGGGATCTGATCGTTGTCAAAATCACACAGATGAAAAAAAAACCCCGCTGCTTTAACTAAAACCACCCAAACATTTATAGGTTTTCTTATATTAATGAGAATAGCTTGCAAACAATGACAGAAGTGGGAAAATAAGTAAGAGTACCCTCTGCCCAAGGACACTTAAAGAGCAATTGAAACCAATTTTTTACCAAACAATTTAAGTCAGGTGTGTGCCCAATCACTGATGATTGGTTTAAAGCTGCCCTGCCCACGATAAAACACATACCTGGTAAGAATTGTCTTGATGAGAAGCCTTGTGTGGTGTGCATCATGGCTTTGTCAAAAGAGCTGTCTGAAGACCTGTGATCAAGGATTGTTGATTTGTATGTATAAAGCTAGGAAAGTATACAAAACCATCTCTAAAAGTCTGGATGTTCATCAATCGACAGTCAGAGAAGTTGTCTACGAATGGAGAGTTTGGCACTGTTGCTTCTCTCCCAAGGAGTGGCTGTCCACCAAAGATGACGTTCAGCGCAGAATACTCAGAGAGTTAAAAAAGAACCCTAGAGTGTCTGTTAAAGACTTACAGAAATTACTGGCACGGTTCAATATATCTATGCACACGGTAACTATATGTAAAACTATGGCTAAGAAAGTTATTCATGGGAGGAGTCCACGGAGGAAGCCACTGCTGTGTAAAAAAAACATTGTTGCTCGTTTAGTGTTCGCAAAAAGGCAATTGAACACTCCACAGAAGTTTGGGCAAAAATTTTGTGGACTGATGAAACCAAAGTTGAATTGTTTGGGAGTAACACACAACGTCATGTGTGGAGGAAAAATGGAACAGCTCATGAACATCAACACCTCATCCCCACCGTGAATTATGGTGGAGGGAGCATCATGATTTCGGGCTGTTTTGCTGCCTCAAGGCCTGGACAACTTGCAATCATTGATGGAAGACTGAATTCAAAAGTTTATCAAGATGTTTTGCAGGAAAACCTGAGGCTGTCTGTCAGACAGTTGAAGCTAAAAGGAGGATGGATGCTACAACAAGACAATGATCCAAAACACAGAAGTAAATTAGCTTCAGAATGGTTTCGGAACAAAATACACGTTTTGCAGTGGCCAAGTCAAAGTCCAGACTTATACCCCATTGAGATGCTGCGGCATGACCTAAAGACAACGATTCATGCAAGACATCCCAGGAGTCTGACTGAACTAAAGCAGTTTTGTAGAGAAGAATGGGCCAAGATTAGTCCTGATCGGTGTGCCAGACTGATCTGCAGCTACAGGAGGCATCTGGTAGAAGTTATTGCTGCCAAAGGGGGGGCACAAAACATTAAATGTTGATTGTTCACTTACTTGTTTTCCCCCTTCTGTCATTGTTTGCATACTATCCTCATTAAAATATGAAAAACAAAAAATGTTTGGGAGGTTTTAGTTAAAGTAGACACTGTATTTTTCATCTGTGTGATTTAGCAAAAATCAGACGACATTTGATCGTGATATTATGCAGAAATGTGATAAATTCCAAAAGCTTGACTTTTTCATACCACTGTAAGAACTGTCTTCTCATTAAAAATTGGGAAGTTTTAAAATTAGAGCACTGCGCCAACATGAAAATCCCGTTGCGCTGCATTTCATTCCCAAGCACAGTTGTGCAACCCTTGGAAATAGAGCCAGTGTTCGGTCATTGGGTGATACAATATAATTGTGTTTTGAGGAAAGTTGTGAAGAGGCATCTGTACATTGTTTTGTGTGTAGGTATTGAATCCCTGGTGAGCAGTCTGAAACGGGCAGAGCAGCTAACCAACGTGGATGTGCTGAAGCAAGGGCTTTTGCTACTCACTAAGATACTGGAAAGGTAGAGCGGCTCAGCAACAAAAAAAAAAAAATTAAATGACAGTATTACACTCTTGATGTATCTACTGTTATAGAGTCAAATATCAGTAGGATAGAAACTGTCTACTACAAAAAATTTGTGGGTTGAATTAAAATTGACAACCCTAGTTCACTAAATATACAGTGTTCAACCACTTTGCTCTTAATTTAATTAGCTTGTCCATTTTTTAAAACTGCAAACTCTACTTACCATTCATGTACCACTGGTGTTACCATCTCTGACTACTTTTTATTTGTGTCACCACAACATTGTTGGGTTGAGTTACTGTGGATTAACGACAGTTATTTGCAAAAACTTGAATTTCAAATGTTCATTCGCTGCCATACTCCTAGTTCAAATGGATTGAACGTTTCCTAATGATAAACTTATTCAAAGAGGTTTTATTTAGTTTTTAAGAGCCACATGATGATACGCCCATCATGATCAGGGGCACTGAAAGAGTTCATAGAAAAAAATTAATGTCGATACAGTGGGGTAGATAAGTATTTAGTCAACCACTAATTGTGCAAGTTCTCCCACTTGAAAATATTAGCGAGGCCTGTAATTGTCAACATAGGTAAACCTCAACCATGAGAGACAGAATGTGGAAAAAAAAACAGAAAATCACATTGTTTGATTTTTAAAGAATTTATTTGCAAATCATGGTGGAAAATAAGTATTTGGTCAATACCAAAAGTTCATCTCAATACTTCGTTATGTACCCTTTGTTGGCAATAACGGAGGCCAAACGTTTTCTGTAACTCTTCACAAGCTTTTCATATACCGTTGCTGGTATTTTGGCCCATTCCTCCATGCAGATATCCTCTAGAGCAGTGATATTTTGGGGCTGTCGTTGGGCAACACGGACTTTCAACTCCCTCTGCAGATTTTCTATGGGGTTGAGACCTGGAGACTGGCTAGGCCACTCCAGGACCTTGAAATGCTTCTTGCAAAGCCACTCCTTTGTTATCATGGCTGTGTGTTTGGGATCAATGCCATGCTGAAAGACCCAGCCCCGTCTCATCTTCAATGCCCTTGCTAATGGAAGGAGATTTTCACTCAAAACCTCTCGATACATGTCCCCATTCATTCTTTCCTTTACACAGATCAGTCGTCCTGGTCCCTTTGCAGAAAAACAGCCCCAAAGCATGATGTTTCCACCCCCATGCTTTACAGTGGGTATGGTGCAATTCAGTATTCTTTTTCCTCCAAACAAGAGAACCTGTGTTTCAACCCAAAAAGTTCTATTTTTGTTTCATCTGACAATAACACATTCTCCCAGTCCTCTTCTGGATCATCCAAATGCTCTCTAGCAAACCGCAGACGGGCCTGGACGTGTACTTTCTTCAGCAGGGGGACACGTCTGGCAGTGCAGGATTTGAGTCCCTGGCGGCGCATTGTGTTACTGATAGTAGAATTGTTACTGTGGTCCCAGCTCTCTGTAGGTCATTCACTAGGTCCCCCCGTGTGGTTCTGGGATTTTTGCTCCCCGTTCTTATCATTTTGACGCCACGGGGTGAGGAGGGAGTTGAAAGTCCGTGTTCCCCAACGACAGCCCCAAAACATCACTGCTCTAGAGGAGAGCTGCATGGAGAAATGGGCCAAAATGCCAGCAACAGTGTGTGAAAAGCTTGTGAAGAGTTACAGTAAACGTTTGTCCTCCGTTATTGCCAACAAAGGGTACATAACAAAGTATTGAGATGAACTTTTGGTATTGACTAAATACTTATTTTCCACCATGATTTGCAAATAAATTCTTTAAAAATCAAACAATGTGATTTTCTGTTTTTTTTTCCACAGTCTGTCTCCCATGGTTGATTGAGGGTTACCCATGTTGACAATTACAGGCCTCTCTAATATTTTCATGTGGGAGAACTTGCACAATTAGTGGTTGACTAAATACTTATTTGCCCCACTGTACGTAACGTTACGTATCTACGTAAAAAAATTACATAGTATGGACATTAGTATAAAATATTTTTTGAAGTATCAGTATCAAGTTTAAAATTTTAGTATCGTGACAACACTAGCGCGTCCTGCAAACACATAAAAAATATTTTTTCTATCACAGTCACTTCAATGCATGGATAATTAATTCATGATTATACACGAATTAGAGTTTAGCAAAACATTATTAGATAACTAAAGCATTTCAATTCACAATGCAATGTGTTCAATGAGAATTTTATAAAAAGTACTCATGTACTCTGTACTCATGTATGTTGATGACTATATTATTCAATCGGAGGTTTAATTAGATTTAAATGAACTGTCAGCTGGTTAACAAGTGGTTGTACATCAGCAGCCAGTAAAACACTGTCACATCTTTGGAAGGCTGTCATAGTTTTAATTGGATGTCACCCCACTCTCAAATTACAGATAGCTTTGAAAAAGTTGTCCTTTAAATTCTGTGGCACAGTAAAATGCAGCAAGTGCTCTTAAAGTGCTAAACAAGCAAAAGTACAGTAAAGCAATAAGCCAGCAGTCACATTAAACTGAGCGGTTTATCACTGCAAACCCTGTGTGTGCTGTTAAACATCGTAGTTTGAGATACGGTTAGGTTAAGTCTGGGCAAGGATGAGTTGTAAACGTGTTTGAGCGTAGGTGTATGTGTGGGTGTGCGCGTGCGTGTACGTGAAAAGTTGAAAGGCAGACTCCTATTGTGGCATCAGCGAGATATAGTTTTGTTGCTGCATTATGTAGCCCTTTCAAACATCAATATTTGGAATGTCAATAGTATGTGTTTGCCCTCTTTGTGTCTTTTCAGGTTAAGAGGTGAGATTATTGATAAGGGAAAAAACAACAACAAAGAAGTGCACATGATTTACATAGTGTTTATAAGCAGGTTGTCGGGTTGTAATGGTTTTGTAAAAGGCCAGTTTATTATTGATATTATTTTTTATACGCTGTATTATAAAGTCAGTTGATATACATTTTAGCGAGAATTGTATGTTTGTGTGTGTGTGTATGTATGTGTGTTGGCAGGGAGTCGACAAACGTGCGCCTATTTCTTAGTCCTCCAGCATTTGTAGCAGTTTCTCAAGCCGTTATTTGTGGGCTTTCTTCTCCCTGCCTACAAGTGGCAACACAAGGTTCCAGTGCTGCTGCCGGCCTCTTCAGGTACAACACGCATGACAGGCACATGCATTATAAATGTCAAGGACACTTGGACAATGTATTTTTTAAACATGCAAAAGCTGTTTATAATCGAGATAACCTTGAGGACTGATGACAAATAAATGAATCATTCCATGTGAAATACAATTTGTATAGAGTAGCTAACTTTTCTCACCACATGTTTACGAGACGGACTGCTTTCTCACTAGAGCCATATACTCTTGTGTATGCAAGTCAGAATAGTGCACAGTTGCATGTTTTCGTTGCTGTGCACAGTTCTTCCAGCCTCTCAAATTCAAGTCAAGTTTATCTGTATAGCCCTTAATCAAAGGGCTGTCTCAAAGGGTCTTACAGGCCTATAATTGAGATAAGATAACAACATCCCCTGATCTAAACTCTAAATCTGTCCTTTACGCACCCTCGTGCCAGGTACACACTCTGAGTAAAGCAACCGTAAGATGTAAGCGTATCTCATGAAATCTGATCTTGCTCACATTCTTCTTTTTGATTGTAGTAAATAGACTAAGTTCTTAAGTGGTTACACACCAATTCCCAGTTTACACGCAGTGCAGGGATCCAGACTAACCTGAAATTTTTCAGACATGTGTAGAACATTTTGGGGTGCACAATGTGAATTGACTCTCAGAATAAATATTCACATTTTGTCTCATTTTCACAATACAACTGATACTTTTACAGCTCATACTTTTACAGCTCATTCATGCATTTTCGCCAATATTTTGCCCCTATATTTTAACACAATCCAGGTGTGTTTTTCACTGGGCCTTTTGTGGGAACATTTCGTCCCGAGCGGAAGAATATGGCCTGAAATCATTATATAATGTCTTATTAAATGTTTAATGTATAACTGTTGGTTAAAACATCGCCAGATTGAACCACCAGTCTCGACCAGTCCAATACCAGGATTTACAAGGACTACTTAGGGCCATCACAAGAAGATTCTCTGAGCTTCAAATACCCAGATCGAATAGCCTGCAAAGCAGAGTGAGTTTGCTTTGAAAGCTATTCATACAGTATATGTTAAAGAAACAAAAAGAAAATGTTTAAAGTATTGCAGTATTATATTCTGTTGAATAAAGTGACAGGTTAAGTTGTCATAAAAATAAAGGTACAGGGTACCTCTGCATACGAATTTAAATTTGTTTCAATTAATGTTAATGTTGAAGTTAATGCTGTTCCTGTACGCACTGTGTGACTGACGAGAGTGAGAGAGATATGGAAGAGTGGGAAGCTTTTACTTTCGCTTTTCATGTTCTTTTGTTGTTGGCGTCGGCTACGGTGGACAGAAGCTGTGTTTTGTTGCACAAGCTCTGAAGTAAATTATTAAAAACCTGACGAAGCTGGCAACTTCCTTGCCGATGCTACAATAATCATAATTTTTCACCTTATAAAAACTGACGAACGAAGGCCTGACCTAGACATATTCCGGCCGTATTGTCGAGCCAGTTCACTGATGCGCACATCCACACTCAGATTTTTCTAGCATTTCCATCTTAATTTCAATAGTAAGCTTCACCTTTTTCCTTTTTTCACCACCTGCACTAACCTTCTTGGGACCCATTTTGATATATCTCTCAAGAAAAATTCACCATGCTGCTATCTTGTGGAAAAATGCTGTTGTAAATCGTCGTGTTTTGAACATATTGTCATACGTAGAGACAAATGACGGGTCAAATTTTACGTCAAATGTTAAAATGATCGTATGTCAATGCGTTCATATGTGGAGGTACCACTGTCCCTAAATGGAACTCTACTAAACACAATTATAATAAAGTTGAGAATATGTGTGTTAGGGATGTCCCGATCCGATCACCTGATCGGAAATCGGGCCGATCGCACCATTTTTCAGAGGATTGGAATCGGGTGAAAAGGATCGGGTTTTTAATTTATAAAATATATGTTATTCTGCTTCATGCTCGCACTGCCTCTCACTCTACCTCCTGCTGCTTTTCCTGGTCAGCAATGCACTGAAGTTTGACAGTTAAAGTTAACAATGATTGACAGGTTTGTAGCTTTGATCTTGCCAGAGAAGCTTAGTAGCTCTACGATCAAAGGTGGACATCTGTCAGTTATCGTTTAGCTTGTTATACACTAGCGGTAGTGTGCTGTGGCAACCCTTTGTGTAAGTGAGAGGCTGTTCTCAGCAGCGTCAGCGGATTTGAGTTGATTCAATGAAGCATTTCATAAAGACAAGCATTTTTCTACATCATTCTTGTTTAAAAATAATTCACATTATTAGGCGGTACAGTAGGACAGTAAAATGTTTGAAACTTATGTAATGTTTTTCGATATCGGATTGGGACTCAGTATTGGCACATTCTCAAAATCAGGTGACTTGGACTCGGGTGCAAAAATATGCGATCGGGACATCCCTTGTGTGAAACATAAATAATAACATTCATTCATTTCCCATATCACCTATCCTTAAAGATTTAGAAATAGTTTTCAACCTGAAACTATATCAAGTTGATTACACTATAAAGTAAATATAATTATGTTCAAACTGATAATCTTTATTTTAAATGACCAATAAATTCCCCCCACTTTTTCAAGATAAAGTCAGTTGAGTACTTCAAAACTATTTTCTCTCTCATTTTGTATTTATTCTTGAGCACTCACGAACCTTTTTTATCTCCATAGGTGAGTCTGGAAAAGTCACAGCACAGTAGTCTGTTCTCTTTGTCAGAAGGATTTCTGCTCCAATCACTGCTCTGTTTTCAAGCTGCTTGCAGGTCAGGCTCACAGGTTACATCTTTGGATTGTCAAATAAATTGCTCATTCAGTGTGTGTTCTTAGATTTTCAAAGCGCAGAATGATTTTGTTTTTGTTTTTTTACATTGCCATTTGATTTTTGGGGGGAGCAATTCCAGGCTGAGCACAAAGAATAACATTTTCGACTTAATCATATTAGGTATAACATCGGAAGGTTTAACATAGGTATATTTTTTAAGAGATTTTGCCTCTATACACTACCACAATTGTTTTGCGAAAGCACATAAGATTTAGGTGTAGACTTCCCAATAAGGTAATGAAATTGGTCATTTAGAAACAAAAGTCATTTTAAAAAATGGAGAATAGCAATAAACTTATTGGCTGCCATTGACCGAACGATCGTTACTAGCCCTCCCATTCAAAATGCATTGGACGTCTATTGCTGTCAATGTCAGCGAAACATCCTCACTCAATGCCAGTTGAAATGGATTTGATGTCTGCCACTGTCAATGGCAGGGAATGAGTTAAAGGTACATTGGTACCTCTACTCACAAATGTCTTTACATAAAGAAGTTTCCGGTTGAGACACGCCTCAACGGGAAAATATTGCCTTTTGTTACAAAAGAAATTTCAGGCTATGAAAGGCAAAAATACAGTATGGCTGGGACCCGCAGCTCCCAGAGTTTACTGAATGTAACATACTTATATACCCTACCCACCGACGTCACAAAACCACGTGCTCGCTGTGTGGTTCCGCCCACTTGTCCGTCATTTTGTCTCTGTATTAGCATTGTTTTCAATTGATCGAGGAATTTAAAATGCATTTCATGGAAAACCCGGTGCTTTCTGATGCCGTAAACTCACTGGATGTGTTGCATAAAAGGCGTTATGTGGAAAAGCTTCGTTCTATACAGTCGCCAGATCCATATTTGATGCCCAAATCGATGTTTTTCGACCCACTGTCTTCGCCCTGTCTGCCTGACATCTGCTACACTGATATTTACAATTATCTTGTCCACACAAAATCAGCCTATTCCCACGAAAATTTGAAAAACTTCAAGAGCTTGGAGGCTTATAAATACTTTGTTGCTGGTTGGGTGAAACAGGTCCTCGTCCACGAAAATTCGGCAGGAATCTATCTTGTGCTTGGAAAGGTGAGTTACGAAATTTTCAATTCAAAATCTTTTGTTATTGCTTACATCCACTGTCAAGTCTAATGTATTTCATGTCGTTTGTCAATGGAGTTAAGGCTTTTAATGTTTATATGGTTTAGCGATAGCACTCTCACTACATACATACGTGTATGTTGTCGGCGATTAGCCTCGCAATGATCTTAATTGTGGTTATTTGTCAGCCCCGTAGACGAGGCCAGTTTCTTTCACTTGGTACCAGCTAAATATTATTCAAAAAATAACGATGGTGGAAGAAAGGGAAGTCACAAACATCTTGAATTTGAAACTATGTCATACTACGTCGTATGTTGTCGGCGATTAGCCTCGCAATGATCTTAATTGTGGTTATTTGTCAGCCCAAAACCCTCTAAGTATATCTTAAATGCATCTTACCGGATATAAAATGACTACTACATAGTCTGTGGTGATTTTTTGGTGCCCACTTTTCACGTCGAATTGCAGCCGTCCATTTCGCTCTCCTCTTTGGATCCCTCGGAATACGGTAAAACTTAAAGTCTCTACTTCCATCTTCTCTGTTAGTGCAACCAACAGCCACACACGCCTTCACCATTTTGATTATTAATGTTAAGGAGCAGAAAAACACGCCGTAAATAGGAGAAATGTACGTAGCCGTAACAGGTTAACACTATGTTTTGACGGACAAGTGGGCGGTACCATTCAGGAGAGCGGAGTTGTGACGTCACGTGGGTAGGGTCTATAGGCTCTGCCATTGGCTATTGCCTAGCATTCCAATCGGCTAAGAGGGACTTCTACTGTATGTGTATATCCCAGCATCCTCTTCATTCGCCCCTCATGTTCCGACAGCTTTACATGACCGTATTAACTTTTATTCTTGTCTCTATTCTTGTTTTTTTATATTATGCACAACTCAGATTTTATCTTTACTGCGCAATTATCTAAATGTAACATATATTTGTTACATGTTTTATTGCATTGTTATGCATTATTAAAGATTTATGTCTGAATTTTGAAGGGCTTGGTACGGATTAGAGCATTTACATGGAAAACACGTCTCTACTTACAGGATTTTCAGGTTCCGAAACTACTTCCAGAACTGATTAATTGCGCAAGTAGAGGTACCAGTGTATTATAGTTTCATAAATGTAATGAGCCATTTTTAATCATTTTAGATATATATATATATTTTAATTAACCACTATTTTCTTGCCAAAGCAATTTTTGAAGCCAAAAAAGCAATAACTCTAGGGGGCCTGGTAAATCATCTGCAGAAAGAGACTTACTTTATTTATAGTTGCCAAAAGCTCAAGCAGTTTAATTAGAAAGTGCAAAGGGGTCTAATCCTAGTATTAAAAAGTAAATACTAGTATGTCCACCTCTTAATTCAAACTGAAAGTCTTCTCTTTGATTTCAAAAGGTGATATAAATCAATTGAGATGATCTATGAAGGCAAAATCATACCAATTCTATAAAGGTGAACCTCATTCTTTATCATTTGTATACATGCAAGATTGGCTGTGGAGTGTGCATCAGATCCTGTTCTGAAGGAGAACACATTCACAGCTCCGACAAAGAAGAGCAATGGCCCTGACTCACTGGAGTCTCTGTGCCAGTGCATGCTGCAGTGTTGTGACTCTGTCTGGATACCCACCGTTGTTGTGAGTGTTGGCCACAAACACACTTGAAGAATTTCAAACATCTGTGTAATCATCTACTCATCCAAACAGCATCACAAGCACTAATAAATCTTAAGTTTCTTTGAAAGTTGTGTACAATTTTCATTTGTGTGTATGTGCATGTGATTGTGTGTCCAGAGGATGTGTGAATGTGCACCGAATCCTCAGATATTACAAGTCTTCTACTCAATCTTGTCCTCCCAATTCACCCTGCTTCCATCTGTAACTACGGCCTTTGCAAATAAGATGGGTACGTAGAGTTTTACACATTTTTTTTCAATGTGTATATACTGTATTCTAGTTATCAGGGTAGCCGTGTAGGACAATGATGTCAGTGTTGTTGGTTTGGTGTTAAAACATTTATTGTCCATCAACTCATCCTGACCATAAAGATATAACAACTACAGTATGATCAGGACGATAATGTTATTAACTGAAAAGCCATTAAATGTGGTTGAGGACTGGAGGCTTTGGACTGGTATATTGGAATAAGTGCTTGATAAAGTATGAATATAATACAAGTATTTATCCGCATCTCTACAGCTCATCCTTTGAATATTTTGACAGTACTGAACGGCCTTCATATATACAACTACTGGTCAGACTGACCTTGTGGAGCTGTCTAATTAGAATTTTTTTCTGGAAAACATTCAAACCTCATGCAAAGACACTTTTTTTTTGCAATTCAGTGTGCCCAATCTGTAGTATGTGGTTTGGTAGCAATAAGATGAAATGTACAAGAAAATAGAAATGTGCGTGTCAAACAAAAAATGGCAGTTACCTTTTATTGAGACTTACCGTAACATAACAACAATGCAACTAAAATTTCTCTTTTGCTGCTTCCATTTGATTTAAAACATATATAGGTGCTAATCACAGGGAATAACATACTGTAAATTTTCTATATTTCACCGAAATATCAGTTCGCTTGATACATGATTGATTAATGGTAGATTATTTGATCTATTTATGTCATGCAGTCTCGTGCCTGCATAAAAAAATGAGTGGGTTGTGTCAGAAAAAGCATCCGCTGTAAAAACTGCCAAACAAATGTCAATTACCTGCTGTGGCGACCCCTGATGGGACAAGCCAAAGACAACAGCTTCATAGCCAATTACTTTGTATAATCTGTCATTTGTCATTCCACTTTTTCTTTTCAATTTTTAAAATTTTCCCTAACCTTTTCTTCCCTCCAGCATCATCTGGTTTCTATAAACTGGCATTGGAGCACAAAGGGATTTTCTGTGTGGGAAACAGGTACACAGTAACTGGATAACCTGAGGATATGCACGCATACGGCACAGTAATGGTGCCAAAAGTTTTATGTGCAAATGTGTAAATGTTCTAAACACTGTTGCCCCAGAACGTTAAGCCTTACCAGTTCTCTCTATTGGAAAACACGTGTGTTTCTAAACCGATACAGCTTTCTTCTCTGTGTCTTTGTGGTCTAGTAGTCAAATTGGGAGAAGGCAAAACTGGATGACGCTTTAATAAATGTGCCATGTTTAATTGTTAAAAGACAAAATGATGGCTCATCCAGTTGAGTATTTCATAGTTCTTTTTTGTTGTTGTTTGTTTTTTTTGTTTTTTTTTAAATGAATTCACTGGTGCCTTGTTCCATTCAGGTGTTCTGTATTTACATAACAGAGTCATTTTGGCCCTTTTCTTACATTTCCATATATTAATATGTATTTTCTCTCATGTGTTTTTTTTTTTTTTTTTTTTTTTTTTTTTTTTTTCCAGAAATACCCCTTTAAATGCAGCTTGCTGTGATTTTCTACAGAAACTCAGTATGTGTCTGTTCCGCCAGTCATTTTCTGCTCCTGGCATCTACCAGCAGGGTATGCAGATACAAGAACACAATAGCACCATACTGAGTGTGAACCACCTTATCGTTTCCTGATTAACTATAGTTTGTGAGTCTTAGTCTTAGTCATTCTATGATGATCTCATTAATTTGTGGTTTGTATTCTTTATGACCAACCGTTCTCATTTTCACAATCAGTTTCTTTATCGCGTTGTTTCAGTCGTCCGTTATATTTCTCATAATCAGACAATCAGCAATATGTTTTTGTGCCTTCTATGGCAACAGCTAAGCTAAAATGGACAAAAACTGACCCAGTCATGCTCTGAAATGACATCAAAGGCTGTCATCAGTGCAAGAGTGGGAACAAATCCATATTAACGACTGCATCTGAAATGGCATACAATAAAAGCTCCATATTGGGTATAAGTGGTACTCTGCTGAGTATTTATTACTTGGTAATGACTATTTAACCCCTGACATTTCTCTCTTTTTTTTCTCAGCTTAGTTAAGTAGTATAGTATATATAAAGGTATATACTCATGTATATGGCGGAAAACACTCAGTTGACTTGAAGTTCCGCTCTGAGACCCCCAATTTGGCCAAATTTCAAAATTGTCCTAGATGCATGTGTGATACATCATTGGAAAGCTTAAAATCTCAATTTTCTGGGCAAAGAAAATTTTTGAACAGGAGCGCATTTAAAAAAAAAAAATAAAAAAATTTTTTTTGAACAGCAAAACCCTATCTGGAGATGAAAGCACGCGAGAGCAGAATTACAGACGCCATGACTTTAACTAGATATTATCGCGTAATTACGTTGTTTCGATCCAATATCTGCATGTAGCATGCACCACTGAATGTCAAGACACAGCTGTGAATGGCGACAGCTGGATTTTTGGGGGATTTCATGGGTTAAACATGGTAATACAACAAGGGTTGCGATGCAGAAATCGCAGACATCAAGGAGTGGTTGAGATTTTCTTTTTCATATATTTACCCTTTTAAACATTTTTTTCCAATTTTTCTTTGTTTGGATCGATTATATATTATCTAACATATCGGAGAAAATGCGACAGTAAAAAAAAAAAAAAAAACATTTAAGCGATACTTATGAGGTGGATATCCGTGACTTTTTTTTTTTCATTGTGACGTAATTTGTTTGAAAGTTTAAAATATGCGAGTGAATAATTTTTTAAAGTCGTTTTTTTTTTTTTTTTTTTAAATGAAATATTAGACATAAATTAACGATTCTAAGCTAAAAATGACAGACATTTTCAATAATAAATATAATTAATTACCTTCGTTTTATGGCTGGGTTGAAACAAAGCGGTTGCGCGACGTCTGTAAATGGGGGTTTCCAGGGTAAAACGGACAAATTAAAAATAGTTCGGGGGCTTAATGCGCCATTAATCTGCTATGGCAGCATATAGACATATTGTTCAATCAAACACAACAGTTGTTTTGGCTTAAAATACAGCTGGTTCTTTTAAAGAGGGGTGCAAGAGCAGAAACGGCTTTTTCAGTTTTGTCTGTGTTTTCCGACATATATATCGATATATATATATATAGATATATAAATATATATATCTATATACAGTGGGGAGAACAAGTATTTGATATACTCATCATCATTGGGAAAACCCATTAGCAGTGTATCAAATACTTGTATCAAATACTTGTTCTCCCCACTGTATATATATATATATAGATATATATATACACACACATTATATACTATAGATATATACTAATCTCTGGGTGACTTATTGTCTAAACATTCTTGGTAGCCTTTTAAAAATTTCTAAATTGTGATTGTCATTTTTTTTGCCTATCACCCTCATTAAAACCTCACTCACTAAAGTACTGTAAATCAGAATTCGATGATAAACACAATTTTTATTAATAACAAGTAGAGCTTAAACGAATACTCAAGCAACTCGAATTTAAAAACTGATCCGAGTAATTTTATTCACCTCGACGAATCGTTTAATTTTGCCAGCTCTAAGCATCACGTTTTACCTCACTACTTTTCATGCGGGACAACGCGCTGACGTCACATGCGTAGAAGAAGAAGCAATGTGAAAAAAAAAAAAAAACTTACTGCAGCCAACAGCCACTACAAACTACGCTGACGTTGCTAAAAACTATGCCTGCATGATGCCATTGTGGTAGCAGGTAGTGTCCGATGCCTCTCATAGATATCGCATGCATTTAGGGCTAGATGCAAAATGACAGACTCGGCTGCGTCTGGGCAGCGTTAGTAAACAGCCGCCATCTTTAAGCAGTACACTTCTCAGCGCTAATAAATATAACGTTACTGTCACTCGCTCACGTAACGTTAGCCCTTCGGAGGGCCAGGTTTCTAGTGATTATGACCACTGTCGATGCATGGCTAACGTGTCTTACATACAGGCTTTATTTAATCTGTAAAAACACAGCGCTGTAGAGTGATGAGGGTGTAAAATTAAAAACATAATAAAGCCAACTGTCAGTTTTAGCTCAGTAGTCATTGCTGAATAAAACACCAAGTAGCACTGGTCCCTAATCTGCTCCAATAGAGCAGGTATCATACATTTATTTTAAACACTGCAAAAACTCAAAATCCTATCAGTACTTACTGTTTAGACAAATTTAAAACTTAACTAGAACTTAAAAATAGCTTGACACAAATGGAAATTCAATTGAAACACGTGGGGAAAACGTAGCTTTCAACTGATGTGTGTTATCAAGCGTAATTACATTTTTAGGTAAGAAATATGTTTGGTTTTTTTTTTTTATAAGATCTTGAAGTTTTTTGAGTGAAAGCAGTGAATTTTTTTTTTCTGGTCACATCTGAGATGCAATTGTTGGCTGTTTTCAACAATGTACATCGAAAATAAAGACATTGACTGACTGAAAATGGTTCAATATTGGATTAAATGTCTTAAATGATTAAATGATTAATCGATAGAATTTTCAATCGATTACTAAAATATTTGATAGCTGCAGCCCTAATAGCTATTCTTGCCTTGATTGAAATTCTTTTGCATTTCCTCGGTTTCCACCCCCAGATGCAGAAGAAATAGAAAACCTCCTGCAGTACAGTCTTTCCTCTCTTTGCTGTCGGCTCTCAGATTGGCCGACTCTGCTGTGTGAGTCCCCAGGGCTCCAACTGTGTGATTATAAAGGCCCAAGAGCCACTCAATACTGTCTAGTAATAATACTACACCTCGCCTTGCAGCAAGGAGACAGGTACATACATTGATCAGGCACACTGGTATGATTGTATAACAGCTCTATGTATGCATTCGCAAAGAGTGTCCAAGTTTATTCTTTTTTTAATTACATTGATATGATAAAAATGTTTAAAGAGTAAGGGTTCAGGAAAAATCTTGTATATTATACTGTTATATTCATCTACTATAGATGCAAGTGTCCTGTGTTTATTACGTTTATGTTGTGTGAATGAACCAGGCTCCTTCCAGACCAGACAGTGTTTTCCAGTGTAGTTTGGTTCTTGCGTTCAGTGCAAGAGGAAGGTAGCTGCACCCTCCCTACTTTTGTCCTACGATCATCTCTTTACCTGCTGGCGGTAACACAGGATAAGAGCCCTGCTCTTGAAGGGGTAACTTGGTTAACATGACATAACATTTAGCGTTATAGTCCGAAATAAGTTTTTGGTGCTAGTAATAAATCACCAGTGCTTTTTAAAATTTGATTTCCTACAATATGGAGTATTTTGAATATTTCCTGGTGAACTGTTCTATTTGTTAATGATTATTTTTATAAAGTAGTCTGCCTTTTTTTCATACAAGTCACTTACTTGGCAGATTTTTTATTTGTTTAAATCGTAAATCTTAATGGACATCTGATTTTTTTCTTTTTTTTTTTTTTTTTTTTGTCTGAACGCAGCACGAACCTTACAAACTTCTTTTCCCTCCCCTTTTCTCACTAATCTATTTAAGGCTAGTTTGGACTGCATTGACAAGGCACTCTCTTCCAGTCAAAGTTTCTCATCGCTCTACATTCACCATTCTGCCCTCCTCCACTTTATTTGTGGCAATCTGCTGTTGAAAGAAAAATTTGGGGCCCTGGTCTTGGAACTTTGGCTGAACAAACAAGCACAGTCCACAGATGCAGATGTGACCATGGTGAAAAGCCACCAGTTTATTTCCATCATAACTATGATTATTATTTTTTTTAATGATTTAGTACTGTATATTGTTTTCATCTTTAATATTAAATCAAGTCAAAGTTATTGGACTCATCAAAGCATTTATTGTATTATTATTAGTAGTATTCATTATTAATTTATTTCTTCACATAGACAGAAAGACATGTTAATGAGAAGAGGTGTGCCGAGGACGGGCGAGAACAGGAGCACAGCGCAGAAATTGTGGAACTCCTATCTCTGTTAAAGAAGTACCCGTCTGTCATCATGATCCTCCTGGTGAGATAAATATGCATTTGGACCTCAGAAGTATCGTTAAATTAGGAGTTCAGCATAACACAGTTATAGGATTCATGTCTCTTTGAAATAGCATAACATTATTTGTTTTACATCTCATCAAACAACAGTGTTGTCGTGAATTGTCATTTTGTAACAGTACACCTAGCTGTGATACTGGGGTTTACACCCGGACTGTGTGTAAGGCTGTTGATATCCTATTTAATCATTAGATCTGGTTAATGAAGGTCAGAAAAGTTTTGTGCTAAGTTTCATTATAACCTGTATCCACTTGTTTGATTTGGCAAGTGAATGAAAGATGAGGTTCCAAGATCTGTTTAAAATTGCCTGATTTCTGTCTTACCATAAAGGACATAGTTTGCAACAAGGAGGCCTCACTTGCAGAGCGAGCACTGGCAATTCTCACAACTCTCTTAGATGGTCAAAGTAACTTTGAGGAAGACCTGTGTACCAGCCTGAAACCTGCACTACTCCAGGCGCTGCAGAAACTCAGTGTTGAAAGGATGGGCTTTGTGTATGGACAGAAACATGTTGAAGAAGGTAGGCAACAGATTCACAGCTTGGTTTTGGTGCATAAATGGTTGACTGTCATTAACGACATTGGTAAACCCTATAAAAAAAAACAAGTTTTTAATCAATCTGAACTTCATAATAATATCACTACCTAATTGTTACAACATTTGTATTGTTATTATATCATGGTATATAGATCATAAAGGCATAGGCGGAGTTTGACTTTTGGGGCAAGGGGGGCACAACATGTTGATGACCCCGAAACGCAGTGTCAGAAATAAAATTAACTTACAAGAATATTTATAATAATTTGACATAATAAGTTGACAATGAGTGTTTTTTGTTTCCCATCATTCTTGAGGGGAAATTCTAAATCAGCCTGCTTAGGCAATACTTTTTGTCAAGATCGTCATCCGTTGACTTTAATATGGTACGCCCGTCGGTGTCGTGCCAATATAGTTACCCCAGTCAAAAATTGTATCCCCTGGGCGGAGCCATATGGAGGTAGATTTGTGTCTTTATTATTCAAAAAGTTGCTTCAATCAAAATATATATTTTCAACCAAAAAAAAGTCGCTTCAAAAAAAAAAAATGTTTGAATGGAAAAATAAATTTGAAACTAAAAAAAAATGCATGTGAAAGCTATTTTTTTTTTTTTTTTTTTTTTTTTTTTTTTTTTTTTTTGATTGAAGTCGGGTTTTTTTATTTACTGAAGCAACTTTTTTGATTGATGATTTGCATTTGGGCCACATTTTGGCTAGGACATTTTTGTCTTTATTTTATTCAATCAAAATATAAGTTGCTTCAAAAATATATATTTTTTCAAAAAAGAAAAATCACTTCAATCAAAAAAAGAAAAATTTCAATCATGGAAAAAGTTTTTGAATGCGAAAAAATATTTGACATTGAAAAATTTGCATTTGAACACTTAATTTTTCATTTAAAAAGTTATCTTTGATTGAAGCAATCCTTTTTGTGTTCAGGCCATATTATAAGTAGGACATTTGTTTCTAAATCATTTAATCCCAAAAAAAGTTGCTTCAACCAAAAAAAAAATTTCAATCAAAGTAAAAAATCATTTCAAAAATAAAACTGCCCTCACCTAATTTTTTTCGTGAAAATTATATGCAAAGCAAATGGTCGTCTAAGTTCCTAGTCACATGATCTGTTCGAAAAATAATTTTGACCCATTATAATTTTTTTTTTTTTTTGTGTTCATTTCATTCATTTTTGTTGCAGTTTTATTGCTTTACACTTTATATACTCTCCGTCCACTTTATTAGGTACACCATGCTAGTAACGGGTTGGACCCCCTTTTGCCTTCAGAACTGCCTCAATTCTTCGTGGCATAGATTCAACAAGGTGCTGGAAGCATTCCTCAGAGAGTTTGGTCCATATTGACATGATTGCATCACACAGTTGGTGCAGATTTGTCGGCTGCACATCCATGATGCGAATCTCCCGTTCCACCACATCCCCAGGCATGAAAATCTCTCACCTTTTGGCGAAATTCGCCGTTTTGAAGTCAAAAAGGGTGACCTACGTGAATCGTGTAGATCCGAGGAGAAACTTTTTTTTTGGGGTGGGGGTCGGGAGTAGGCATGTGCCGGTTTCCTATGTCGCGGTTTACCATGGTATGAAAACGTCACGGTTTCAAAACCACTAAAATTATCTGTCACACCGTAGTACATGATTCGCTATTATTTTTCATGTGTCAAAAATGCAGCCAAAAGTGGCGCGGCAGCTCTCACCACTTCCCCTGTTTGTGTCTTTGTGTGTCAATGACGCTATTCCAGCGAACCCAAAAACAAAACACAAGGCGTACTTTTCTTCAATTTATTGAGCTCTCAAATCGTGGTAATTGAAATATACAAAATGAATACATTTAAAACATTGTACAATTGTATTTTTCCATGTGTGAGTAGCTTCAACTGATTAGCACCGTGAAAAAGTTCGCCAAAAACAAAACACATTTTCCTTTCAAATTCAAAATACAAACTAATTAAAAACTTACAAAGATGAATGTTAGCCTAGGCTTAGCTGGAAGAGCAACTTCGTCGAGGGATTAAGTCTCACGAGTCACAACCGCTAAGTGAGAAACAAGCTTGAAGTGGAAAAAAGGATAGCGTCGAAGATCGCTAATTGCGACAGATGATCTTGCCCTAAGCACAAATTCACGTTCCCTGGACGAGGGGAGGTCTCACTCCCAATATTTTTTTCAGATGAATGCATTTGCCAGCATATTGGATTTGGTGAGTAACGGTTTCAATCCTTCTCATATTTTGCTGTATAACAAAGTTACTGCCGTTTGTTGCAACTTGCGTCGAACACTGCCAGAGCTAGCCAAATCTCCAGTGAAAAAATAGCTCCCATTAAGTTAGCATCAAGCTTGTGTATTTAACGGTAATATAAAAGAAGAAACGCAAGCTTCCTTCTAATATCGCTGTACACAATGCTCGGCGCGCTTGCGCAAACATTCGTACGCATGCGCACATCAGTTAAAAGCGGTGAATACTCACTATTTTTGTTTTTGCTGAGTTTTTTATGACCTTTTCATTCCCTCAAAAATAGTTTTTGCATGTATTACCCTCTCATAGTTTTAACCATTGTGTTTTTTTGTGGTAGCTTTTAAGCAGTTGACCACATTAGTCACGTAGCGTATTTAAACTGTCCTTATTTGATATAACTACATTTAAGTCTTTCTTAAGGCATTTTTTAGTACGTTCTGCCTGTATGTATCGAAACAAAACAAGTTGAGAGCACACGGTAGAACATTGGGTGTCAAATTTGTCTCATATACAGTAGGACGCTTCGCCGATTGTTACGGCACTAGGCCGTAGTTCTGTCACTCTCCCTCATTTTCTCTCCCCAGGTCGCCCAGCTGCTGCTAATTGTCATCAGCCCTGTATATAAGACTGGCCGGCCAGCCTGACGGGGGCTGGATACTGCCTGCTGCCAGCTAAACAATTTGGGTTCAGTTATGTTTTTGTTAGTTATGTTGCCAATTATTTTTCTGTAACTACTTGCTTTTGCACATTTTGATTTTTGTTTGGAAATAAAATTGTTTTTTTTTGTTTGCTACAACCCCCGCTCAGCGCCATCATTTGTACCACGCCCGGCCAAGTTTTTTTCTCCGTTATGGTGCCGTTGGCACATAACAATTGGGGGCTCGTCCTTTTTGGAGTCGTGGTATGGTGAGGTGTGGTGTTTTAGTGGGGTTGTGTGTGCGCGGGCTGCGGCTGTGATTGTTCTGGTGTGGATGACGCTCGCTTGGGTCTCCCAGCGTAGGTAGGGGGGTGCTCTGCTTGGCCGAGTTGCTCGGCCATTCCTTCGGGCATCCGTTTATTGTTTTAGTTTGTTTTTTTCGGGGCGAATCCTGGGCGGAGTGGATTCTCTGGCGGGGGCTGCACGCCTCGAGCCCGGCAAGCCTCAGAAGATAGTATAGGCGAGTGGGGGGTGTGATAGGTTGCTGGGGGGTCCGCGTGGTGCGTCTGCCGGTTGTTGGTTGGCTGTTTTTCTTGTGGGTGGGCGAGTTGCGTGGCTTCGCGCGTGTGATTGGTTCGGGTTTTGTGTCGTATTTTTTGTGTGGTTAGTTGTGGGCCGGCTGATTCCGGTGTGCGTCAGCTGTCTTGGTTCGGCGTTTTTTTTTGTGGTGGGTGATGGCTTCTTTTGATTTGGAAGCGTTTGTTGCCGATCCTGCGGTGGCGGTGTTTGACGGCTGTAGGAAGGGCGATTTGGTTGCGATCGCTGAGCATTTTGGTGTTCCTGTTTCGGCGGCGTTGCGCGTTAGCGAGTATCGGGAAGCGCTGCGCGCTGTGTTGTTGAGGGAGGGGATTTTGGGTTCGGTTGTGTCAGGCGATCCCGTGACTTCTCCGGTGCATCGCGGGGCGAGCGCGGAGGTGCAGCTACCTCTTGTGGGTGATCGGACTGCGGATAGCATGGAGGATAAGCCTCATAGGTTTGCCGGGCCGGTGGATTCCTCCCCGGAGGAGGGGAAGGAAAGAGAGTTTCAGCTCAGACGTGACCTTGAGCTGAGACGGATCCAGTTGGACGCGGAGCTCGAATTACGGGTTCGAAAGGAGGAGAAGGAGAGGGAGTTTCAGCTCCGACGTGAGGTAGAGCTGAAGCGGGTGCATTTGGAGGCCGAGTTAGAGTTAAAAAAGCTGGAGGCTGATACGGCGTTGCAGATGCGTAGATTAGAACTACAGGCGCGCGGCAGTTTGAGCCCGGGGAGACCCGCTTCAGTGGGGTCATCGGACTCTTTTGATGTGACTAAGCACGTTCAGCTCGTGCCTGTTTTTCGCGAGGCGGAAGTGGAAGCGTATTTCGGTGCGTTTGAGCGCATTGCGTCCGCCCTGCATTGGCCAAAGGATTTTTGGGCCATTTTGTTGCAGTGCAAGCTTAGTGGCAAAGCTTTGGAAGCTTGCGCTTCGCTTCCGGTGGCTGATAGTTTAAGTTATGATGCGTTGAAAAGTGCAATATTGCGGGCCTATGAGCTAGTTCCGGAGGCTTACAGACAACGTTTTAGGGGGCTGAAGAAAGCAGCTGAACAAACTTATGTGGATTTCGCCCGGGAAAAAGGCTTGTTGTTCGACCGGTGGTGCTCGGCCAGTAAGGTAGTTACCTTAGCTTCTTTGCGTGATCTCATCTTGTTAGAGGATTTTAAGAACTGTCTTCCTGAACGTGTTAACGTTTATTTGAATGAGCAGAAAGTGCCCACGTTACAACAAGCTGCTGTTTTGGCGGACGAATTTACTCTTACGCATAAGGCTGTTTTTAAATGTGATTCTGGGGCTAAGGTTGTCCCTGTTGAAACCCCGTCGCAGCCATACTCGCCTTCTGCCTCTAGGTCGGAAAGGCCTTATCATTGTTTTTATTGTCGTAAGCCTGGTCACTTGGTGGCTGACTGTGAGGTGCTGAAACGAAAGCAACCATCATTGAGTCCGAAGGGCGTTGGACTTGTGCAGGCTGGTCCCGTTTCTGGACTTAGTCCTCCTGTGGTGCAGTCTGGTTCCGCGCCTGACAAGTGTTTTCAGCCTTTTATTTTTGAGGCTGTTGTCTCAGTCCCTGGAGGTGCCAGGCGCAGTGTTAGGGTCTTGCGTGATACCGGTGGGTCTCAGTCTTTCATTCTCTCCGGGGTGTTGCCTCTAGGCCCTGCCACTGACTGTCATTCCAGTGCTGTGGTGAGGGGTATTGGGATGCGATATGTGCCAGCTCCTTTACACAGGGTCTGTATTCAGTCTCCGTTGGTGAGTGGAGTGTTTCCCTTAGCTGTTCGTGAGGAGTTTCCTGTTGGGGGGGGGGGGGGTAGACGTCATTATGGGGAATGACGTTGCTGGGGGAAAAGTGTACGTTTCTCCTGAAGTGGTCAGCTTCCCTATTGACGTTGACCACGACTGGTTAGCTGAACGACACCCAGATGTGTTTACGGTCAGTGTTTTGACAAGAGCGCAGTCGAAAAAGCTGGCGGAGGGGGGCGAAGTGGATTTGGGTGATTCTATATTGGCCCCTATGTTTAGGGAGGATGGGGTCCCCTTTCGTAGCCATATTGGGGATGCTAATGTGGGGAAGCCTTGTGTGGTGCCTGTCTCCTGTCTGTCCCCCCCACTGACAAGTGATGCCCTTATTAAAGCTCAGGAATCTGATAAAACCTTGTCTCAATGTTTTTCCGTTTTGGGAAAGGAGGGGAAAAGACAGTTCTTTCTTGAGGATGGCATCTTGATGCGCAAGTGGGTTCCTAGGGCCGGTAACCGGACTGGGTCAGAGGACTGGCGGACCGTTTTTCAGATTGTGGTCCCTGTAGACTATCGACCACATGTGTTATCGCTGGCTCATGAGCACCTCTGGTCTGGGCACCTTGGCATTGCTAAAACATACGATCGGGTTTTACAACACTTCTTTTGGCCAGGTTTGAAGAAGGATGTGGTCTGTTTTTGTAACACCTGTTCAACCTGCCAGGCTGTGGGAAAACCAAACCAGGTTGTACCACCAGTACCCCTGCACCCGGTGCCTGCGGTTGGTGAGCCTTTTGACCATGTTATTGTTGATTGTGTTGGCCCACTGCCTAAGACCAAGTCCAGAAATCAATTTTTACTAACTGTTATGTGTGTTTCAACTAGGTTCCCTGAGGCTGTGCCCTTGCGCCAAATCACCGCCCCTGCGATTACTAAGGCACTTTTGAAATTCTTTACTCTCTTTGGGCTTCCCAGAGTGGTGCAGACTGATCAAGGCACCAATTTTTTGTCAAGGGTTTTTAAGCAGACACTGCAGTCCCTTGGGGTGACCCATTCTGTTTCTAGTGCCTACCATCCGGAGTCTCAAGGGGCCCTAGAGCGCTGGCATCAGACGTTAAAGTCTATGTTAAGCAAGTCTTGCTTTGCTACCGGAGAAGACTGGGACGAGGGAGTACCATTTGTGCTGTTTGCGATCAGGGATGCCACTCAGGAGTCCCTAGGGTATAGTCCCTCTGAATTGGTATTTGGACATAACGTCCGTGGTCCTTTAAAAGTTCTTAAGGAACATTTTCTCTCGCCGCCCTCTTCTAAGGTTAGGGTGTCAAATTTTGTGGAAAAGTGCAAAGAAAGGCTACAGCAGGCTACGTCACTCGCTAAGGATGCCCTTGCTTCTACGCAAGCGAAGATGAAGGCGTGGTTTGACCAGAAAGCTGTGGTGCGGCACTTTCAACCTGGGGATAAGGTCTTGCTGTTGCTTCCTGCAGCGGGCTCTGCCTTGTCTGCCCGTTTTTCTGGCCCATATGTAGTGGATAAAAGGGTTTCTGACACAAATTACCTTATCCTGACTCCTGAGCGTCGGTGAAAAACTAGGATGTGTCATATTAACATGCTTAAACTGTTGCGTGAGCGAGGGTGTTCGATGGCTGCGGCTTTAACAGCGTCATCTGGACCAGCGGTTACCCTTGAATGCCCATCGGGGGAGGAGGGCTTCGAGGTGCCATGTGCTGCTCATCTGTGTGGCAGGCTAACTAATTCGGAGTATATGCTAAGTATTGAGTCTCATTTGTCTTATCTGCCTGCTGAGCAGCGTGAGGGCATTGTGGCCCTGCTGCGGTCATACCCGTCACTATTTAAAGACACTCCTTCTCAGACCAATGTCCTTGAGCATGACATTGATGTGGGCTCTGCTGCTCCTATTAAACAACATGCTTATCGGTGCCCTTTCGAGAAGCGTGAAGCCATGAAGAAAGAGGCTACCTACTTGTTAAATAATGAGTTGGCCAAGCCCAGCCGCAGTCCCTGGAGCTCTCCGTGCCTTTTAGTTCCTAAGCCTGATGGTACGTCCCGGTTTTGTACTGATTTTAGAAAAGTGAATGCTGTTACTGTGCCGGATTCATTCCCCTTGCCGCGTATGGAAAACTGCATTGATGGCATTGGACCTGCTGTGTATATTACTAAACTTGATCTCTTAAAGGGCTACTGGCAGGTACCTTTAACACCCCGAGCATCTGATATCTCTGCCTTTGTCACTCCTGATCATTTTTTGCGGTATACTGTTATGGCATTTGGCATGAGGAATGCGCCTGCCACCTTTCAACGTCTTATGCAGCTGGTTCTTGGTGATGTTGCCAAATGCAGTGTTTATTTGGATGATGTTGTGGTCTACTCTGACACCTGGACTGACCACTTGATTACACTGTCCGAGGTTTTCCAACGTTTAGCCTCGGCGAACCTCACGCTAAATCTGGCAAAGTGTGAATTCGGAAAGGCCTCTGTGACGTACTTGGGGAAAGTGGTTGGTCATGGTACGGTTCGGCCCATAAATGCCAAGGTGGAGGCAATTTTGTCGTATCCGACTCCGACCACTCGGCGGGAGTTGCGCCGTTTCCTTGGGCTTGCGGGCTATTACCGATGTTTCTGTAAGAACTTCTCGGTGGTGGTCGCTCCCCTTACTGCTCTGTGTAGCCCGTCAGTGCCCTTCCTGTGGTCTGAAGGCTGTAAATATTCTTTCCAAGCAGCAAAGTCACTTCTGTGCAGTGCTCCTGTACTGGCTGCTCCTGATTTTTCGAAACCTTTTAGCCTCGAGGTCGATGCTAGCTCTGTCGGGGCTGGAGCGGTTTTGCTTCAAGATGACGGTGCTGGAGTTCTCCATCCTGTGTCCTACTTCTCTGCTAAATTTAATAAGCATCAGCTAAATTATTCCACCATTGAGAAGGAGACCCTTGCTATGCTGTTGGCCCTCCAGCACTTCTATGTTTATGTGTGTTCTACTCATTGTCCTGTTTATGTTTATACAGATCACAACCCCCTGGTGTTTTTGGCGAGGATGTCCAACCATAACCAACGGCTGATGCGCTGGGCATTGTTAGTACAGGGCTATAACCTTGTGATTAAACACAAGAAGGGTGTGAACAATGTTGTGGCCGATGCCTTGTCCAGGTCTGGTGACTAGTTGGCACTTGGGAGATAAGTGGGTTTATTTCATTTATTTATTTTTTTTCCCCTAGGTGTGCCTGTTGCGGCCTCTGGTGGCTGCTTGGCTGCCTTTAGGGGGTGCTCCTGGGTTCTGGGCTCATGGGGTCGTGTTGGGACCGTTTGTTTTATGGGTGGGAGTGTTATGGCACTAGGCCGTAGTTCTGTCACTCTCCCTCATTTTCTCTCCCCAGGTCGCCCAGCTGCTGCTAATTGTCATCAGCCCTGTATATAAGACTGGCCGGCCAGCCTGACGGGGGCTGGATACTGCCTGCTGCCAGCTAAACAATTTGGGTTTAGTTATGTTTTTGTTAGTTATGTTGCCAATTATTTTTCTGTAACTACTTGCTTTTGCACATTTTGATTTTTGTTTGGAAATAAAATTGTTTTTTTTTGTTTGCTACAACCCCCGCTCAGCGCCATCATTTGTACCACGCCCGGCCAAGTTTTTTTCTCCGTTATGGTGCCGTTGGCACATAACACCGATGTAGACACTTTGGCAAAACGTTGAGTACAGTGAACTCATTGTCATGTTCAAGAAACCAGTCTGAGATGATTTCAGCTTTATGACATGGCGCATTATCCTGCTGAAAGTAGCCATCAGAAGTTGGTAAAGGTGTGCAAAATTTCCGATTCTTAGATTATTCGCGATTCGGCCGTGGAAGATTCGAGAACGATTCACAAACATCCAAATTCCGATTATTGAAATATGCCAAGTAAAGCGGAAGTACAACACACTCAGCGCGCCGCGCGGTCAATGAGCAACGGAGCGAGAGTAGCTAAACATCATGCTTCTCATTACCCGGCCCCTCGGGTAATGCCAATGCTCAACTCACGGCTCTAGCTCAACTCATGCCACGAGATAAAAAAACACAACAACAAACCTGAAGCTGCTACAAAAGTACGTCATCCACATAATGTTACGGTAGATATCATTTATATAAGACTAGATGCACTATGGTAGCGGTAGCGTTTGCAGCACATCTACAAAAAGCTAGATGCAGACGTAGTAAACGGCCGCCATCTTAAAGCAGTACAGTTCTCTGCAAGGCTGTTGTAGCGAACCTTCCAAGCAAACCTAATTAACTTTTTATCTAAAATACTCCTAAATCGGTAAAATATTGACTTGAATCTATCTTTAAAATAGTTTTAAAACTTTCACATGTCGAAAGTTGACAAAAGGGAAATTATGGATTAACGGGAGCAATTTTAACAACTTTAACGGTTGATTCACAACATTAAATTAATTGAATGTAGTTTAAAGCTGCTGATACAGAATGGGGACTGGAGTTTTTTTATTTACTGTTATTTTTGTATATTTGTTTACTGCTATATGTTAACTTGACACTGAAATAGTAGTTTGGTTTAGCCTGAGAGTATTTTTGAACAATTTTGGAACTAATGTACAAAACATTTATAAACAAAAAATATATAAAAAAAAAGGGGGGGGGGTGCATCAATAATCGTTTTAGAATCGAATCGGACCATCTGAATCGTAATCGTAATCGAATCGTTAGGTGCCCAAAGATTCCCAGCTCTAGAAGTTGGGTACATTGTGGTAATAAAGGGATGGACATGGTCAAAAACAATACTCAGGTAGGCTATGGCGTTCCAACGATGCTCAATTGGTACCAAGGGGCCCAAAGAGTGCCAAGAAAATATTCCCCACACCATTACACCACCAGCCTGAACCGTTGATACAAGGCAGGATGGATCCATGGTTTCATGTTGTTGACGCCAAATTCTGACCCTACCATCCGAATGTCGCAGCAGAAATCGAGATTCATCAGACCAGGCAACGTTTTTCCAATCTTCTATTGTCCAATTTCGATGAGCTTGTGCAAATTGTAGCCTTAGTTTCCTGTTCTTAGCTGAAAGGAGTGACACCCGGCGTGGTCTTCTGCTGCTGTAGCCCATCTGCCTCAAAGTTCGATGTACTGTGCGTTCAGAGATGCTCTTCTGCCTACCTTGGTTGTAACAGGTAGTTATTTGAGTCACTGTTGCCTTTCTATCAGCTCGAACAAGTCTGGCCATTCTCCTCTGACCTCTGGCATCAACAAGGCATTTCCGCCCACAGAACTGCCGCTCACTGGATATTTTTTCTTTTTCAGACCATTCTCTGTAAACCCTAGAGATGGTTGCGTGTGAAAATCCCAGTAAATCAGCAGTTTCTGAAATACTCAGACCAGCCCTTCTGGCACCAACAACCATGCCACATTCAAAGTCACTCAAATCACCCTTCTTCCCCATACTAATGCTCGGTTTGAACTGCAGGAGAGTGTCTTAAACCATGTCTACATGCCTAAATGCACTGAGTTGCCGCCATGTGATTGGCTGATTAGAAATTAAGTGTTAACGAGCAGTTGGACAGGTGTACCTAATAAAGTGGCCGGTGAGTGTATATATATATATATATATATATATATATATATATATATATATATATATACTGGACTGTCTCAGGAAATTAGAATACACAATATTCTAATTTCCTGAGACAGTCAGGAAATTAGAATATTGTGTATTCTAATTTCCTGAGACAGTCCTGTATATATACACAGGACTGTCTCAAAAAATTAGAATATTGTGTATTCTAATTTCCTGAGACAGTCCAGTATATATATATACAGTGCCTTGCAAAAGTATTCGGCCCCCTTGAATCTTGCAACCTTTCGCCACATTTCAGGCTTCAAACATAAAGATATGAAATTTAATTTTTTTGTCAAGAATCAACAACAAGTGGGACACAATCGTGAAGTGGAACAACATTTATTGGATAATTTAAACTTTTTTAACAAATAAAAAACTGAAAAGTGGGGCGTGCAATATTATTCGGCCCCTTTACTTTAAGTGCAGCAAACTCACTCCAGAAGTTCAGTGAGGATCTCTGAATGAGCCAATGTTGTCCTAAATGACCGATGATGATAAATAGAATCCACCTGTGTGTAATCAAGTCTCCGTATAAATGCACCTGCTCTGTGATAGTCTCAGGGTTCTGTTTAAAGTGCAGAGAGCATTATGAAAACCAAGGAACACACCAGGCAGGTCCGAGATACTGTTGTGGAGAAGTTTAAAGCCGGATTTGGATACAAAAAGATTTCCCAAGCTTTAAACATCTCAAGGAGCACTGTGCAAGCCATCAAATTGAAATGGAAGGAGCATCAGACCACTGCAAATCTACCAAGACCCGGCCGTCCTTCCAAACTTTCTTCTCAAACAAGGAGAAAACTGATCAGAGATGCAGCCAAGAGGCCCATGATCACTCTGGATGAACTGCAGAGATCTACAGCTGAGGTGGGAGAGTCTGTCCATCGGACAACAATCAGTCGTACACTGCACAAATCTGGCCTTTATGGAAGAGTGGCAAGAAGAAAGCCATTTCTCAAAGATATCCATAAAAAGTCTCGTTTAAAGTTTGCCACAAGGCACCTGGGAGACACACCAAACATGTGGAAGAAGGTGCTCTGGTCAGATGAAACCAAAATTGAACTTTTGGCCACAATGCAAAACGATATGTTTGGCGTAAAAGCAACACAGCTCATCACCCTGAACACACCATCCCCACTGTCAAACACGGTGGTGGCAGCATCATGGTTTGGGCCTGCTTTTCTTCAGCAGGGACAGGGAAGATGGTTAAAATTGACGGGAAGATGGATGCAGCCAAATACAGGAACATTCTGGAAGAAAACCTGTTGGTATCTGCACAAGACCTGATACTGGGACGGAGATTTATCTTCCAACAGGACAATGATCCAAAACATAAAGCCAAATCTACAATGGAATGGTTAAAAAATAAACGTATCCAGGTGTTAGAATGGCCAAGTCAAAGTCCAGACATGTATCCAATCGAGAATCTGTGGAAAGAGCTGAAGACTGTTGTTCACAAACACTCTCCATCCAACCTCACTGAGCTCGAGCTGTTTTGCAAGGAAGAATGGGCAAGAATGTCAGTCTCTCGATGTGCAAAACTGATAGAAACATACCCCAAGCGACTTGCAGCTGTAATTGGAGCAAAAGGTGGCGCTACAAAGTATTAACGCAAGGGGGCCGAATAGTATTGCACGCCCCACTTTTCAGTTTTTTATTTGTTAAAAAAGTTTAAATTATCCAATAAATTTTGTTCCACTTCACGATTGTGTCCCACTTGTTGCTGATTCTTGACAAAAAATTAAAATTTTATATCTTTATGTTTGAAGCCTGAAATGTGGCGAAAGGTTGCAAGGTTCAAGGGGGCCGAATACTTTTGCAAGGCACTGTACATACACACAGGGGTGCACATATTTTTTTTGCCCAGGTTCTCAGAGGAGGACCTGGAGATGTGACTTGGTCCTTATTGAGCTTGAGAGCCGACCCGCCTGATGCGATAAATTTATGACAAGCTTTACTTAGAGCCAATTAACTTTAATTAATTATATATTAACAATTAATGCTTGATTAACATCAACTGGCACAACAAAATTGCTATTACTTTGAAGTGAAATGTAAAGAAATAAAAAGCACCAATTCAAAATAAAGGGCATTATGCGGCTCCCACATTAACTCCAAGCCTTTTTAAAAGTGGGATGTCCTCCTCATAAGACCTCATTGAACGTGCATGTTTAGCTTTGTAAAGTGCGAGCAAAAACACGTTTGTCAGTGCATGTCGCTGTTCATTACCTTTATTCCGCCCTATTCCGCCACTTGTCCATAGGGCGAGTGGGGTCCTGTTTGACATCGATCGTTTGCTTAATTGCCACATGCTCTCTGTTTTTTTCGTGCTTTTCAAAGTTTGGATGGCTGAAATTCTTTGACCCTACATAAAATACGCTGCTCTTATCGGCGACATTGGGATTCTCACGGCACATTTTGTACCGCATTTCCGTGCGAGCATCATTTGCTTCTAGCCACTTTTCAGCAAAAGTCCTTTTTTACGGTGGCTCCGGTGACATCTCTGTCTTTTGACGGGGGTGGGGGGAACACTGAAGTAATTACTCAGTGTGGCCTGCCTCTTCGACATTATGAGAAGTTATTTTCTCGTGTCCGCCGCAAATACAGTGGTCAGCCATCGGTACGCAAAAGCGTATGGAAGCCGTTGAGGGCTATATATATATGTGTGTGTGTGTATATATATATATATATATATATATATATATATATATATATATATATATATATATATATATATATGTATGTATATATGTATGTATAGGAAATTACATGCAATGACACTTCTTGGCCACCGGGGGGGCTGCCCCCCTTAAAATCCGCTTATGCATAAAGGTCAGATTCAACATTCACACACTATTCATTCAATTGCATTAAATGTCGTGCACGGTTACTAAATTCTACGTACGGTCAATGATAACTCATTTCTTTGGAACATCTAACGATACCATGCAGTTTCTTGTACCACATTCAAATGGGTAACACTGACAACTGGTAGATGAAAGCAAAGTTTTTATTTTGATACAGTAATTCCAATTCTATTGTTCCAGTAAAATCAGCCTGAAAAAGATTATTTTCTCTAACTATTGCTCTTGCAGTTAATTCGCTCCCTCTAGTGCTCAGGCTCCTTTGTGTAACCCATGCCGCCAGCAATCCACCTTCCACACCCTGCAGCAACATGGATGAAGTGCACTTCAAGCTGCTGTACCAAGGTAAGTCCAAAACAACTCTGCTGGTAGGTCCCACTCCTCTTCCCATAATAAGATGACAAACAAGTGTTGAACACCTACAGTATCACTAAATTGCAATCGACATGTGTCAGAAGTACATGAGTGTTTTACTGAACAAATGGGTCAGCATTGGTAATGTTTTCCCTCTGCCGTTGTGAAGACATTAATATGCAGGGTACATGTGATAATTTAATTTGAGTGAGAACCCAAACTTGGAGAACGATTGATCTAGAGCTCATGACAGATCTACCTCAAGACTAGGCATGTGCTGATTACTGGTTTCAAGTTTTACCGTGGTATGAAATTGTCAAGGTTTCAAAACCACAACATTTTCCGTCATACCGTAGTACGGTATTAGCAATTTTTTATGTTCCAAAAATACAGCAAGAAATGGCTTGGAGCGGCAGCACTCACCCCTCCCCCTCTGATTGTTCCTCCATCCTGTGTGTCGGCGACGTTAATGTCGCTGTAAAAACTACACCTGAGCTTTTTCCCCCCCTCAAAAAAAAAAACTCTCGCTAGTATGGCATTAATATTAGGTGATAATTAGGTAATAATATATATATATATATATATATATATATATATATATATATTAAAATTAAAAATATATTTAAAAATATAATTTAAAAAATATATGTAAAATATTAGGTAATATTTCTGCTGCCGAAAAGAAACAGACTGCTGCGGCTTAGAGGAGGAAGGACAGCCGACGTGCAGAAAAGACCTCCAACATAATTTAATAGGGCTGTCAAACGATTAAAATTTTTAATCGAGTTAATCACAGCTTAAAAATTAATTAATCGTAATTAATCGCAATTCAAACCATCTCTAAAATATGCCATATTTTTCTGTAAATTATTGTTGGAATGGAAAGATAAGACAAGACAGATATATACATTCAACATACTGTACATAAGTACTGTATTTGTTTATTATAACAATAAATCCACAAGACAGCATTAACATTAACATTCTTTCTGTGAAAGGGATCCACGGATAGAAAGACTTGTAATTCTTAAAAGATAAAAGTGAGTACAAGTTATAGTAATTTTGACAGTTTGTATATTGTGACTAAATATTGCCATTTAGTGTATTTGTTGAGCTAAACTTGTGTTTAGAATGTTTGAATAGAGTATTATTTTGCATAGCTATTTTGATTGGGAATGCCAGATCTCTTTGCATTGAACGCTTTTCTTTTTGAGAGATAGGAATATTATTTTTGTTGTGCTTTCACTAAATGATACTGTAGCGACCTAAATGTTAGTGGTGTCAACAATAATCAATGCGGCGATGCATCCTAGTGTTGTATCGGTCGCGAACGATTCGTTCTTTTTGAACGAATTGTTTGGGTGAACGAGACCGAACTAATCACCATCTGCACTGATTCGTTCTATGAAGTTGGTGGCGCTTGTTCGCTGCGTGGGAGGGCGTTGAGCAAGCGGCAGCGTCTTCTGACATCGCACACGACCAATCAGACGCCAGCCTCATCGCGGGCAGGGGAGGGAGCGGAAACAGAATCATGGCGTATGTCACTCATTTCCACGTGTGGCCAATAAGCAGCCAGCGTGCAGGCAGGGGGGAAAGACTGAGTTTTGTCACTTCCCGTTCAGTGATTCGGTCCTCCGGTTCCTGACCTAGCTTGCTGCTAACTTGACTTTCCAGTAATGACTATGCGGTGAACGAGTCATAAAATGAAAGGAAACGACTTTGTCACATATTTGTTAACGTGGAGCCTATCAAATGCTGCTCAAAAAGACAAAAACACCACACAAATCTAGCGAGCATGGTTTAGTGTTCTACTTTTCTCAACAGACTCGGGACTGTGCCTATGACGATATACTATCAAATTTACAGTAATTTAAAACACGCGTAGCTACGAGGCAAGCAAAACCTGAGCTGCGGTCGCGTGACGGCAGTGAAGCGGGCAGAGAACTGTCACTATATGGAGGCTTCATGGCAGCGATATGTACCTCATATGTGCACAGAAAAAAAATATTTAGTATGATCACCATAATACTGATTTGCAATGAAACTGTATATACATGTAAATTTTTTCCGAGTGTTTTTTTTTTTTTTTTGTGTGTGTCAGAGGGTGTCGGTTGGTTTGACAAATTATGTCAATCCGTCCATCATGTGCTACTCAAGCGCCCCAAAAACAAAGCGCGCGGACACGGGAGATGTCGCAATATGTCTACATTTTTCTTAACAGACTAATGAGAGTAGAAAGGCGAAATCATAAAGCAAACAATTATTTCTCGTCAGCATTTGACGATCTGAGATGCGGGGACGACAGGGGAGCTGACCGGATTATTTTATTTATTAATACCAGTGCAAAAATTCAAAACGATCATCTTAATAATAAAAAACAAAAATACAACAGAGCGAGAGGTTAATATGATGTGTTGGCCGTTCCACAATTAGAAATTAAACTTTCGATTTATTTTTATTTTCGTGACAGCAGGCATGCCGCGTTGGCTGTTAGCAGCAGCATTGTATATGTGAGCAAGATCATGCTAAAGAAAGTCCGTGCGCCCCCGACCCCAAACCCCGACTTCCCCCTCAAAAGGAAAATGTTTAACCGTGTCCTAATTCGAAATGCAAGCACGAGCCATGACTTTGAGCCCATAGAACTAGGACAGACGACGCGGAAGTTCTCCCTCGCTTTTGCAGCAGCGGGAGGGAGACGAGGCTGTCTCTGAGAGCAGAATGATATCGCCTGTCACTCATTTCTGAAACTACGACGAGTGGTCAATGTGCAAGAGAGGGAGGGACCAAGCAATGTCACTTCCCGTTCAGTTATACTGCGAAGCGGTCTTTGGTGATTCGTTCGGCAACGTCACTTCCCGTTCACTAACCGAACGATTCATTTGGGTGGGGAGGGAGATGAGGGGGGCGAACGATTCGTTGAACGATTCGTTTGAACGAATCGTTTTACTGAACGAACCGGAATGGATTCGTTTACTCAAGTGAACGACAGATCCCGTCACTAATGCATCCCGATGCGGGGCATGGACGATTCGATTCGATGCGGGCAACAAGCCGAATCGATTCAGCGCATTTTAAAATATATAAGTACGTTCAAAAATCTTCCCTGCGCAATTCCGGTGATGCAACGGATTTGGTTTCCCCATTTGTATTATTATTCTCATATTTCATTTTTTACAAACCGCTTAACTCTGGTCAAGTTTCCCACCAACCTCGTAGAAGCCAAAATGTCTCCAGATGTCTGCTTTTAATGTCTTAGGTGCATCAATATTCTTTCTCGCTCCCTCTTTCTCTGCTTCAGCCATTGTTATGTTATGTCCTATCTCTTAGAGGTTAGATCTTGCACCCGAACCCGATTAACATTTTGGGCCCGACCCGACCCGAAAATGTTAGGCATTCACGTTCGGGTCGCGCAGGACTAATAAATTATCCCCCCCCCCCAAAAAAAAGGGGGATAAAACCGAGAGCAGGCTCTCTGTATTGTGCATTTGCTTGTGCACGCACATGAACGCCGTGGCCCGCATGTTTTTTTTTTTTTTTTTATATTAAACTTTCCCAGCGTTATTTCGTTGTGTAATTGGTTTTATAATGATCATAAAAATATGTAGACTATTTCAACATTAAGAAAACTTGGGTTTTTTTTTCTGACAACTGAGAATTCGTTACGAAAGACACTTTTATTTATGCACGCAAAGGCAACACAAATGTGATCCTTTTGAATCTTCTCCTCTGTGTGTCTGCAAAACCGCATTTTTATTTTATTTTATTTTTTAATATTAAACTTTACTGGCGTTATTTGGTTGTGTAAATGCTTTTATAATGATTATAAAAATATGTAGACTATTTAAACATTAAGAAAACTTGTGTTTTTTTCTGCCAACTTCGGGCTGGGCCTGCAAATCTAGTTCGTTGATCCGGCTCGGGCTGGGTCGGGCTTCAATACCAGCGGGCCTTGTCGGGTCGGGCTGGATTTTTTAAGCCCGATCTAACCTCTATTGCACATATACTGTATAGTGGGCTAGGCCTACATTTTACTTTTGTTCTACATTGCAATTTAGTTGATGTTTTGTTTGCAACTGAACTGATCCCTGGATGGATATTGCGATAAAGATGCTGCTGCACTACAATATTTTCTTTGTCGTTTTCTTTAATATTTACTTGAATATTTTTATTGATAGGTCGTTGTGACTAAAATACAGTGACTGTTATTACTGATTTTGCACAGGAGTTCAGATGTTGCACTGTGTTGAAGGCTGCTACTGTGTGTAAAAAAAAAGAGAAAGCCCTGGTCTCATTCAAAGCACTAATTAAATGCTGTGATCTGTTTTTTTTTTTTTTTTTAATATATATATCTGAAAGTATTTTCATTTGACTTCAACCAGGAGCGACACAAGAGCCAATAAAAAGTTGTTTAATGTCTGACCGCTTGCGTTGCCTCATGATTCACGAAAAATATGCTTTGCTTTAAAATTTTAATGCATCCCAGGCTTTAATGCATCGCGATGCATTGCCGAATCGAACCGAATCGAATCGTATCCCTCTGAATCGAATCGAATCGTGGCCCTCCGAATCGTAATCGAATCGAATCGTGAAGGCACTGCCAATGCACACCTCTATTAAATGTTCTTAACTGCCCAAATGCATGATTGGAATTTGAGCAACCATGAGTCACAGTGGTTGCTGTGTTGAGTACAATATATGGTGTTAAGAAAAAGATCAACTCCAGTTATTCCTCCCCATGATAACAATAGTTATAACAGTTGTGGAAGAGATGCCACCGCTTATTCCATTAAATAGCGCTGCTCCAATTAATGTCTGCTTTACCAATTCGCCCTTCTTGGTAATTGGCCGTGCTATGGACCGGCGATTCATGTTGGCTCATTGTCGTCGGTTGGCTTGGTTTGTCCGATTTCCTCCTGAGGAAGACGGCGGCGTACATATAAACACCGAGCCTGGGGGCGTTGGATGGCTTTTTGTGGGTACTTTTATTAACAAAACAAAAGCATGTGGGGGACGCAGAACTTGAGCCTGCGCTAACTGCTCACTTTCTCTACTCTCTCGCTCGACCACTTTCTTCCTCACTGCTCAATCTGACAATGCCGGTCACATTGAAAATAACAACGGCCCCATTGGCGGGTGCCGGTAACACTTGCAACCACTCCACTTGCTTGTCTCTGCCCTTAGCTTTCAATATACTTCAAACGGCACCATTATAGTCTGTTCGCGGCAATGCTTGAGTGGGTCGTTCCGCGCATGCGTTAATTGCGTTAAATATTTTAACGTGATTAATTTTAAAAAATTAATTACCGCCCGTTAACGCCTTAATTTTGACAGCCCTTTAATTTAACATTAACGTGACCATCATCCGCCACTTTACACAAAATTTAAAGTAAGTAAATGTCGTTATGAACGTTTCCCACCAGCTACGAGAGTTCACTCCAGCGTGTTTCGATTGTCCAGTAACAGTAAAACAAGTACTATAACGTAAGCTTGTTAACGAGGCTATTAACGCATGCAAACATCTGTTCAAACTGACATTTTTATAATACAGCCTGCGGTGTTTTTTCTCTCTGATGGCTTTCTGTGTTGAGAGGGTGTTTGTGTGTGGGGGGGAGGGGGTTGTATAATGTGTAAATAATGGTACGAGTCATACACACGCGCTCCTTCTCTTACTCTCGCTCTCCATTAATATACAACTTATTCATACTTTTAGTAACAGTGGTATATTAACCCTGAAAAGGTGAACATACTCACATTCCTGCATCATAACTTGGAATGAGAGAGAAATATGAAGGAAATGAGCAAGTCTCTAAAAATGTTGAGATGGAGCTTTAAAGTCAGTGAAGTGGCTGATATACATATATTTCAATTTTTATTTAGAAGTGTTTTACTTTTTTATGGAAAATAATTGTTTTTTTTTTTCTATTGTTTACGTTTAGTAATTTGAGCTGTGACTCCGGGTTTAGTCTATAAGTTCTATTTATTTAAATTTTATTTAAAATATTTCACTTTTTGTTTTTTTATTTATTTTCACATTATATTCATGTCAATGTTCCAATTTGCAAATGTGTTGTGAAAAAATAAAAAAATCCTGTTCAATTGATTTTTTGAACCTATACATCTCAAAATAACATATTATAAAGCTGTAATTACAAGACCGTGGCATCATGAAACCGCGGTATTTTTTCTTATGGTTATCATGCCTTCAAAATCTCATACTGGCACATGCCTACTCAAGACATGTAATTCATCTGCATACTCTGCTACTAATTGAGTGATATAATCTCTCACTGTATTCACCTGTAATTCCCTCATGTGCTCAGGGTTATGATCATTGAGGCTCTCACTTGTCGATGCTGATATTTACTAAATCTTTAGATAAATGCTACTTGATTTTAAAGCTCATAATCCCTCTGACTATTTGTAATGGCTTGGCTTTAGATCATGCATGTATTGTTGCAGCCTTATCCTGCATTACATTTTCCAGTCTGCCATTCTGAAATTAACTTAATTAACCACAGTTCTACTTGAGTGATATCATCACATCGTACCCTCCTGTTTATGTACCGTGGGGCAAATAAGTATTTAGTCAACCACTAATTGTGCAAGTTCTCCCACTTGAAAATATTAGAGAGGCCTGTAATTGTCAACATGGGTAAACCTCAACCATGGAGACAGAATGTGGAAAAAAAAAACAGAAAATTACATTGTTTGATTATTAAAGAATTTTTTTGCAAATCACGGTGGAAAATAAGTATTTGGTCAATACCAAAAGTTCATCTCATTGCTTTGTTATGTACCCTTTGTTGGCAATAACGGAGGCCAAACGTTTTCTGTAACTCTTCATAAGCTGTTCACACACTGGTGCTGGTATTTTGGCCCATTCCTCCATGCAGATCTCCTCTAGAGCAGTGATGTTTTAGGGCTGTCGTTGGGCAACACGGACTTTCAACTCCCTCCACAGATTTTCTATGGGGTTGAGACCTGGAGACTGGCTACCCACTCCAGGACCTTGAAATGCTTCTTACGAAGCCACTCCTTTGTTACCCTGGCTGTGTGTTTGGGATTATTGTCATGCTGAAGGACCCAGCCACGTCTCATCTTCAATGCCCTTGCTGGTGGAAGGAGATTTTCACTCATAATCTCTCGATACATGGCCCCATTCATTCTTTCCTTTACACAGATTAGTCGTCCTGGTACCTTGGCAGAAAAACAGTCTCAAAGCTTGATGTTTCCACCCCCATGCTTCACAGTGGGTATGGTTCAGTATTCTTTTTCCTCCAAACAAGAGAACCTGAGTTTCTACCAAAAAGCTCCATTTTGGTTTCATCTGACTATAACACATTCTCCCAGTCCTCTTCTGGATCATCTAAATGCTCTCTAGCAAATAGTAGCCTTTGTTACTGTGGTCCCAGCTCTCTGTAGGTCATTCACTAGGTCCCCTCGTGTGGTTCTGGAATTTTTGCTCACCGTTCTTGTTATCATTTTGATGCCACAGGGTGAGGAGGGAGTTGAAAGTCTGTGTTGCCCAACGACAGCCCCAAAACATCACTGCTCTAGAGGAGATCTGCATGGAGGAATGGGCCAAGAAATACAAATTAAATGTATTATTATTATTATTATTATTATTATTAAAATACAAGTAACAGTGTGTGAAAAGCTTGTGAAGAGTTACAGAAAAAGTTTGGCCTCCGTTATTGCCAACAAAGGGTACATAACAAAGTATTGAGATGAACTTTTGGTATAGACCAAATACTTATTTTCCACCATGATTTGCAAATAAATTCTTTAAAAATCAAATGATTTTCTGTTTTTTTTTTCTCCACATTCTGTCTGTCATGGTTGAGGTTTACCCATGTTGACAATTACAGGCCTCTCTAATATTTTCAATTGGGAGAACTTGCACAATTAGTGGTTGACTAAATACTTATTTGCCCCACTATATATTAAGTTATGCCTGTGATCACTGCAAGTGAAGAGCAGAACCAGCAGACATATTTAGATTGTATCGTATGTCTGGTTTGGTGTGTGTGTGTGTACTGTAAGTGAGTAATATTGCAGGCCGGCTGAATCAGTCTGATACAGAGAGTCTGCTGCCTGCCCTGAGTTACCTGTACTGCTATCTGAGTCGCTCTCCTTCTCACTGCACTGACCGAGGTTTGACAGCCTCTTTTTCCTATTTGTTTGTGTCTTTTGTAAAACTCTAATTCAAATCCACTTAAGTCTTGCTCCACTTGGTTTTGTTTTGAGAGAATTAATTCATAATGCTGCGCTGGTCCACAAAATGACAAAAATCTGGCCTACAAAGCCCTTTCGCTTCACACATACTGGTCCTTATCAAAAAAAAATAGCATATTGTGATAAAGTTCATTATTTTCTATAATGTACTGATAAACATTAGACTTTCATATGTTTTAGATTCAGTACACACAACTGAAGTAGTTCAAGCCTTTTATTGTTTTAATATTAATGATTTTGGCAAAAAAGTCAAGAAAAAATAAGCATATCATGAAAAGGTACTCTAAAGAAGCTACTAACCTAATCATCTGAATCAACGAATTAACTCAAAACTCCTGCGAAAGATTCCTGAGGCTTTTCAAAACTTCCAACCTGGTTCATTACTACAAAACGGCAATCATGGGCAAGACTGCCGAGCTGAATGCTGTCCAGAAGGCCCATCATTGACACTCTCAAGCAAGGGGCTAAGACACAGAAAGAAATTTCTGAGCGAATAGGCTTTTCGCAGAGTTCTGTATCAAGGGACCTCAGTGGGAAGTCTGTGGGAAGGAAAAAGTGTGGCAGGAAACGCTGCACAACCAGAAGAGGTGACCGCACCCTGAGAAAGATTGTGGAGAAGGGCCGATTCCAGACCTTGGGGGACCTGCAGAAACAGTGCACTGAGTCTGGAGTAGAAACATCCAAAGTCACCGTGCACAGGCGTGTGCTGGAAATGGGTACAGGTGCCGCATTCCTCAGGTCAAGCCACTTTTGAACCTGAAACAGCGGCAGAAGCGCCTGACCTGGGCTACAGAGAAGCAGCACTGGACTGTTGCCCAGTGGTCCAAAGTACTTTTTTCAGATGTAAGCAAATTTTGGTGCCACAGTTTGCAGGAAGACTGCACAGCAAAAAGCCTGGTGTTGAATTGATTCTCACAGAGTCAATTTCAACTCCTTTTCAGACTTTATATCGGTCCACACTTTCTAGAGTCAAATTAACACTTTGGAAATAGTTCAATATCAACACCACACCAAGAGTTCCTTCTTTAACTCTTTACCAGAGTTGACGTTATTAGGCAAATAACACTGCTCTGGGTTAAATGTTTACTCCTTACCAGAGTTAGAATAAATAACACTGTGCTCTGAGTTAAATATTTTACTCTTTCACAGAGTGGAATACCTAATCATTTTACTCCTTACCAGAGTTAAATACAATTGATTTACTCTTTACGAGAGTTAAATAATTAAATGTTTTTTTTACTCCTTCTGAGAGTTGAATAATTAAAAGGTTTTACTCTTTACCACAGTTAAAAATAGGGATTAGACAAATGACAGTTTCACATATAAAACATTTATTAAAACAAATAAAATATTAAAATAAATAAAACATTTCGTTTGGCCATGTTCTCCCCAGTCCAGTCAGTCTTTCATTACAGCAGTATAAAATCAACTATAATATATAGATGTTCATCTGAGGCACTGTATGAGCTCTGAACATCGAACGGTGTGCAACATTTCAGCTCAGACATTTTATTTATACACCTTTCCTCACTTGTGGATACTCTGAAAGCATGACGATGCTCATCAAACATCTCTGTAAACATCATGTTTGACAAAAAATAAATCTGGTCGCGACGCAGCACCGTGTTGGTCTGTTGGCTCATCAAATTCAAAATGAAGTGCAGGTGTGTGAGTCGCGGGAGGAGCTTATTTACATCTATCCTGAGTTGAGTTAACACTGATGTCACACCATTTAAATCAGAGGGTGTTAAAAATTACACTTTGGGAGTCGAAATCAACTCCAGGGCGGAGTGATTTGAATCAACAATTAAAAACAACTCCAAACACTTAACCATTACACCAGACAGTGTTAAAACAACACTTTGGGAGTAGTATTAACTCCGATTTCCATCAACTATTTAAAATGACTCCAGACACCTAACCATTACACCAGAAAGTGTTAGAATTGAGTGGTATTAACTCGGGACTGAGTTGGATAACATTGACATGATCAACTCTTTCAAATAACTCCAACACTGAACCCAATTTAAATACAATGGTGTTAAAATGACACATTGGGAGTTGAAATCAACTCTGAAATGTTTAACCCTGGAATTTCAACTCTTTAATTTTTGCTGTGTGGGGAGAAGGAAATGCCAAAATGCCTGAAGTCCAGTGTCAAGTACCCACAGTCAATGATGGTCTGGGGTGTCATGTCAGCTGCTGGTGTTGGTCTACTGTGTTTTATCAAGGGCAGGGTCAATGCAGCTAGGAGATTTTGGAGCACTTCATGCTTCCATCTGCTGAAAAGCTTTCATTTTTCAGCACGACCTGGCACCTGCTCACAGTGCCAAAACCACTGGTAAATGGTTTACTGACCATGGCATTACTGTGCTCAATTGGCCTGCCAACTCTTCTGACCTGAACCCCACAGAGAATCTGTGGGATACTGTGAAGAGGAAGTTGAGAGACACCAGACCCAACACTGTGGATGATCTTAAGGCCGCTATCCAAGCATCGTGGACCTCCATAACACAGTGCCACAGGCTGATTGCCTCCATGCCACGCCGCATTGAAGCAGTCATTTCTGCAAAAGGATTCCAGACCAAGTATTGAGTGCACAGCTGATATGATTAATTGAAGATTGACTTTTTTTGTATTAAAAACACTTTTTTGTATTGGTCGGATGAAATATGCAAATTTTTTTAGATAAGGATTTTTGTTTTTTCTTGACTTTTTTTTTTTTTTTTTTTTTTTTTGCCAAAATCAATATTAAAACAATTAAAAGGCTTGCACTACTTCAGTTGTGTGTAATGTATCTAAAATATATGAAAGTCTAATGTTTATCAGTACATTACAGAAAATAAGGAACTTTATCACAATATGCTAATTTTTTGAGAAGGACTAGTATTACTACTGGTCTAGATTTTGACAGTGGACGAAATGAGTCAGATAGTTGACTTTGTGAAGTTCAACAATTGATTTTCTAAACATGGACATATTATGCTTGGCAGTCCCTATAAGAAATAAATTACAAAATACAATACTTAAATTTGCTCTAATTTTATATTTTTTAAATATAACCATTTTTTCAGACCCACTGGAAAAAAATTGACAAAATGCCCAGCGTGAGCATTATTTTGCACTTACAGTACACGGTGACTCTTAACTGCTTAGACATTTATGTCAAACTACTCTACCAGTTTAATACCAACTGTATCTACTTTACGGAATGTTTGTGAAATGGAGCTAAAGAGTTAAAAATAATGAACATAACGCTCACTCCGTACTTATTTTAAGATACACTGTAAATATTAAATATAGTGTACAGTCACAATGTATGGACAAAGTTTTCCACTGACTGTTCCCTCAATGCTTGATGTGCAGAATTGCCTCGGTGGTTTAACCTTGCTTAGCGGCAGGAGCGGACTGGGACTAAAAAGCAGCCCTGGACTTTGACTCAGCCCAGCCCACAAGAATCACTGTACAAAGGGAAACACAGACCCTGTAGGGGGGTCCGGGGGCATGCCCCCACGGGAGAATTTTTTTTTTTACATTTTATTGTAAAATGCATGAATTTCGTGCACTTTGAGAGAAAAATGAAGCGGCTATGAAGAACTACACATTGCATTATTATACATTTTAACTTGAATACTCACTGAGAAATTAACAGCACAGTCCAGGTCTTAATGTAGAACCAGAAAAGGCAGGAGACTGCCTGTAGCACAAAGAAAACATGGTATGATTTATGATAAATCACAATGAAAAGAGGCTGTAATTATACATTTTAACTTGAATACTCACTGAGAAATGCACTCTCAGGATATCTATGTAGAACCAGAAAAAGGCAGGAGACTATATTTCTTCTGAATTAATATTGCTGCTGGGTGTGCATATGTTGTTTTAAAGCTAATATATTTTTTCTTAGGAGAGGGATAGTAGGACTAGCATACTGTAACTTGACAAGATTGCAAACGGGGACATGGACTAGCTGGCACTAACCCTTTAATTGCCATTTGTTTCATGTAAAATGTAGCTACCTGATGGATAACAATTGCCAATATAACTAGCAAGTAAACCTCTACATCCCTCCTTACTTGCCCTGCGCTTGTCTGGGGAACTTCCACCAGCTCATCATTACCCTCTTCCTCGTCTGTTGTCTCTCCCTGCACCCGCTGCACGTGAGAGCGGCTGCCACTCCCACTCTCACCATCGCCGGGGGCTGGGCTGTTGCTAGCCGGCGTGGCCGTTGCAACCAGACTGCTGCTTGCGAATATGTGTGTCAACTTGTGACATTTCGATGCTTCGCTCTCGAGTTTTTTCAGTTTTTTCTCTCTAACCTTCTCCGTGCCACCCTTCTCTTTTCTTTTTTTGCCACCACAATCCATATTGTTTATCCACGCTTCTCGCTATTTTGCTTCCACAAGGAGTAAGGTTTACCAAAGTAGGCTACTGTGTGCTTTCTTCGTTCGTCTCCTATTAGATTGGCGGTTAACAGCCAGGCGCATTGCTGCCACTTGTCGGATTGGATGCGAACTGTAGGTAATAATAGAGGATAGGGGGGACAAAAACAGTGATGTATGTATGACGGTCCACCTGCCGCTCTGTGATCCTCCAGAAGCTGCAGGTTACCAGTCCGCCCCTGCTTAGCGGAACATTTACAATTCAATGATGTAATCGGAAACCTTGCTAGTTTAATTAATGGATTAGTCAGTGTATCCTAAAACTTGGGTTTATGAATAATATACAGTATATAGCATATAAAATTTATAATCCCCAGCAGGAGCAAACTAAATTGGAGTTATCAAGCCAAAGGTTTCACCCAAATTAAAACATTAGTAAAACAACATTATAAGTGTTTTGTAAACTTGAAATGAAATCTTCTCATGGTGGAGTGACTTATTGCGTATTGGTTTTAACACCTCCGTGTGGGTGGGTGTTTTTTGGTGATTAAGTTGCGCACACACAGTGACAGGCCTGTGTTTGACCTGCAACCACACATTTACAGTACTGCACATGCTGACACACGATGTGGCGCCTTCTCCTCCCCAGCTGTCCCCATGCTACTCTCCAACTGCGGACTGATGAACCAGCTTCAGACGATCCTTTCCTCGTCTTCATCCTCTGCACCATTCGTCCTCTCTTCAGATGCTTCTTCCTCTTCCCTGCTGTGCTGCAGTCATCTACTCCTGTCCTCCCTCATTACTTTGCAACATGAGCTCTCCATCCAGGTACATGTTGTAGCTTTACTGATCTAATTATAAGGCTACAAATTGACATACACAGAAGCAAGACAGAAAAAAATGACGCACATGACATAAAAGACCTTAAATACTAATGACAATACAGGAAGACTGCTGTGTCTTATATTCTTTTTATATTCAAGTCTTATATTTGCAATAAGCATTTAGTTCAAACCAGTTTCTATTGTTTCATGCATCTCTCCATTCATTTAAGGTCCACAAAATCCTCAGTTGGAGCTTGGAAACCGCTGTGCAGCGAATGGTTATTCAGAAAAGAAATACAGACACTATCTTGCTAGGTAACAAACTTAATATTGTCATTCAAAAAAAAAAAATCTAAATAATAAATTGTCACAACACTAATCAGCCAATTTTCAAGACCTCATGCAGTCATGGCCTAAATTATTAGGTCTTATACTCAGGGGTGAAAGTGGGCCAGAACAGTCAGGAACGCAGTTCCGGTATAAGTTACAGGGCCAGAACGCATTTCCGGTATAAGATTGAGGGCCAGAATGCTGTTCCGGTACACGGTGCTTTGATTCCGAAAATATGACGGCAACTGTCAAAACGCTATGTTTAAAAAAAAAAAAATGCTAAGCTGCCACACATACATTTCATCTCCAAGAAGAAAACAATCTACCAACATCAGATTTATATACACAAGTGTTAACAGCAAGCATAATAAAGAGCTTGTGTAGCATCATCCATTTCCACCAATATTTATTATTTATTTTATTCCACGAACGGCATGGAGGTTTCCCCAGCTGCTGCAGTTTTCTGAGTCTGACAATGATTAGTCATGTCAATGTGCGAATACACGCAGCAAAGCAAAACGCCTGGACTCATATATCCGTTCAATTGGGTGTCATACTGACATGTGATCAGCAGCGATAGTTAGCTCTGATTGGTTCAAATGTGCATGTTTTCTGGAGCAGCAAAAAAAAGGTTGAATTGATGCGACAAAAAAGGGCAATACAACATAAAATGGATCAAATTTTTAAGGGCAACGAAAGACATGAGGAGGCTTACTTACACGGTATCATATGTAGTTTTATTTGCTCTCATGGGGAGGTTCAGAACATCTGAGCTGTCAGTGTGCACTTTAGACTTAAATTTGTTCATTTATGTTAGGCTATTTATTCATTTCCTTATGAGGAAATGAGCTTCCTCATATCCGAGCTTCAAAATATATTCCATTTCACTCTACATAATATGTCATTTGTACTTACTTTTCTGAATGTATGTTGCTCATGTCTTTGTTATTAAAAAAAAACAACAACCAAAAAGTACATGTTTACATTAACTTCAACTTTGATATACGTCCTATGTTCTTAAGTAGTTAAAATTGAGATTTGGCATTTAGTATGTGAGGAAATGAGGGAAAATGAAAATTAGGAGCTGGAGGTTGGGGTTATTACTGTTTTTGTTGAAAAAAAAAAAATACAATTTTGAATGAAAATCAGAGGTTTGACAAAAAAAAAAAAAGAAAGAAAAAATATAAATAAATAAAATTTCGGGCTCCGTGGCAACCTTTGCATCTGGGAGTCCTGGCAAGAAATTCTAGCCACTTTCACCCCTGCTTATACTGTCTTTGACAATTCAATTTTTGTAGAAATCCAAAAGCTCGATTCATTTTCATGTCTGTATTGTTTATGTGTGAGGTGGCGTGCTGGATACAAAGACCCAGAGCTGGGAGGAGGTCTCTCATTTTCCCAATTTTTGGACTTTTAAATTTGACAGACATGTTATCAACACTCCTCACTGAGGTTTGTCAATTTATTTCACTTTCAAATCAATCCGTAAATGCACAGAGAGCCAGTAATCATTTTAAAATCAGTGTATTTTGCTTTCCAACTCTGGTCTTTATACATGCTACCAAATTTTATAGTACCATTAATTTCACAATATAGAGCCTACCTGACTATAAGCTGCAAATGTCCATGTATTATTATGCAGTATTTATATTGAACGATGGACATATACATTTTTTCCTTTTCCTATTTTTCTCTTTTCCAGTCAGCTACTTGAGGTTGCTGCAGGCCTTACTCAGTGTTGACTTGAACTCTGCATTGGTATGTGTTACCACTGGACCTGGCTTGGTTGGCCAAACACCTCTGGAAGTTGAAGATGGTGCATTATTCCCTCTCGGCTCCAAAGGGGCTCAGTGCCTCTTAATTGCTCTCAGTGGACTTATTTTACAGGTTGTATGACCTTGGTGGGAGATTGGGTATTCAGTATAATTCCTCCACTGCTTGTATACTTTACTGTTTATATTTTAGTGCAACTCAGCTTGTAAATCTTTCTCTCTCCTTAAATCACTTTTGCTCACTGTACTGCATTGAGCCGGTAGTCACAGACAGACTTGCTGCAATGCTGTTTTGTCATTTTTTACCATATTACCTTATCATACCTTACCTTGTCTTATTACACTTATAACATTTTTACAGACAAATAATACCATTTACAACACTCTAAATTATTAATTAATAAACTCATTTATAACCACAAATTTCCCACATTTCTTTATTATCACATTCCCTAATACAAGCATTTGAAGAATAGCTTAGTTGAACGCGGATTCAGTCTCCAGGTTCTTCTTCAAAACACAATTCTGAGCCAACTTTGAAACATCCACCAGTGTAGGTCGGCTTGCAGATTATGTACTTCTTTGTCTTCTGTCATGGAAGGACAATCAGTCCATCCCTTGCACGTCACAAAGGGAACCCAGCTTTAAACATAGACGAATGGAGTCTGCGGTGAGCACGCCTACAACAAAGCAAACCACCCTTCTTTCAAATGCACTGGCTTGCATACGTCTGCTAAATTGCCAACATTTGTACTAACCCGCCACTGCACACAACTGTGCAGCGAATAATAATAGTGCCCTGTATCTTAAATTGAAATTTAGACAGTACTGCAAGATATGCAACATATAAACTAGCTTACTAGTAAGTGTAGACCTTTCATTAAATCAGCGAGTCATCCTAAAACAAAATACTAGTGCTTGATTATTCATTGTTGCTGTATTATGTCATTTTCTTTTGATGCCTGTGATAGATGGAAGGAAAAAATTGAAAGCATCTCTTCCTCTTCACCTTCTCATCTTTCATTTGTCCTGTGTTTTACCTCTACCCTCGACACCTGTTGCACTCCCATGCCCTTCTATTTTTGCTCCTGAGTGCTTTCTTGTTCTCGCCACTTGAAGATTAGTATAGAAGTGGACTGCCTTTGATATATCCACCTGGCCTACTTGAGTATTTTAGGAAAGAACCGCCACATCAGGAAAAACATTCATTATTAAGTCCTCATCTCAGCTCTCTGGCTGCTCTTCTGTTATCATTTTTAGTTTTGGTTGTATCTGTGCCTGCATTTAAATATACAATAAGCATGTTTTTGTCAAGCCTCTAGATATGCTTTTTCCTTCTTTTTTTATTTTTTATTTGAAGAAAAAGACATGAACTTTATCACACGCATATCAGCTGAAAGAATGCTCTTTAATGAATTAAAAATACACAGAATTTCATTTTTCTGATGTGTAATAGCAGAGAAAAATGCAAATAAAAGCCCAGCATTGGGGTAGACCTATTTTCAATGCCGGTACTATTGTAGTTTTAGTTCCTCATGACATCAATAATACCCATAATCACATGCACCCCTCCTCGAGTCTATCAGTATGTATGTGACTAATGTGTAACTGACATTACAGCATGGCTGCATTCTGTCATTTTTAAGTGTTCACATGTTATTTTCTCCACTATCAGAGGTCTAAACCCTGATTTATGCTTCTGCATTGCGGTGACGGCGGAGCGATGGCGTAGACCCTTCGCCATCATTGCGCATTCGAAGTTCTGCGTCAAGGGAACGTGTTGCTCTGTAATTCACCGCCATGCCACTAGAGGGCTATTGCTTTGTCTTTTTATGGTTTTGGAGGACTTGTCAAATTCCTTTAGTTTTCCTCCGGTCATTGATAGCAATGGCAACATAGATGGAATGTATGTATTTGCAGCTGCAGCTAATCGATATTGAATAACAAATGTTGTTAATACAAATGTTGAAGCGTAGGTGACACAGAAGACGTTTGCGAATGTTTGAAAACGGCGGTGTTATTGTGGCGAACCAGAAACAACGTTCTGAGCGGACAAATCACAGTCCTTCGATGTTCACCTCATGCGGATTGACGTGTAACAGGATTTTTACGGCTACGGCGTAGGGTTGTAAATCGGGTCTGCGTTATCGGCGTAGGTCCGCCGTCACCGCTACGCAGAAGCATAAATCAGCCCTAAGAAATTCCCTATTTGCATACTGAAATAGTTTCAGCAACCATCTTTCACATGAAGGTTATCTATACTAAGTATTGTCTTTCCCTTAAGGATGTACATTTAGTCACATGGCATTTCAATAATATGTAATTCTTCCCATTTTGTTCCTTTAGAAGAATGAGCTACTGTTAAGAGCCTCAGTCAACTGCCTAAGTTCCGTGCTGGGATTCCTTCAGAGGAAATATCCTCAGACAGGTAAAATTTGCTTTTATTAATTAACTCAAATTATTTGAAAATGTATGTCCGCTCTGGCCTTTCAGTATATTGTACTGCTAGCCCCAATCTTAGTCTTCCCCAGACTGTTGGATTCTATTTGAGCTGTCATAGAGCCCTCTCACGTAGCCTCATTTTCAAACCATGGGAAAAGACAAGACAACCCTAATATAAGGTTAACAGTTGTGTTTCTGTTTAACTATAATCAAAGCTAATGACAACAGTAATGTAGAAATAAAGACAAAATAAACCTAATCGGTTTCCAATTATGCGGGCATGCAAAAAATCGGCAGGGGTATGCGATTTAAACGTACGTTACTGATCTAACAAGTGTATGATTTTTTTAAAATACAGTGGGGCAAATAAGTATTTAGTCAACCACTAATTGTGCAAGTTCTCCCACTTGAAAATATTAGAGAGGCCTGTAATTGTCAACATGGGTAAACCTCAACCATGAGAGACAGAATGTGGGGGGAAAAAAACAGAAAATCACATTGTTTGATTTTTAAAGAATTTATTTGCAAGTCATGGTGGAAAATAAGTATTTGGTCAATACCAAATGTTCATCTCAATACTTTTTTATGTACCCTTTGTTGGCAATAACGGAGGCCGAACATTTTCTGTAACTCTTCACAAGCTTTTCACACACTGTTGCTGGTATTTTGGCCCATTCCCCATGCAAATCTCCTCTAGAGCAGTGATGTTTTGGGGCTGTCGTTGGGCAACACACTTTCAACTCCCTCCGCAGATTTTCTATGGGGTTGAGACCCGGAGACTGACTAGGCCACTCCAGGACCTTGAAATGCTTCTTACGAAGCCACTCCTTTGTTGCCCTGGCTGTGTGTTTGGGATCATTGTCATGCTAAAAGACCCAGCCACGTCTCATCTTCAATGCCCTTCCTGATGGAAGGAGATTTTCACTCAAAATCTCTCGATACATGGCCCCATTCATTCTTTCCTTTACACAGATTAGTCGTCCTGGTACCTTTGCAGATTAGTCGTCCTGGTCCCTTTGCAGAAAAACAGCCCAAAAGTATGATGTTTCACAGTGGGTATGGTGTTCTCCGGATGCAATTCAGTATTCTTTCTCCTCCAGAAAGAGAACCTGTGTTTCTACCAAAAAGTTTTATTTTGGTTTCATCTGACCATAAAACATTCTCCCAGTCCTCTTCTGGATCATCCAAATGCTCTCTAGCGAGCCGCTGACGGGCCTGGACGTGTACTGGCTTCAGCAGGGGTACACGTCTGGCAGTGTAGGATTTGAGTCCCTGGCTGCGCATTGTGTTACTGATAGTAACCTTTGTTACTGTTGTCCCAGCTCTCTGTAGGTCATTTACTAGGTCCCCCCGTGTGGTTCTGGGATTTTTGCTCACCGTTCTTGTTATCATTTTGACACCACGGGGTGAGATCTTGCATGGAGCCCCAGATTGAGGGAGATTATCAATGGTCTTGTATGTATTCCATTTTCTAATAATTGCTCCCACAGTTGATTTCTTTACACCAAGCGGTTTACCTATTGCAGATTCAGTCTTCCCAGCCTGGTGCAGGTCTACAATTTTGTCTCTGGTGCCCTTCGACAACTCTTTGGTCTTGGCCATAGTGGAGTTTGGAGTGTGACTGACTGAGATCGTGGACAGGTGTCTTTTAACCGATAATGAGTTAAAACAGGTGCCATTTATACAGGTAACGATTGGAGCCTCGTTAGACCTTGTTAGAAGAAGTTAGACCTCTTTGACAGCCAGAAATCTTGCTTGTTTGACCAAATACTTATTTTCCACTCTAATTTGGAAATAAATTCTTTGATGTTGACAATTACAGGCCTCTCTGATGTTTTCAAGTAGGAGAACTTGCACAATTGGTGGTTGACTAAATACTTCTTTGCCCCACTGTACATTTTTTGTACAGTGTAAAATATGATAAGTTCACTTTAATTAGAAAAAAAACAACAACATGCTGCCTTAAAAATGTAATTTATGTTACTTACATTAATTAGATGCAATTTACTTAATTATTTCAAATTTCAAAAATTCAAATTAAACTTGATAATTGAATTATAGTAAACTTTATTTTGAATTTTCTGTACTGAAGCGATACCTTAGTTAGCTTTAGTGCTGCCCATTCATCATTTGCAGGTGAACTTCATTTTTATACCTGAAATAATTCTACAATATAAACAAAACATGCTAATTTAATTAATAACACATTTTCAAACAGCAATGACCCTACCCCTAAACAAATGAAGGGAGAACACTCACTGGATTAACTCAGTAGAATTAAACTTTATTTTAAAATGCTCAACAATGCATTCAAGACACAAGAGACTTTGGCTCTTGACATACTGCTTAATGTTTTGTTGATGCTTGGTTTGAAATGAACAAACATAGTATAACCAGAGGTCTGTTCAACACCTTTACCTACATCACATCGATTTGGTAAAAACTGTATCACAAAAGTGAGTACATCCCTTGAATTTCTGCAAATATTCAAGTTTATCTTTTCATGGGACACCACTGACAAAATGACACTTTGACACAATGAAAAGTAGTCTGCGTGCAGCTTATATAATAGAGTTAATTTATTTTCCCCTCAAAATAACTCAAAATATAACCATTAACTCATTCACTCCCAGTCATTTACACCGGAGCAAGGCCCTTCGCTCCCGGCTGTTTTACTGGATTTTGACTGATTTTGCAAGGCTCTCAGAAAATTCTGTTGTATTGCTATATAAACTTGGAACCCACCAAAAGAAAGATTAGACTCTCTTCTTTCAGCAGAAAAAAAAGTTAGTTCATATCTTTTTCCATTCTTTAGAAATCAGCATTAGAAAATAGCTTAGTTTGAGCAATTTTCAAATTTCTGATGAAAAAAAAGAGAAATTGAGCTTTTTGTGAAAGCATACATTTCAAACATAACTATGAGTTCAACACAGCTATTTTTTGCTTTAGTTACATCCCAAACATCTGAATAATGTTTTCCTTTTACAAAATAACATACACAACAAGACACATAGAGCTTTTGATCGCAAAGTAACAATTTATTTACACATAACTAAACTATTGAACTGTTGCACTATTTGCACCCATAACAACGGGGAAGGCTCTCGGCTGCACCCTGCAATCTGATGAGTCCGGATCAAGAACCGTCTCACTTTTTTCATCATCTTCATTGTTGGTTTCAACTTCGGGCTCAGGAGTAACGCAACGTGAGCTCCGCAGAACGTGTGTGGAACCTGACGCTGTTGTGGCCGTCACCGTCACTCCTCCAGTGTCGTTTGCCTTTTTTTCCGATCGTTCTCCACATTTTTCTCAAATTCTCACGCGTCTTCACAAGATCCTTCCAACTTCCATTTCCTGACTATTTTTCTTCACTTACTTTCTTGGCCCGAGAAAAATGCGCTACTGCCCTCCAGTGGCCAGTTTTATTGCTAAAATGAGTTTTGAGCATTGTGTATTGCAATTTAGGTGCAACAGAACCTAAAGATGCCTCTTGTAAAAAAAAAAAAAAAAAAACGTAAGACGTATGAATAAGTTTTTTGGACACTGAAACAATTGAAAATAGAATGTATTTATACGTTTTTGGGAGCAAATGTTAATATTAGGGGCTGTTTAATTTATCGCGTTAACGGGTGGTCATAAATTTTTAAATTAATCACGTTAAAATTACTTAAAAAAAAACTAATAAATTGCAAAAATACATTTATTATTAAAAAGCTTGTCTGGCGGCGACCAGGTGAGGCGTACAAAGATAAGTGTGTCATGCCTACAGTCAAGCATGGTGGTGGGAATGTCATGGTCTGGGGCTGCATGAGTGCTGCAGATGTTGGAGAGTTACATTCCATTGAGGGAAACATGATCACGGACATGTACAGTGAAATACTGCAGGAGAGCATGAGCCCCTCCCTCCAGAAACTGGGTCTCAGGGCAGTGTTCCAGCATGACAATGACCCCAAACACACCTCCAAGATGACCACTGCTTTACTGAAGAGGCTGAGGGTAAAGGTGATGGACTGGCCAAGCATGTCTCCAGATTTTAACCCAATAGAACATCTTTGGGGGATCGTCAAGCGGAAGGTGGAGGTGCGCAAAGTCTCAAATATCCGGCAGCTCCGCAACGTCTTCATGGAGGAGTGGAAGAGCATTCCAGTGGCAACCTGTGAAGCTCTGTTCAACTCCAAGCCCAGGAGAGTAAAGGCAGTTCTGGATAATAGTGGTGGCCACACAAAATATTGACAGTTTACATGTTGTACGTATGTTAATATTGACAGCTTTCACTAAGGGGTGTACTCACTTTTGTTGCCAGGGGTTTAGATAATAATGGCTATATTTTGAGTTATTTTGAGGGGGAAATAAATTAACTATATTTTATAAGCTGCACACAGACTACTTTTCATTGTGTCAAAGTGTCATTTTGTCAGTGTTGTCCCATGAAAAGATATACTTAAATATCTGCAGAAATGCGAGGGGTGTACTCACTTTTGTGATATACTGTAAATATTGTAGCGAGCGACATAGAAAAGAATGACAGAGACTGGCTTTTGTTAATAACACTTGCTGTTCTTGTGCCCCATACACAGCACAACCCTAAGAAGCAGCACACTTTATTGAACAGAACACACATGACATAACAACAGCAACCAATACTCTCAGCCGTGGTTTGCACCACAACCCATCAACCATTGTGGCGGAACAGATAAATAACAGTCGCTACAATTAAAGATCGATCGGGTCCGATCACGTCATTTTCAAAGTATCTGAATCGGCAAAAAAATATCGGACATGCCTTTTTTAATTTTTTTTTTTTTTTTTAAATTTAATTCGTTTTCTAATTGTATTTAACGTTACAGACAAAATGTCTTACACTCATCCAGAGTAGTTTTGGCTTAAAGTAGGGCTATCAATTTTTTTGCGTTAACGGCGTTAATTTTTTTTTTTAATTAATCACGTCAAATAATTAACGCATGCGCTGCACGACCCACTCACGCATTGTCGCGTTCAATCTATAAAGACGCTGTTTTACCTATAGATAGCGCTTAAAGGCAGCGTGTAATGAGTAAAGAGAATTTTGACAGCCTTTGGAGCCACTTTTTATGTGGCTAAAGCCTTACAATACCTCTCTCAGCAATTATAAATATCGTGGGAGGCAATGTGGGGAAGAAAGGTATTAGTTGATCATTTTCTTATCACCCTATGTTCTTTCCCAACGCAGAGAAGATATACTGTATCAATTGGTGCCCTTACGCACAGTCATGGTTTCACTTCCCATCATGCATTTGGGCAGAAGTTAAATGGCTGCAGTATCATTTACTGAAAGCTCAACAAATACACTAGATGGCAATATTTAGTCACAATATACAAAGTCACATTTATCCTTTAAGAATTACAAGTCTTTCTATCCGTGGATCCCTCTCACAGAAAGAATGTTAATAATGTAAATGCCATCTTGAGGATTTATTGTCATAATAAACAAATACAGTACTTATGTACTGTATGTTGCATGTATATATTCGTCCGAGTTTTATTCATTTTTTTCTTAATGCATTTCCAAAATGTATATGATCGGGAAAAATTATCGGGAATGATTGGAAATGAATCGGGAGCAAAAAAAAAAAGGAATCGGATCGGGAAATATCGGGATCGGCAGATACTCAAACTAAAACGATCCGGATCGGATCGGGAGCAAAAAAAAACATGATCGAAACAACCCTAGCTACAATATTTTATTCTCTTATAAATCGTCACTTTGCCATATACAACAAGGCAACGGGATTGTTTATAACATAATATTTACTTACCAAATCGATGTGTAGTAAGTGAAGGTGTTGAATACAGCTCTGATTGACCGTGTGGTTCAGCGTGGTGTGAGAAAAAGCACGAAATAGACAAGGCAGATCTGCGCATGTCTGAAAGAACAGTGGGTACAAAAAATAATTTTTGTAATTTGACTAAATTGAAATACTTCACGTTAGGTATGTTTTCCAGCCTCAAATTACTACTCACCTTTTAAAAATGAGTGTTTACAACAGGTTGATAAAAATTGAGTTTGGTTCACTTATCATATTAATTAAGTTGTATATTAGTGTTTTCAGTGTACATAAACGCTGCCAAGACTAAGGGTGCTAGGAGCAAGTGCAGAGCGCTCATTCTTTCCGCAGAGCCAAGCGCTGGTTAAAATGTTTCACCACGGATGTGCACCTGTGCTCTGCTGTCCACTGTATCCACAAACAGTATCCCTGCTGCCTTGACTCTGTGGTCCTCTTTTTATACAAAAGTATTTTTGTTAGTCTGCCTCAAATCGAATGAAGTTCAAAAAGGTGAGATCTTTAAACCTGGAGTGGTATTTTTTGTTCACTTGGTCAGATGGCTAAATAATGTTTGGAACTTAATATTTGATCTGCATAGTCAGTTTATACTGTTCTGAAACCGTTATTGAATATGGGATATATATAAAATTAAGACAGCATAAGTCTGCGTGACCTAAATATGTTAAATTTCACTGGTGTGATTTAACAATTCTGTGCTTGTTTAAGGCTAGTTAACCTGAGCAGTGCAAGGTCAAGTTTGCCACAGGGAAGCAAAGCTTTTTACAAGTTAACTCCAAGCCCAGCATTAATGAGAGCCCTTGGTTTGGAGTGAGACACGGGGGCGGGTGCAGTAAGGTTACAATCAAACTTTGCTAGCAACTTGAAAACTGCAAACTCCTCCAGTTTAACCCTGTTTTAAAAGCGGCTGTGTAATACTTTACCTTTCACGTTGTTTTGTTTTTAGAGTTTTGCTGTTCACCATTAATGATATCCAACAAAGAAACTTTGAAAATATTTGACATTGATGTGACATATGAACATACAGTGTTTGCCAAACGTATTGGCACCCCTGCAATTTTTTTTCTCACAGAAAATGATTGCAATTACAAATACTTTGGTCGTAATGTCTTCATTTATTTTGCTTGTAATGAAAAAACACAAGTGAGAATGAAATGAAAAAAAAAAAAATCATGATCATTGTACACAAAACTCCAAAAATGGTCCGGACAAAAGTATTGGCACCCTCAGCCTAATACTTGGTAGCACAACCTTTAGACAAAATAACTGCGAACAACCGCTTCCGATATCCATCACTGAGTTTCTTACAATGCTCTGCTGGAATTATAGACCATTCTTCTTTGGCCAACTGCTCCAGGTCTCTGAGATTTGAAGGGTGCCTTCTCCAAATTGGCATTTTCAGATCTCTCCAATGGTGTTCTATGGAATTCAAGTCTGGACTCATTGCTTGCCACTTTAGAAGTCTCCAGTGCTTTCTCTCAAACCATTTTCTCGTGCTTTTTGAAGTGTGTTTTGGGTCATTGTCCAGTTAGAAGACCCATGACCTCTGAGGGAGACACAAGCTTTCTCACACTGGGCCCTACATTATGCTGCAAAATTTGTTGGTAGTCTTCAGACTTCATAATGCCATGCACACGGTCAAGCAGTCCAGTGCCAGAGGCAGCAAAGCAACCTCAAAATATCTGGGAACCTCTGCTATGTTTGACTGTGGGGACAGTGTTCTTTTCTTTGAAGGCCTCGTTTTTTTCCCCTTTAAACTCTGTTGATGCCTTTTCCCAAAAAGCTCTAATTTTGTCTCATCTGACCAGAGAACATTCTTGCGAAATGTTTTTGGCTTTCTCAGGTAAGTTTTGGCAAACTCCAGCCTGGCTTTTTTATGCCTCTGGGTCAGAAGTGGGGTCTTCTTGGGTATCTTAATATAGAGTCCCTTTTCGTTCAAACGCCGACGGGTTGACACTGTTGTACCCTCGGACTGCAGGACAGCTTGAACTTTTTTGGATGTTAGTCGAGGTTCTTTATCCACCATCCGCACAATCTTTCGTTGAAATCTCTCATCAATTTTTCTTTTCTGTCCACATCTAGGGAGGTTAGCCACAGTGCCATGGGCTTTACACTTATTGATGACACTGCGCAAGGTAGACACAGGAACATTCAGGTCTTTGGAGATGGACTTGTAGCCTTTAGATTGCCCATGCTTCCTCACAATTTTGCTTCTCAAGTCCTCAGACAGTTCTTTGGTCTTCTTTCTTTTCTCCGTGCTCAATGTGGTACACACAAGAACACAGGGCAGCGGTTGAGTCAACTTTAATTAATTTTAACTGGCTGCAAGTGTGATTTAGTTATCGCCACCACCTGTTATGTGCCACAGGTAAGTAACAGGTGCTGTTAATTACACAAATTAGAGAGGCATCACATGATTTTTCAAAGGCTGCCAATACTTTTGTCCTGCCCATTTTTGGAATTTTGTGTAAAATGATACTGATTTAATTTTTTTTCATTCTCTTTTGTGTTTTTTCATTGCAAGCAAAATAAACGAAGATATTACTATCAAAGCATTTGTAATTGCAATCGTTTTCTGGGAGAAATCGAGCATTATCTGACAGAATTGCTGGGGTGCCAATACTTCTGGCCAGCACTGTATTGAAGTAGCACGAATCTGTTGACTAAAATATCAACAAAGAGACATTGTAACAATACTTCTTCTTTTGCACTTTGCTGATAATAATAATAAAACTGCAAATACAGCTAAGGCTCGGATGGTGGAACATGGTTGTCTTGTGAATAAAGGGTTGGTGATTCAAATCTCGACTCTACAGTGTAATGTAAAAGATTCCCTGAGCGAGAGAATGACTGATGAATTGCCTCCAGGTTGGCATTTTAAAAGTAAAACTGTTTTCAACTGTCTTACATAGTTAAACAATGAATATAATACATACATTCTCATCAATCTTCAAAAATCCGTGTTCTTACAATTCTTTCAGTCTGAAGTTATATTTCACAAACCAGTAGCACAACAGACGTCGACACTTTCCATCATGACATTTCTAGCTGATGACTCATATGTACAATAGATCCGTTTCAGAAGAAAAGGTTTTGGTGAATTTGATCACGCATGATGGCTTTACATGGCCATGGCAAAGTTCTGTGCTTGAAGTAGCTCCCATCTAATTTACCCATCAAATAGAAGGACATTCCCGAGTGGGCCTCATTCAGACGTCCCTCACCTGTCCATGCCGTTGCTAACTTTTCTCCTCATCTTCACAAAAAGCGTCCATAGCTTTATCAAGTATGATGCCACCTCTGCTTCACTTGACATTGCAAAATGATTTGGTTGTCATACATGCTTTGAGGCCTTTACAAATACATGTATCGAAACATCCCCATCTTTTTTCTTGATTTCCAGAGTTATCGGTGTGTGTTGTGTTTTGTCTGTGTGCTTTTATTTTTTAGCCAATTATGTGGTTTCTCAGCCATGGAGTCGATTCCTCCTCTATTCCCTGCATTGCTCAGGAAAGAGCTTCCTCCTGCACCCAGCCATTCTCAGGGTTATCACACTTGTAAGATGTTACACGCGCCTCACATCTTCAACTCAAGCATCATTCATGGAGGTTTTACTTTACAAAAATATTATCCGTGAGAAAGAAATATAATACATACACTAAAAATCAGATCTGTGGATGAAAGTCCATTTTTGTTGCAACGTCAATTATCAACTAGTTTGTGTCCTGTGCAGTTCATGCGGCATGGCAGTCAGGTGGTTCTGTGGGAGCATCACTTACTCCAAGTGATGGATGCAGTAGAGAAGAATGGTGTTAAGAAACTCAGTCAGGAAGCTTCACAAGCCCTCAGGCTACTACTTACACAGGTACTCATGCATGTCTGTGGTGACCATGAACTATTTATAAAAACACGATCATACAAATGCATTTGCACGCAAACAGATTGGTGAGGTGAGAGACACACTTAAGACTAGAGAACTAATGTGAAACTGCTTATTCTGGAATTTACCATTACAGTATATCTATTAACAAGCCATAAATCTCAGAGAATGTCGTTAGGAAAGATGAGAAAAAAATTGGAACTTTTTGTCAAATCATATAAACGCCTTATTTGTTATTGTAAAAAATCAAGCATACAAAGAAATAAATTCCCAAACCGGTGCAGCGAGGTTTATGCCTGCACGAAAATCCAGAAGCGCTGATTTTAAACTCGTATGAATATAGAGCCCACGGTGTTGGTTCAGTTTGGTTCAGCCTGCTTTGACATAAACATTCGCATAATGTTGTCTTTTGACTGCCTCACACTGGTACACACACTACGTACATTAGTAGAGAACAAATTATTTTTGTTTTCCAACAATTCAACCATGTTTGTAGTCCTGTAGTGTACTGTCAGACTAATTCTGTTCTTACCATTGCTTGCTCTGGTGGAGAATGCTCTCATGAATCACTAGTTATTTCACTTTGAAAAATAAAATCACTACTTATTCTGACCCCATTATTCTACATTTGCTAGCCACACCACCATCCCCACATAGTTTTTGTTATCTTTGTCCTTTCGCATTGATCTTAATTATTAAATAATGATTAATGAATGGTTTGGAAGTGTTATGTGCAGCATAACTATCTAAGCTCAATGAGATTTTTTTTTAACTGTTTCTAAATAATTGATGAAATCCACTCTTTAACTCTAATGATAGTCAAAAAGCGAAAGGAGTGTTAGCTATAATTGGTTCAGCTGCAGAGGAAACCTTACATTATTAAAGTCTCAAATTTGCGTTCTCCTTGTCAAAAATGCATGTCGAGTTGGTGTTAATTATCCCCGTAGTTGCCTATGTGGGTGTTTGAGTATAAAATACACAGTTGAGAGCATCTGTATTGGCGTTTGGTTCTACTTTCACATGTCAAAGGGGAAATGCTTATCATACATAGCTCAGAGGAAGTAGAGTGACAGAATGATGGCCTTCGCCAGTGGAATCATGAACTACGGGAACACAAGCGCCTGCCTGCTTATTTGCATGACAGGGTTTGTACAATGGGACAGGCTTCGGTGTGGCGCACACTTGATTTGAGTCTTGCTCTGTCATCACCTCTACTCCCACCCAATCTCACACACACACACCCACATAGCTGTTATTCATCTGCCTGTATTCTGTAGTGAAATCTCATTTTGTCGTGAAGTATTCTACACCTACGAGCAAACTGGCGTAACAGCATTTTTTTCTCGCATGCCCTTGAGTTCATGAGCATAACTGACTATGTGCGTGTGTTTTTTCTACTTTGATAATATGCACTATAGTATGAATGAATACCACTGTTGTTGTTCTTATACAGAAAAAATGAGAAGATGCTAGGGTCATTTTGACATTCTTCAACTATAAACTTTTTGGATGCATGAACATTCATTCGCCCCTCCCATTCAAAATTGGATTGGACGTCTACCGTCGTCAATGGCAGTGAAACAAGCTCACTCAATGCCAGCAATCCCAGTTACAATGGATTGGATTTCCCTAATTGTCAATCGGGGTGAATGATTTAATTGGATGATCATCAAGATTGGTGGGAGGGTGCATCTTGAACAATGAAAGAACGAGTTTATGTTTTCGAAGCCTCAAAATCAGGTGCCAGCGAATGAACGAACATCCCTCCCACTTCAAATGGATTGGATGTCTAGCTCAGTTAATGGCAGCCGATGAGTTGAGCATTGTCTGACCAAGCCATAAAATGATAACTTTACATTCAAGTGAGAAATTTAGCATTAAAATATAGACTAGTATATGATGAAAAACACAGACAAGGCTGAAAAGGCTGTAATTTAAGCAAAAAGAACTGTTGTGTTTGATAGAACAGTATAAGTATAGTAATAGCAGTTTCATTCGCATGAAGCCCCCAAACTATTTTTAATTTGTCCGTTTTACCCTGAAGAGGCCCGTTTACAGACACCGCGCAACCGCTTTTGTTTCAACCCACCCATAAAAAGAAGGTAAGTAATTATATAATTCAAAATGTTTGTCATTTTTAGCTTAGAATCATTAATTGATGTCTAATATTTAGTTTAAAAAAAAAAACGACTATAAAATTTTTCACTCGCATATTTTAAACAAATTACGTCACAATGAAAAAAAGTCTGTAAATACATCGACCTTGTAACTATCGCTTAATTGTATTTTTTTTGTTACTGTCGCATTTTCCCTGATATTTTAGATGATAAATAATTGATCCCAAGAAAAGTTGAAAAAAAGTTAAAAAGGGAAAATTTTGAAAATCTCAACCGCTCCTTGATGTCTGCGATTTCTGCGCTGCGTCCCTTGCTATATTACCGTGTTTCAGCCATAAAATCCCCCAAAAGTCTGGCTGTTGCCATTCACAGCTGTGTTTTGACACTCAGTGAGACATGCTACACAGTTTTTGGATCGAAACAAGGTAAGTACGCTATAATATCTCGTTAAAATCAATGTGTCTTTAATTATGCCTCGAGTTAGGGTTGAGGGGTTTTAATTTTTTTTTAATGCACTCCTGTTCAAATTTTTCCTTCCCTCAGAAAATTGAGATTTTAAGCTTTTCAATGATGTATCACACATGCATATTGGACAATATTGAAATTTGGCCAAATTGGTTTTACGAGATTGCAGTGCTGGTGCTGGATTGTGTCACCCGTGTTAGTGGAAACCCGTCATGGCACACCTTTAAAACTGGCTGACTGTCAGATGAGTAGCAATTTGAGGCAGGCAATGAGTCACATGTACTGAGTGAGCCACTGCTCTAGTCCTATTTAATCCATGTTTTTCCATTTAAAAATTAGCTACTCTAATCATCCTTTGGACAATGTTTGTGATGCTGGGACTGGAGTGGTTTTACATGCCATCCCATTGCTTGCGAGCTTGTCATGTTATATTCTCTTGTTCTTAAGCACTTATATTTTTCTTTGAATTTCAGTCAATTAAACTGCCTATCTTTTATTGTTCTTTTATTCAGATGCAGAGTTGTGTCTTTCAGCCTCCACCCACTGAGGAACACAAGCAGAGAGTGAAGAGGGTGATGGAGTCCCTGGACACACTGCCGCCTTTTGAGAGCTTGCCCTGCGATATCCTGTATCCCGAATTTCAAATGAAAATTTCTAGTATCCGATTTATTCATTAATCTGAGCAATACATCTGCACACACACGCACACACACACATAAATAAGGAAATTCTTAAATTTCAGGTTACATTCAGGTTAAACGAAAGCATACCTACTCCCTCCACAATGAAAAAACTTCAGAAGCTGGCGCTTTTGCCATGAATTTTTGTCTTTTTACAATGCAGACTTCAAAACAAGCTACCAACTCTCAAAGGCACACAACAGTTCTTTATGACTTAATTATTGCTTAACTCATTTTTTTAGACATGTTGGGAGTGTTTCCATCTGTCTGTCTGACTTCGCCGTGAGCAGTGAAAGTTTTTTTTGAAAATTGACAGGTTTAGAAAGCATTTTGCCATTCCAGTGTGTCTATTAGTATCAGATAGTTTTACATTTTCTGATAACAAATACTATGATTAGATAGTCTTACATTAGTGTTATGTTCTGCTTTTTGGTCCTTGTAGTCATGTTCAAGGCAACAGCGGTTTTACACATAATAGATTTTCTGTCAATACAAAACTGCTATTCCTTTACAGAAAGCAAATGCAATTAGGCAGTTCTGTTTCAGTCACTGAAGTTTGAATAAGAATGCTTGATCTTTTTTTAATACCAAATAAATCTGGAGAACCCTCTAAAATACTGTAATATTTTTCTGTTGTCCCACCTCCTGATGACTAATTTGAATCTCAAATATAACAACTACCATGATGTTTTAATGTCACAAATACTGCCCTGCCCAAAAAGTACCATTGCTGTCTCTTGAGGGAAATGTTGTTTTAACAGACATATAATAATTTTCCCACCATAAGGCACACCTGACTATAAGCCGCCACCCACCAAATTTGACACCAAAACGACATTTGTTCATAGATAAGCCGCACTGGACTATTAAGCCGCAGCTGTCCTCACTGTATTATGGGATATTTACGCCAAAAGATATTAACCGGTAACACATTATTTGACAGCGGCATCATACGACCTGTCATAAGACCAAATTAACCACCATGAAGCTTTGAACCAACTGGCTGCTAATCTTCATTGCATAAAGAATCTTCATTTGGTAATCACTGCTCCCTTGGGGGAGACAGTCAACCTCTTCTGCCACCTGCTGTCAACACTCTTGTTGTCCAACATGCCTCCTAGCATGCATTGCAGCACTACAGATATAAATAACAATCAAAATTCATGTTCTGTGCTAATTATTTCTTCAGTTACTGTTCCAGTTGTTTCAGTAATTGCTAGTTACGGTATTTGGTAAAACTTTGACAGTGGCACCATAAGACTGTCATTAGACAATCATAACTATGACACTGTCATAGTATTCATGAACGCTTATAACAGATGTCATTTAGTGGTATCTGGCAAATTATCTCACTTTTGAATGGATGTAAAAGATTTGAGCTGGATATAAATGGAGTTAGTGACACAATTTGCCGGATGACACCTAATGACATCTGTAATAAGCATTCAGTAAGGCCCGTGATAGTGTCATGTCATAATTATGACTGTCTTATGACGCCACTGTCAAATAAAGTGTTACCTATTAACCCAAATAATTCAACAAATAAGGCACACTGGACTAAAAGCCGCAGGATTCAAAATGAAGGAAAATTAAGGGGAAAAGTAGCGGCTTATTTCTTTTTGAAAATATATTTATTTTTGAAGCAACTTATTTTTAGAAGAAATAATAAAGACAAAAACGTCCTAGTCAAAATGTGGCCGAAACACAAATCAACATTAGTTCAATCAAAAAAAAAAAGACTCCAATCAAACAAAAAGTTATATCAAAGAAAAATAGCTTTCACATGCATTTTTTTTAAAGTTTCAATTTAATTTTTACATTCAAACACATTTTTTTTATTGAAGCGACTTTTTTTAATTGAAAATATGTTTTGATTGAGGCAACTTTTTAAAAATTTATTCAAGCAACTGTTTTTTTTGGGGGGGGGGTTGAATAATAAAGACACAAATCTACCTCTGTATGGCTCCGCCCAGGCGATACAATTTTTGTCTGGGGTAAATACATTGGCACGACACCGGCGGGCGTACCATATTCAATGAATGACGATCTTGGCGAAAAGTATTTTATGATTTAGAATTCCCATCAAGAATAATGGGAAAAAAAACACGCTCATTGTCAACTTATTATTATAAATATTCTTTTAAGTTAATTTTAACGCTGACACTTCGTTTCGGGGTCATCAACATGTTGTGCCCCCCCTGCCCCAAAAGTCAAACTCCGCCTATGGGCCCATTTCGCAAGTCAAAAAGGGGTCAATGTAAGTCTGAACATATTGAACGTACAGTACTGTAATTCACTTAATAATGGTAGAGTTAATGCTACCCTTACTACATGGGAAGACAATATAAATTACCTATAAAATTGAAGTCATCATATAATGCAAATAGGGTTGCTTAAAAGTTGGTCGGGACAATTTAAGCATCCTGAAAAGTTGGTAATGTTATGTCCCTACCATCCCTATGCAAACCTACGCCCTTGTGTTCTTCCACATCCTTACCAGGGAATTTGGCACCAGGGACATCATTTTTGGAAAAAAAATTGGTAGGTTTAGCTCAGTAAACATCTCGTTCATACACTATTTCCATGCATTTACCATTAGGGACAAACAAGAGGTTGACCCGCCTAGCAACAGTTGCTAACGTCATGAACATTGATGAGCAAAAGTGACGTGTTTCTTGCGGTACACCATTCTGGAATGTCACATTTATTCATTGTTTATTGCGTATGCCATTTTCTTTTATTTTGGCAATTGGGCGGAAGCGGCGGTACGGAAACGGAACGTAACCCCGGTGGTGTCTTCTTTATACAATTCCGGAAAGAAACCATTGGCCGTGAGCTGTCATTCGTTGGAGGGAGCCTGCCGGTTCGATCGTGTCATCGGCGGAGTGGAGCAGCCGTGAGTGCTGTCCAAATGTAAATGAACCATTGCAACGCTATACGTGTTTGTCAACCGAGAATCGTCGTTGGCAAAAGGACTTTTCTGTCCATCTTTTCAGTGTGCTTGAATTGAAGATTAGGGCGGGAAGGCGGAGATTGAACGAGACTATTTCGAATCACGGGTCAACGCGGTGAGTGATAAGCGACTTTCATTTATTTAGTCCGATATCATGTTCGCTGAGACATCCAACGTTGTTCCCATCTAAGATTTTTGCTTTTTGTAATGAATACACGTGTGCAGATATGCAAGGCAGATATTTAAGGCTTGAAATAAGTAAATAAACTGAAAAGTGAAGGTTATAATTGAATTATCGGCACTCGACTGTTTTATAATCTAGTTTTAAACCACTGGGAGTAGAGCAGTAGCATCTTCAAACACAGGATGCATGTTTTAGTGATTTTAAGCAGAATATTAAAACAAGTACAACTTAACTGTAGAATTAAAATCCGTGAGGTTTTTATTTTTTTATGGGAAAAAATGGGATTTTTGAATTCCTTTCAGAAGACTAAAACTAAGCCTCTGCGCCACAGGAGATTGTCATTGCCTGGAAGGGACTTGAGCACACTCCACTGGCCTTGGAGTTAAACACACTTTGAATTTGGAGCATCAGCTGAAGCAAAATCCATCCAGGTAAAAGGAGAATTTAGCATGGATATTTTCTGATGTAAATCAATTTAGTTGAACATAGGGGTGTGACAATATGTCAATACAGTGTACCACAAAAGTGAGTATACCCCTCGCATTACTGCAGATATTTAAGTATATCTTTTCATGGGACAACACTGACAAAATGACACTTTGACACAATGAAAAGTAGTCTGTGTGCAGTTTATATAATAGTTAATTTATTTCCCCCTCAAAATGACTCAAAATATAGCCATTAATATTTAAACCCCTGGCAACAAAAGTGAGTACACCGCATGGGACCTACGTACATCCCTAAATGTCCAAATTGAGTACTGCTTGTCATTTTCCTTCCAAAATGTCATGTGACTCATTACAGGAGTGCTGTCAGCATTGCTGCAGAGATTGAAGAGGTTGGGGGTCAGCCTGTCAGTGCTCAGACCATACGCCGTACTCTACATCAAATTGGTGTGCATGGCTGTCACCCCAGGAGGAAGCCTCTTCTGAGGACCGTACACAAGAAAGTTCGCAAACAGTTTGCTGTAGACATGTCAACAAAGCACATGGATTATTGGAACCATGTCCTATGGTCTGATGAGATGAAGATTAATTTGTTTGGTTCTGATGGTCTCAAGCATGTGTGGCTGCGACCAGGAGAGGAGTACAAAGATAAGTGCCTACAGTCAAGCGTGGTGGTGGGAATGACCCCCCCCCCCCCCCACCACCACCACCTCTACAATCTCTGCAGCAATGCTGACAGCACTCCTGTAACAAGTCACATGACATTATGGAGGGAAAATGACCAGCAGTACTCAATTTGGACATTTAGGGATCTACGTAGTTCCCATGCGGTGTACTCAATTTTGTTGCCAGGGATTTAGATATTAATGGCTATATTTTGAGGAGAAAATAAATTAACTCTATTACATAAGCTGCACACAGACTACTTTTCATTGGGTCAAAGTGTCATTTTGTCAGTGTTGTCCCATGAAAAGATATACTTAAATATCTGCAGAAATGCGAGGGGTGTACTCACTTTTGTGATACACTGTATGGTGATAAATCATGATGGTTTGTGTGCCAATAGGTTATCGATATGCTCCTGCCAAGAATCCAGATGTCGTTCTAAAAATGTGTCACTTTTTAAATAAAGAAACCAACAGCATGCTAGGAAAATTTGCCATAAGTATCAGTGCCATTGAATGCAATAAAAGTCCAATCCATTTGACGTGTGAGGGTTGGCAGCGAATAAACGAATGTTCGTATTTCATTCGCTGACACACTCCCAGTTCAATTCGATTGAACGTCTACTAATGATAAACTAGTGATAAACTCCTTTAAATTCACAACAGAAAGATGAAAATAGATTAGTTTTTCTGTTAGTTGTATGTAGACATGTGCCGATTACCGGTTTCAAGGTATACCGGGGTATGAAAACGTCAAAGTTTCAAAACTGAAAAATCTTCCGTCATACCGTCCCCACGGTATTAGCTATTTTTTTGAGTCACAAAAATGCAGGAAGAAATCCCTCGCTCGCAGCTGCAAGGCTCAACCCTCCCCCACCTGTTGTTGCTCAGTGTCAGTGAGTCAGCTATGCTACACGATGCCTGGAGGAGGTAAAACTCCTGAACTTTTTCCCCCATCGAACAAAACAAAATCGCTGGTATGGGAATACTTCGGCCACAGAAAAGTTACGGACTGCCGCGGCATAGATTTGGGGCAACCGACATGTAAAACGTGTTTGCAGAGGGTTGTTGCCGGGGAGGCAATACCTCCAATATGATTTCACACTTATACAAAATTAAAGGTTAGTAAACACTGTAATGAACGAAGAGTTAACACCAGCGTGTGTAGTGTGTCTAAGTAAAATGTGGTGTTTTTTCTGTCTGGCAACTGTGTTGAGAGAGTGTGTGTGTGTGTGTGTGTGTAAAATGTAAACATGATACGAGTCATACACACATGCTCTTTATGGAAAATAATTCAGCTATTTTTGTTCTGATGGTAATAATGTTGAGCTGTGGCTGTGGGTTTAGGCTCATCTAAAGGACTACATTTATTTTAATTTTATTTGGAATATTATTAGCTTTTTTTTATTTATTTTAACTTAACATTATACTTATGTTCCAATTTGCTAATGTTTTGAAAAATAAAATCCTGTTCATTTCCTGTTTTTAACCCAGATATCTCAAAGTAACACATTTTAGAGCTGTAATTGCAATACTGCGATACCGTGAAACTGTGATATTTTTGCTTAAGGTAATCATACCATCAAAATCTCATACCCGCACATGCCGAGTTTTATACATTTTGTTAATTGGTTTCCTGACCCTTGTCTCGATAATTCTCGTATTTCCATATCGTGAAATAATCGTGAGCCTTGTATCGCAAATCGTAGCATGATGTTGCCAAAGGTTTCCACTCCTAGTTGAAAATCTGAAATTTGTCGGTTTGCTTGTGAGGTCAACTTGGGCCGCCCCACAAATTGGCACTTGCGAATTGCAATTTGGTGTGCCTGTGCTGTGATTGGTCATTCCAAAAAAACAACAAAATTTTACAGCAGTCAGTTGCATAATGGATGACAAGATTTCCTCATGCTTTTGCATCTTTATGGACTAGCAAGAGAGAACCAGCACAAACACATGGAGAATATGGTAATCCCATACAGCAAGGCCCAAGATCTTACACATAATGTAGGTGGGTTGATGGCTTAAAATTTCATTAGTTCATAATTGGGGTGAAAAAAATACATCAATTTGGATCACTATATTGATTGGTTTAGCAGCAATCGAATCGAATCTAAACAGAGAATATCTGATTAACATCATCTTCTAGATATGACGTTTTATTTAAAAGAAGTTTTCTTCCAAATATCTGATATGTTTCAGCAACAAAATTGTAAAAAATGTCAAAACTGACTGGATTTTTTAATTCCATTAGGGGATATGTAACGTATTGCGATTAGTGCTGCAATGATTAATTGACTAAATCGAGTAATTCGATTAGAAAAAAGCTTTGAATCAAATTATGCTGCTTCGAGGATTCGTTTAGAGTGGCATTGTAATGGTTTGTTTTAAAAGTGTTTGCATTTAGTTTTATTGATTTGGATGGATACACTGCTCTCTCGTGGCAAGAGTGAATATGCTATAACTCTTCTAACTTGACTGAATCCAACTCCTCGCTGTTAAGGTCAACTTAAGGTTGTAGGTTTTTGTTTGAGCTGATATGTTTCTATATATATTTGTAATTTAGTTTAGAAGTATATTTACGATTTTATGTGGGAAAATGTGTTTGAACGATTTGTTACAAGCGTTAAGTGTTCTGGTCGCAGGTAACGAAGAAACTCATCCCTTTTGAACTGCAGGATTCCCTTATCTCCAAATCTTTGTCTGCTTGGCGATCTGAATACAGTGAACATCTCAGATAATCAAACCCGTCCACTACTGGCAAGTTTAACAATAGCCAAAAAAACAATATTTGAATTTATTGTCATTGTCATCATCATCATCATCATCAACATTAAAATCAATGTCACAAGAAAGGAGAGAGAAAAAAGAAAGAAGGAAATCATCGCGTATGTCTGTTTATCCAAAGAAGATGAGAATAGACATGACAAAGGAGACGGGGAAAAAAGCAGAAGCTTATCGGGACCCGTCCCCCAGCCACCAAGGTCGCACAATCAGCATGCTCTGGATCAGTCCAATGACAGTCTAACACATTTTGTTCAAAAGTCATTAATTGCCATGGAGATTTCACATACAGTAATTTAAGTATATAGGATCAGTTCATGTCCAAGTAGGTGAAGGGTGAAGGCCTGGGGTGCTTTGGAGGCTCTCATGTGTTGTATCCGCCGTAGAAGATTTCTAGTCAGCGTCCCTTGCCCGGTTTAGGAAATTAGTCATCATCATCTCTGGCCCGGTTTTCCCGAGCGAGTCTCTCATGATCACGCAGCTCAGCTTCAATTTTTGTGGCCAGTCGTGCAGCAGCGTCACTTAGCATTGCCTGCTCCTTGATTAACAGTGCCAACTCGTCGCCGTTGCGTCGAACAACCATCAGTGTGTCATGGAGTTGGTTCTTCATTCTGATCGAGAAGCGACGAACCCAGAGAGCAGCCAGTAGCATCAGGAAGGCTAGAGCCAGCAGCGTGCCGAAGATGTACAGATCCTCAGCGTCCTCTATCAGGAGGGACGTTAGGCATAGCGGCCTCCATTTACCCCAGGCGTCCTCCACATATCCAGACGTGAAAGTGGTCACTGGGCAAGGACGTTGACCAGAGTTAGGCCGCATCGTAGAGAATATTCCGTCCATCGAACTCAGAGCCCAGTTTACCAGTTCCATAATTGCTTCAGGAGGAAAATTCAACGTGTACGTGTCAATGGCAGAATCAGTAATGTGATTTCATTGAGGGCATGTCCCAGAAATGTTGTGTCTTATCCAATCAGCATATTGCTGAAGTGGAAAAACAAACAAAATATTAACATGAACCAGTGGCTAAATCTAATTATTGTCATTGTCATTCTGTCATTGTTTACATGCTATCCTCATTAAAATATGAAAATTTATACAGTGGGGAGAACAAGTATTTGATACACTGCCAATGGGAAAACCCATTGGCAGTGTATCAAATACTTGTTCTCCCCATTGTACATGTTTGGGTGGTTTTAGTTAAAGCAGACACTGTTTTTACATCTGTGTGATTTTAACAAAGATCAGATCACATTTGATGGTGATTTAATGCAGAAATGTGAGAAATTCCAAAAGGCTCAGATACTTTTCATACCACTGTACTTGCAGTGTGCAGCGCCTCACATATACACTACGTAGACTAAATACAGCTGACTTTCCAAGTGATACAATCTCAAATACTTGTTTCAGGTAATTGTTTCACTAAGCTTTATGAGCAAACCTATTTCACGGGTGTTTTGACTGCCTTAAATGTTGCCGTTAGCGATAACCATCTTGCCGATAACCATCTGTCGTACAGCGACATCGTCCTTCTGCCTGAGTCGCCCAGGAATCTCAAATAATGTAGCCAGCTGCTGTTCATCTAGAAAGAGGCAGGTCCCTTTCTTCTTGGCAATTATATGCTAATGTTGAAGCTCTAAAGCACCACTTTGGGATATTTAGTGCTCAGTCTCAGAAAGCTTTGGGCAAGAGCCAAGGCATGTACTCAAAATTGCATGCATCAGCTATTCCGAAAATACAAATACAGAAGCGTTATGACCTTCTGTTCAAAATCTTAAAACATTGACATTAATCAAAGGCACTGAAAGAGCTTGGATAGAAATTTATTCAGGGGAAAAAAAACATTTTAATGTTTAAGACGTTTTATTTATTTCAATTGATTGATGAAAACATTGTTACCATGTGCATTCCAGCAAAAAGAATCTTGTTTGATAAAGTTGAAACACAAAATGTCATTGTTATGATGTGTGATAATGGATAAATCCATAAATAAAATGCAGTGTGTCCAGGAAGTGGCCGTCTTTAGTGCGGACAGACAATCAATGCCGGTACTATATGAGCCGATGAATTGTGAGAATCCCAGATTGCCCGCCCTTCCCCGTGATGTCATTAATACTCATTATCACACGCACCTCTGCTTGAGTCTATGTACGTCATTGCATTGCTATTTAATGCTAATGTTATACAATTATAAAATCCTTATGTTTCATGATAAATATTTAATATCACCATTCTTATTCAAGTGCAGCCTTGTAGTGACCCTTTATTTAAGCAGAGACTTGCACTCCACACTTTTAACTTTTTCACTGCCATTGATGACGATAGACGACCAACAAGGGCAAAGGTTTGGTCTCAACATCGGTAGGGACGATATAACAGCATAGACGCGCATGTACAGTTTTTGCTGGGGACGGGACAATAATAAAACCAAACAGATTATTGAACGGGGTCGGGGCTACATTTCTCAAGAATATAAACGTAATTAACTGATAAGCTAAATGATCAATGCAAAATAAATCTGGATTGACTTATACTAACTTTCATGTGTATTGGTTCAGACAATACAAAGTTCGATTCAAAATTTTATTTTCAAAAACTACTAAAGAAACATTTTGAAGTGCAAGTGCCTTTATTAAAGAAACGGGGAGCTATCTAAGAATGGGTCCACTTCTGGGGGACCCTGGAGCACCCCTAGACTCAAACTAAGGTATTGTAATTAGGGCTGTCAAACGATTAAATTTTTTAATCGAGTTAGTCATAGCTTTAAAATTAAGTAATCGTAATTAATCGCCATTCAAACCATCTCTAAAATATGCCATATTTTTGTATAAATTATTGTTGGAATGGAATGATAAGACAAGACGGATGTATACATTCAACATACTTTACATAAATACTGTATTTGTTTATTATAACAATACATCCATAAGATGGCATTAACACAATAAACATTCTTTCTGTTAAAGGGATCCACGGATAGAAAGACTTGTAATTCTTAAAAGACAAATATGAGTACAAGTTATAGTAATTTTGATAGTTTGTATATTGTGACAAAATATTGCCATCTAGTGTATTTGTTGAGCTAAACGAAATGTTTGAATACAGTTTGACCAATGTCTTTTGAGTATTATTTTGCATAGCTATTTTGATTGGGAATGCCAGTTTTCTTTGCATTGAGCGCTTTTTTTTTTGTGAACATTATTATTATTATTATTATTTTTTTTTTTTTTTTGAGAGATAGGAATATTATTTTTGTTGTGCTTTCACTAAATGATACTGTAGCAATTTAACTGTTCTTAACTGCCCAAATGCATAATGGTAAGTTGGGCAACCATGACTGTCAGCGGTGACTGCAAATGGTATATCTTCTCTGCGTTGTGTTCAATACAGGGTGTTAAGAAAAAGATCATCTCCTATCATTCTTCCCCACATCGCTCGCCACAATAGTTAAAATTGTTGTGGAAGAGATGTCAAAGCTTATACCAATAAATAGCGCGGCTCCAATGAATGCCTGTATCCACTCCACTCACTTGTCTCTGCCCCTTAACTCTCAATCTAAATAAAACAGCGCCATTCTGCCCGTAGTTCGCTGGGATAGGCTCCAGTACCTCCGCGACCCTCGTGAGGAAAAAGCGGCATGGAAAATGAATGAATGAATGAATGTAGTCTGTTCACAGCAATGCGTGAATGGGTCGTTCTGCGCATGCGTTAAATGCATTAAATATTTTAACGTGATTGATAAAAAAAAATTAATTGCCGCCCATTAACGCGATAATTTTGACAGCCCTAATTGTAATATAAAAGTGATTTGGGGAAAAAAAATAATGAAAAAGAAATCTGAGATATCCAAGGACCAATCTACATCAGAGGCATACTAGACTACCCCGAGACTGAAACCAAAGTACTCTCATCAAATTCTGATGTGTGATTTCATTTCACAGATTTTTTTTTTATGTCAGTTCATGTTCATGATTTTTTTTTTTAAAGAGATAGACTTGCACTCTGAAGCCTCTGCGTTGCATTAGCCTAATGCAGATAATGCAAACAATGATCCAAATGAGGGACGGCTAGCTTGACTTCGTTGTTCCTTGTGGAGGCTGGCTTGAACGCAGGAGTTCTGCAGGTTAGCAAGTTCACACAGTTTAATGTTATGCTAACTCTGATCCAGGTCGGACTTTCAGTACCAAATTTAGTGGTGTTTCCCCAACCTCCAAAACACTGGCATCTCTTTACATTACTTACAGTGGCTGTTGCTGGCTGAAAAAAACTTCTAATATCCCTCCTCTTCGAAGGGTTGGCATGTTGTCGACATGAATTTCTCGGGGCTGTGTGAGTGTGCATGTGTGTCTGTGTGGGCGCCAAGTCGTCAGCCAATCAAATGTTAAATGTAAGTCTAATCATGATGAAAATAATTCACTTAATAATGGTAGGGTCTATTCGATCCTTACAACATACAGTGGGGCAAATAAGTATTGTGTCAATTGTGCAAGTTCTCCTACTTGAAAAGATTAGAGAGGCCTGTAATTGTCAACATGGGTAAACCTCAACCATGAGAGACAGAATGTGGAAAAAAAAGAAAATCATTGTTTGATTTTTAAGGAATTTATTTCCAAAGTAGAGTGGAAAATAAGTATTTGGTCACCTACAAACAAGCAAGATTTCTGGCTGTCAAAGAAGTCTAACTTCTTCTAACGAGGTCTAACGAGGCTCCACTCGTTACCTGTATTAATGGCACCTGTTTTAACTCATTATCGGTATAAAAGACACCTGTCCACAACTTCAGTCAGTCACACTACTAACTCCACTATGGCCAAGACCAAAGAGCTGTCGAAGAACACCAGAGACAAAATTGTAGACCTGCACCAGGCTGGGAAGACAGAATCTGCAAAAGGTAAAACACTTGGTGTAAAAAAATCAACTGTGGGAGCAATTATTAAAAAATGGAAGACATACAAGACCACTGATAATCTCCCTCGATCTGGGGCTCCATGCAAGGTCTCACCCCGTGGCGTCAAAATAATAACAAGAACGGTGAGCAAAAATCCCAGAACCACAGTAACAAAGGCTACTATCAGTAACACAATGCGCCGCCAGGGACTCAAATCCTGCACTGCTAGACGTGTCCCCCTGCTGAAGCCAGTACACGTCCAGTCCCGTCTGCGGTTCTCTAGGGAGCATTTGGATGATCCAGAAGAGGACTGGGAGAACGTAGTATGGTCAGATGAAACCAAAATCGAACTTTTTGGTAGAAACACAGGTTATCGTGTTTGGAGGAAAAAGAATACTGAATTGCATCTGAAGAACACCATACCCAATGTGAAGCATGGGGGTGGAAAGATCATGCTTTGGGGCTGTTTTTCTGCAAAGGGACCAAGACGACTGATCTGTGTAAAGGAAAGAATGAATGGGGCCATGTATCAAGAGATTTTGAGTGAAAATCTCCCTCCATCAGCAAAGGCATTGAAGATGAGACGTGGCTGGGTCTTTCAGCATGACAATGATCCCAAACACACAGTCAGGGCAACAAAGGAGTGGCTTCGTAAGAAGCATTTCAAGGTCCTGGAGTGGCTTAGCCAGTCTCCAGACCTCAACCCCATAGAAAATCTGTGGAGGGAGTTGAAAGTCCGTGTTGCCCAATGACAGCCCCAAAATATCACTGCTCTAGAGGAGATTTGCATGGAGGAATGGGCCAAAATACCAGCAACTGTGTGAAAAGCTTGTGAAGAGTTACAGAAAACGTTTGGCCTCCGTTATTGCCAACAAAGGGTACATAACAAAGTATTGAGATGAACTTTTGGTATTGACCAAATACTTATTTTCCACCATGATTTGCAAATAAATTCTTTAAAAATCAAACAGTGGGATTTTCAGGTTTTTTTTTTTCACATTCTGTCTCTCATGGTTGAGGTTTACCCATGTTGACAATTACAGACCTCTCTAATATTTTCGAGTGGGAGAACTTGCAAAATTAGTGGTTGACTAAATACTTATTTGTCCCACTGTATGGAAAGGCAATCTAAATTACCTATATTAATGAACTTATTATTAAATGCAAATAAGGTTGCTTAAAAGTTGGTGGGGACAATTTAAGCATCCTGAAAAGTTGGTAGTGTTATGTCCCTACGTTCCCTAAGCAAACCTACCCCCTTGACGTCCAATCATGTGACTCTTTTCTTCCTTCACCTGTGGATTTGAATGCGTTTATCACTGGTAGACATCTAATCCATTTGAACTGGGAGAGTAGTCAACCCTCCCACTAAAATGGATTAGACGCCTATCGCTGTCAATGGCAGTCAGTGAGTGAAGAGTCATCAAATGCTGCTCATATTCATTCAAATTTTTAAAAAAGTGATTTTAATGAACTGACTCCCATTTACAGTGGTGTTTTTCCATTCCACAAATGGTCGCAGTGGGCGCAAGGTTTTTGTTGCAACCGAGCCAGCACGGACACCCTAACCGCAATTAACTGATTACTCTTGTATGACACCTGATTGGTGAAAAGTGTCTTATTGATCAGTTGGAATGAAAACCTGCACCAACCGTGGCCCTTGAGGACCGGTTTGGACACCCTTGTCCTACAATACATCATCGTTACATCATCGCTATCTTGCACAAGTGACCATAGAATTTGTACTTCTTATTTTCCAATCGCTCTCTTGGCCAAGAAATATTACCTTAATCCACTTCTTAAAGTGCTACTCTCTACTCACCCTGGTCACCTCCAGCTAACCTTCTCATAGTGCACTGATTGTGCCCTTGCTAAATTATTCATGTGTAATGTGAATTATCGTCTGGCCTTCTCCTCTTTCTCCTCCATATTGTTCTCTTTTCTGCCCTTATTTTCTTCAGAATTTGGCCGTCATAAAATCTTGATTTGATGAAGCTCTATTTTTAGTTATTTATCTTCATTCCCTCCCTTCCAAAAAGCCTCGGAGGGAAAGTAGGAGGCAAACATAAAATCGGCTGCTGTGCATAGCGAGACAGTTGGATTGGAGCAGAGGAATGAAGCAAGGGCATTAGGAAGGAAAGGGGGTGGTACTGTACTTAAAAATCTTCTCTGGGGATTAGGCAAGTGCCAGACATCAGATGTTTCAATTAAGAGGGACATAAGGAGCCCACCTTGTAATGCTGACTGCCCTCTGGTGTTCCCTGACTGTTTTTACCCAGCATACCCATTTCTCATAACTACCACGGAATACAAATGGCTTTGATGTCTCATCACCTTGTTTTATTTCTGATCACACAGAATCTTTTAATTTCCATTGAAACATTTCAAATTGGAATTGTTTTCCTTTATTTTCTCCTGATATTTAGGAAAATTAAGGATTCTTCGGCCCTTACTTGAGTGGCATTCTAACAGAAACGATTTTCATCTTGATTTCAACAATTTTCTGCTCAGGTGACTGACTCGCCTGCTCGCTCCTACTGACCATGTGGAGTGTATGTGCGGCAGTCCTGGCACTGGCCTCCTTGACTGGCCTAACCTCGGGAGACACTGACTCACAGCGGCCCAGACGTGACTCAAACTTGGAAATCTGTATCCTTCTGCTGATGCGTGGATTTATGTATGCATTTGTACGCGTGTGAATGCTTTGTTTTTAACTAAAGTACCGTATTGGCCCGAATATAAGACTGTGTTTTTGCATTGAAATAACACTGAAAAAGAGGGGGTCGTCTTATGTTCGCGGTTTAGACGTTATACCCATTCACGACGCTTGATGGCGCCAGATATCATTGAAGCGATGTTCTGTCATGACAAATCTCAGCTACTCTCAAGTTTGACCAGTTTGCATTATTTTATTGCAATGTTTTTCCTTATTCAGATTTGTTTCACGACTACAGTTACAGTTAGACTTCCGTTTGATGGTTAATGCAGTTATTGCAATTTTGATGATTTATCACAATAGATTGGTTTATTTACATTTCAAAAACGTGAAGCCATTCATTTACGAATGTGATTGGACTTTAGTTTACATATTTAAATGTTCTGATATTAAGATTTGAACGAGGCAAAATAACATGCTTTTTCTCTCAAATATATTGTTATAATCATTTGTTCCGGATGTACTGTAATTATTTTCTGTATAAAAATTAATTTGGTGTTCAAAAAGTCTTTTTTCAAACTTGAGTCTTGAAAAAGAGGGAGTTGTCTTATAATCAGGGCCGTCTTATATTCGGGCCAATACGGTACTTACGCACTGTACTTAATGTTCTAAGCATTTTAACTCTGTCACTACCAGTGTTGTTGATAACGGCGTTAGACTGTAACAGCGTTTTTTTTTTTCCAGTACTATCTAATTAATTACTTTTCCCATTTTTGCAACGCCATGACCATTACTGAGGATGTGAAGGGGCGCGTTATTACAATTTGCCTGAATAAAGCGCAAGTTGTCTGATTTTGTCACTCATCAGCTTCCTTCTAGGCCTTTGCAAACGCGAGATGATTTTAGGTGGCCGGATCATGCCCTGCTCACGCTGTGACTCAGCCCTTGCTCACTGCACGCTCTGGCAAGCACAACAAGACAGAGATAATGGTGACGGGCCAGGGAATTTCAAAAGTAGCGTTTACAAACTGGTTTACACTGGTTTACAAATGTTCTAAAATACTGTATATAGTATTTTTATCCTTCAATCAGTTAATATTAACATATTTGATGTGAAACATGTTATAGAATGTTGAATGTAATATTGTGTAGAACATGAAAAGTAACGTCGGCTGCGTTTCAATTGCGATTTAAATGTGCCCTCGCTCACTTGCCCTAGACACCCCCCCCTTGGGGAAATCCCCGCCGCCATCTTAAGGGCTGTTCCATTTCCCTAAACAGCGAAGTGAACTTGGTGAGATCGACCCTGAGAGGGCTTAGTGATGGAGTCAACAATGATGGTCACCCCAGAGCTCCCTATATCCCACAATGCATTGCAGTGGTGCACGGAAAATATGTCCATGCGATGGTGATAATGAGGCTCAAACACCGTTGGCTGCTGTAAAAATACCACCAAAGAAGAATAAAATGAATTAAGCTGCCAGCACAGTGTTTGAATGTTATACCAACCTGCCTTTCGAAATGTAAAAATCATCGTTGTTGTTAAAAAATATAAATGACAAAATTAGACTGAATGTGGCAGTTATGACAGAACGTATGGAATCACAGGAGTGCCAAAATAAAAAAAAAACCACATGAATAAATATATAAAGAGAAATAAATGAATAAATAAAAAGTAACTCATTTTTTGACTTTCATTTTTGTCATTACAAAAAGGAAAAAACTGACGATTTTTGTCTTAGGTTTTTCTATTTCGCTTGCTTTTTCTATTTTGCTTTTCACAAAAGGAATGGTCTGTCAATCAAATGGCTTTGGGAGGGACTAAAACTAAACTTCAAATAGGTTAAAAGTGTTTAAACAACAAATCTGTCTACAAATTATAAGGTATAGACAAAAAAATAATGAATTGCCCAAATAAAATTTGATACAAAACTAATAATTCTGACAATTCCAAGGTACCGACGTAATGCCATGAAGCGTGGAATACTTCTCCGTCTTATTGACATGAGTCGCCGTATATTTTGTGTGATTTAGAACAATGGTGCCACCAGGGGGTGGCCAGGCTTGGACAAGGCTCCTCCCAATGAATTTGTTGGCCCACCCCACTCGCCAGTATAATGTCAGATTGTAGTAGCTGCGGAATTCAAAGTGTTGACTGGACTATTATGGACTATGAATATTAACAAAATATAATAGTAAACAATATACAACATAACACAATCAACAAAAGTATATCAGTAGGCGAGTCCTGAAGTCTTTCTGACAGTTTTCTACTGGCCTGTTTATCACTACAACATAGTTAAAACCTGAAATAATGGCTTTTATTTTTTGGTGTGCCACCCCAAGTTTTTAAGTGGCCCAATGTGGCTACCCCTATGAAGAATTTTTGGAGGCGCCACTGGTTCGGAATAGGCAGTATAGCGCTACTCCAACACCTTGTGGTTGTTCCATGATTTTCTTGCCTGTGAGTGAACGAAGGCAGGTGTGTTCCATTTACGTCTTTCGCTCCCCCTCCGCCCTCCAAGTGGCCTCCGTGTGATGTCATTGCAAGTGCTTAGGGCAGGTAAGCGAGGGCAACTCAAACCATGATTGAAACCCACCCGTCATTTACTTTGCTGAGTAACTAATTACTCTTACAACGAGGTAACTGACTTACTAACTCAATTACATTTGGGAGAAGTAATTTGTAACTGTAACTAATTACTTTTTTTGAGTAAGAATACCAACACTGATCACTACCATCTACGGCAATACTGTAGATATCAAGTTCATCAAAGGCTAGTATTGATCATTTATTGAAAGAAGAAACAGAACATTAACAGTTTTAGTTCGGAAAAGAAGAAAACACACACAATATTAAAAGTAGTTCTGCATCGATAATATTTTTTGACACCCAATACCGATTCCGACACTCGATACTGTACCAACACTACATTTTTTATTTCAATACTTTTTTAAAATTCCCCTCTTAAAGGGAACCACGGACAGAAAGACTTGTAGTTCCTAAAAGACAAATGTTAATATTAGTTATTATAATTTGATATTCAACCCTCTTAATTTTGTTTTTTATAAAATTTTTAAAAAATTAGTTTAACTAGTAGGTCGCCATTGTTGACGACGCAGTGCACTCTAGGTGGTGACGTCACTCGGCAACGCTGCCGTGCTTCCACAGTGTCACTTGTTAACTACATAAACATGTCATCGGTTCTGCCCTTCCAATTTGAATCCGAGCGACAGCACTGTCAATATTTCACAAAATGAGCAGGAAAGCAATTAAATGGAGGTGTCCAGCGGGATTCGAAACCGCGTTCCCCGTGCGACAGACGAGCGCGTAGACCACATGATTTTGCTTCCATGTGACGTTGGAGTCATGATTTATTCTTATAAAGCAATCGCAACCCACATGCGTTGTCTGTCTGTGCGGTAAAACCTGAAAGGGAAACGCAACTGAAAAATGCGGCTTGCTTGACCACGGGATTGGAAAACGCGCCTCACTTCAGAGAGCAAGCAGACAACAATAACTTAATAACTTAGGGATTGCGTAAAAGGGTTAATTGAACACATAAAAAAACACGTGATCATGAAAATGGAGACACAAAAAGAGGTCCGTTACAGTAAGTCGGGATGGATTTTTTTTTTTTTTTTTTTTAAATCTGAGGGACAACCGCATTGAGAGGCAGGCAAACGAAAAAAACAGGGCAATGATGCAACTAGCAAACTGTCAAATAGCAGCAAGTCAATATCTCGGCATGGTGCCTAGGATCGGTTTAAAGACACCGCTGATGACCTGGAATTGGATGCAGGTACGACACTGGGAACTCATCCCAGAGCTCTGTTACAAAACAATCTGACCAGCAGCAGAATGTGACAAAATCATGCCAATCGTCACACTATCTTTGCTTGCTAGCTAGCACAGCTATTCTTCCAGTCCAGCCCAACTGAGTCATCACCCCCAGCATGCACTGCGGGCATAAAACGTACTAAATATTATAGAATTTTAAATTATGGTGTGGTGACTCTTTGTTGGACATAATTCACCCACCGTAATTGTGTGCCTGATTGGCCGAGCGCGTTACCGGCTGCGTCAGTCACGTGACAGACCTTATAAAGAGCCGCGCGCGTTCCGGCTCATTAGAGAGAGAGCGCACGAGAGTTCACTAGTGACGAGATTTGTCGTTCACTTGAGCAAACGAATCCATTCCGGTTCGTTCAGTAAAAAGATTCGTTCAAACAAATCGTTCAACGAATCGTTCGCCCCCCTCATCTCCCTCCCCGCCCAAACGAATCGTTCGGTTACTGAACGGGAAGTGACGTTGCCGAACGAATCACCAAAGACCGCTTCGCAGTATAACTGAACGGGAAGTGACATTGCTTGGTCCCTCCCTCTCTTCCACATTGACCACTCGTCGTAGTTTCAGAAATGAGTGACAGGCGGTATCATTCTGCTTTCACAGACAGCCTCGTCTCCCTCCTGCTGCTGCAAAAGCGAGGGAGAACTTCCGCGTCGTCTGTCCTAGTTCTATGGGCTCAAAGTCATGGCTCGTGCTTGCATTTCGATTTAGGACACGGTTAAACATTTTCCTTTTGTGAGGGGAGTAGGGGGCGGGGGCGCACGGACTTTCTTTAGCAGGTTCTTGATCACACATACATATACAGCATGTTTGCTGTCACGAAAATAAAAATACATCGAAAGTTTAATTTCTGAATATGGAACGACCAACACATCATATTTACATCTCGCTCTGTTGTATTTTTGTTTTTTAGTATTAAGATGATCGTGTTGAATTTTTGCACTGGTATTAATAAATAAAATAATCCGGTCAGCTCCCCTGTCGTCCCCGCATCTCAGATCGTCAAATGCTGACGAGAAATAATTGTTTGCTCTTTACGATGTCGCCTTTCTACTCTCATTAGCCTGTTAAGAAAAATGTAGACATATTGCGACATCTCCCGTGTCCGCGTGCTTTGTTTTTGGGCGCTTGAGTAGCACATGATGGACGGATTGACATAATTTGTCAAACCAACCAACACCTGACACGAAGAAAAAAAAAAAAAAACACTCGGAAAAAAATTACATGTATATACAGTTTCATTGCAAATCAGTATTATGGTGATCATATTGTTTTTTTGCACTGGTATTAATAAATAAAATAATCCGGTCAGCTCCCCTGTCGTCCCCGCATCTCAGATTGTCAAATGCTGACGAGAAATAATTGTTAGCTCTTTACGATGTCGCCTTTCTACTCTCATTAGTCTGTTAAGAAAAATGTAGACATATTGCGACATCTCCCGTGTCTGCGTGCGTTGTTTTGGGCGCTTGAGTAGCACATGATGGACGGATTGACATAATTTGTCAAACCAACCAACACCCGACACGCTGACACGAAAAAAAAAAATAAAACACTCGGGGAAAAATTGACATGTATATACAGTTTCATTGCAAATCAGTATTATGGTGATCATACTAAATATTTTTTTCTGTGCACATATGAGGTAAATATCGCTGCCATGAAGCCTCCATATAGTGACAGTTCTCTGCCCGCTTCACTGCCGTCACGCGACCGCAGCTCAGCTTTTGCTTGCCTCGTAGCTACCCGTGTTTTAAATTACTGTAAATTTGATAGTATGTCGTCATAGGCAGTCACGAGTTTGTTGAGAAAAGTACTACTCTAAACAATGCTCGCTAGATTTGTGTGGTGTTTTTGTCTGTTTGAGCAGCATTTGATAGGCTCCACGTTAACAAATATGTGACAAAGTCATTTCCTTTCATTTTCTGATTCATTCACCGCATAGTCATTACTGGAAAATCAAGTTAGCAGCAAGCTAGGTCAGGAACCGGAGGACCGAGTCACTGAACGGGAAGTGACAAAACTCAGTCTTGCCCCCCTGCCTGCACGCTGGCTGCTTATTGGCCACACGTGGACGTGAGTGACAAACGCCCTGATTCTATTTCCGGTCCCTCCCCTGCCCGCGATGAGGCTGGCGTCTGATTGGTCGTGTGCGATGTCAGAAGACGCTGCCGCTTGCTCAACGCCCTCCCACGCAGCGAACAAGCACCACCTTCATAGAACGAATCAGTGCAGATGATGATTAGTTCGGTCTCGTTCACCAAAACAATTCGTTCAAAAAGAACGAATCGTTCGCGACCGATACAACACTAGAGTTTACAGAGCTGGACACAGCAATTCGAGCAATAAAGACTCTTAACAAGCAAACCGCTTCACTGGTGACCCCGACGAGCCTCGCTGAAGTCTCAGAGGCATTTTCGAACACTTTTGAGCAATGGCGGATTCTAGCTTTCTCGAGCTAGCAATGTTTACCGAGTCTTCCGCGGCCGCGTGGTTCGCTGACGCGGAGGAGCCGTTCGCCCTCCGTGGTGTTTTCGACGACACCATGCGCTTCTACCACGTGGTGGCCGCGCTCGGGTTCTCGACGGCGGTTAAAGCGCAGCGCTTCGTGGTTTATCCGCCGAAGGGGGACAAGTATACGGGGCTCAAGGCGCACCTCCTCAGGCTTTTTGACCCGTCGTCCAAATCGGCTTGAATGGCGCCCAGGGTGCCCGCCTCTAGAGCCCTGCTGCCCGAAGTACCCGCTGAAGATGGCGGCACTTCCGCCCCGGTTCCTCGCAGCTGTACTTCTGTCCCGGCACCCACGCCACCGCTGCGCGCTTCTGCTCTGGCACTTTACGACGCCGACGTTGCTGTCTCACCTCCGGCCCCGCTCGCGCTCGCCTCGGCTCCGTCGCCGCTCTCCGTCGACGCCGCTGCGCCCGTCCCTGGCTCTCCCGGCTGCGGCGCCATTGCGCCGGCCTGCGGCCTACTCGACGACGGTGCGCCCGCCTGCGGCCTACTCGACGACGGTGCGCCCGCCTGCGGCCTACTCGACGACGCCCCGTCCGCCTCGGGCCTACTCGACGACGCCCCGTCCGCCTCGGGCCTACTCGTCGACGCCCCGTCCGCCTCGGGCCTACTCGACGACGCCCCGTCCGCCTCGGGCCTACTCGACGGCGTCCCGTCCGGCCCTGGTCTTCTCGTCGACACTGCGCCTGCTCTTCCTCACGTCATTCCTGTGCCTGCGTCTCTGGCCGCTGCTGACGTCGCTCCAGCACCTGCGCCTTTGGAAGTCTCAGAGGTCGCCCCTCTACCGGCGCCGCTGGACGCCGCCGCCGCTGACCTCACTCCAGCACCTCCGGGAGTCTCCGATGTCAGTCCTCAGCCTACGCCGCTGGCCATCGCCGCTAGCCTTGCTGCTGTGCCGGCGCCTCCGGAAGTCTCTGAGGTTGCACATCGGCCAGCGCCTGCGAATGCCGCCCCCGACGTCTCTCCTCGTCCACCGCCTTTGGACAACGATCGCGTCGCTCCGGTTTCAGCGTTTCCTCCGCACCTGCTACTACCGGTCGACTTGGTTCGTCTCGCCAGTCGCCCTTATCTACGGCTGGGCAACTCCGACCGCCACGCTGAGTGCCCTCGTCTCCGGCCTCGACCGGTCGATTCCGACCGCCGCGCCCGTCGCCCTCGTCTGCAGCCTCGACCGGGTGGTGCTGCTCATCGCACGTCTCGACCTCTTCCTCGTCCGCTGCTGAGCAACGCGTGCCGCCTCTCTCGGCGTCCGCTTCTCCGGCCTTGCCTGGGCGGTGCTGCATGGCGCGCTCCTCGTCCTGGGCGTCCTCCGGACCGTTCTGCTCGGACGTCCCGCGTCTGGCGTCCTGGACGGCCGCCTGATCGTCGCGTTCCGTCGTCCACCGCCTGGCATCCTGGGCGTCCTCCAGACTGTTCTGCTTGGGTGTCCCGCATCTGGCATCCTGGTCGGCCGCCTGACTGTCCGATCTGTCGTCTTCCACAGACGCCCTGGCCGCACAACCCTTCCGTTCCGTACTGTTGATTCGGGTTGCGCCTGGCGTCCTGTGTGGGTGAATTCTGGGGGGACCTGTGTGGTGACTCTTTGTTGGACATAATTCACCCACCGTAATTGTGTGCCTGATTGGCCGAGCGCGTTACCGGCTGCGTCAGTCACGTGACAGACCTTATAAAGAGCCGCGCGCGTTCCGGCTCATTAGAGAGAGCGCGCACGAGAGTTCACAGAGCTGGACACAGCAATTCGAGCAATAAAGACTCTTAACAAGCAAACCGCTTCAATGGCAATATTCTATGTGTTTCTAGTAACATATTTTAGTAAAAGAGAACAATTGTGGCTTATTAGAGCCTACAATTCTTTAAGTCCCAGGTTCCCTTTAACCCTCGTATTATTTTTAGGCCAAAATTGCCCGTTTTCAGGTCTGAGCCCGCAAAAATCACTGGTACTTTTTACATACTCAAACTTGAAAATGGGTCGGTTTTGACCCGAAAACAACTACTGCAAAGGTTTAGGGAGGGTTGGCAGCGGATGAACCATTCGCTGCTAACCCTCCCTCTTCAAATGGATTGGATGTCTACTAGTGATAAACTTACATTTTGTATCGCTGCAACTCAAAACCACATGTTCACTTGGTGCTGTTAATTTTATGAACTGAATAATAAAATATACCAAATTAGTCATTGATAGAAATGGAAAAATATTTTTTTATATATTTAATTTTTTTTTTTTTTTTTTTTTTTTTTTTTTTTTTTTTTTACATTACCACAAGACATATTGTACAGTATCTGGCACAAATCATTGTTGCAGTGGCACTGAGAAAACAAAGCCTGGATGAGTAATAGCTTGCCCCTGTGAGTATGTTGTATCATATCCGTTAATGCGCCCTGCTTCACGTTCCTCCGGGTAACTGCCATAGTTTTTTCACTGCCTTATAGGTCAAAGAGAGCTCAATCTGTCATTCAATCGATACCTAAACCTGCAGTTGGCTCTTTGTCTTTTTTATGCCGTCATCAGAAGAGGTCAAAGTGACAAGCCCGTTTTGACAAAATGGGTAGAAAGTACACATCTATTTTAAAATATACTGGTTTAAAAGTTAGATGTCATTAGAAAAATATAATACGTCAAGTAGAATACCTGAACAATCCACTTGAGTAACCATGTATTTGACTGTTACTTTTGACCACTAGTGTTTTCTCTCCTAACCACCTCTTGCCAGATAAGCGTATGTTTGAAACCAAGAGGAAAGATCAGCTCAACGCGCTTAAGAATCTAGTTGAACTGAATGATATTAACCAGCAATATAAGATCATCGACATCATGCTCAAAGGCCTCTTCAAGGTAATGTGTGACTGCTACATACTATTGCATTCATCATTGATCTGTTATCTTTACGGATAAACCAAACTATCATCCTATATGCACAGTATATTTTCTAGAGTTGTCCGATAGATAATGACTTTTATAGCCGATATCCTGATTTTTTCCAACTCAAAAAAAATAAATCCAAATGTGATATCAAACTGATTCCGTTATATGTGGTCATGCACTTAACGTGTAATTGCTAATTTTATTGTGATGCCCCACTGGATGCTTTAATAATGAGAAATGTAACAACTTCAAGGTTTTCCAAATAAAATAACTATTCTGTGAAAAATAAGAGAACAATGGAAGTTATAGAAAATGAATGTCCCATATAAGTATTATAAATAGAAATAAGCCAAAATGTCCATACTTAAAAGGAATCATTCACAATGAAATCATATTTACAGTAGTTACCCCAAAGAGCCACTAGGGGGCGACCAAAGCATTACACATACAGACAGGCAATCGTAGCACACGCATATGCAATGACAATTCTCAAGATGCATTTTGACGGGCTTCTGATTCTTGTATATTTTTACTTCTTTTTTTATTCTATTTCTTTCTGGTAACACAGTAGTTATATGTAATGAGTATATAATTCATTCGTTTTCATTAATTTATTTATTTATTTTTTGCACGCTGACTGGAAAATGGTCTGCGCACATAACAAATCCCAAGGATCTAAGATAAAAGACATCTATTTTGTACCACATGTAACAAGTCAACATTGCTCATTAATATTCACGATGTTAGCAACTTTCAAACTTCTGTTTGTTCCGCATGCTAGTAATGTACGAGCAAGATCTTTATTGAGCTAAACCTTCCAATTCTGTCTGAAAATGATGTCCCTGGTGCCATATTCTCTGGTAAAGATGTGGAAGAACATACAAATGTTCAGTTAAAGAGATGGCTTGAGTGTTGAGGGCTGAAGAAGACTGGAAAAAGAGCCGACCTGATCCACCTTGACACCTTTTCCTTGTGTGTATCGCCTTACGCCACTGACAATGACATTCTCCTGTTTAAACAAGCTATCCTTTACTACCATATGCCCTGTCTTTCTTATATATTACATCTTCTGGTTGTCTCTGACTGTTCTTGGGGATAATTTATATTGCTATTTTTGTGTAGCGATCGCAAATGCTACTCAGTGAGAGCCAACGAACGCTTTTAATTTTTTCATTAATAACAAATCCTAATTCTATTAATTTATTTACAATTCCCCCTTACTAAAGTTGTTTCTATACAACAGAACAGGTAACAACAGTGGCAGTCAGATACCTTTTTAATTTTTATCAGGTCACTCATTGTCAGACAGAAGTAGTACGGCAAAACATCATGCTAAAAATAAGTACAAATATCAAAATGGCTTAAATCTTCAGGGCAGGCTGTGGCAGGCAATGGATCTGCATTGTGATCTGTAGGACCATGGCTCCCGACAAAATGTTTACTGCATATGAAGGTGAATGGCTTCACCTTGCTGGCATTAAACTGGTCATTTGGATGTTCGCACAAGGTGATCCATTGTTCACATTTTTTCCTCTGAGCTTTTGGCTTTGGGAAACATATGAATAAAACATATGTGGACAGTCGTAAAGTCTAGAGTCGTTTCTACAAGTTCCATAGCAGCAGTGTTTACTCGGCATGTTCTTTTTTTAAAATATTACCGACAGAAACCAAGCAGTACTAACATGGGTTGTATGAGAGGGGGCTTCTATGTTGACCCCCTTCCGGTTTATGATGGTGACGTCATGCAGCCTTGCGGTCTAAAAATAGCATTTGTGCGGTATGCTATTGAGTATTAGACATACGTGATGGGCTAAACTGTTATCAATTCTAGTACAGAAGGCGACTGTTGCTTTGAAAGTAACATGCAATTTGACCAAAAAAATCAGTAAAGAAGAACTAATGTCAATTTATTTGGTTTAAAAGCATATATTGGAAACTAGTGTCAGCTATGCTGAAATACTGGAGAACTCTAATACTATATAGTTACATTAGGATCCTACTTCCTGCCTCGAGCTTCTTACTCAGTGGCGACAGACACCAGAGTTGCTATTAAAAAAAGAGCTTTTTTTACTCTGACCACACAGTAATTTAGTCAAATTACCAGAAATTGCACTGAAAGTAAGAAAACAGCCAAAATGGCTTAAATTAAATTTCATAGATTAACATTGGTTGCCTTTGACATCTATCGCCATCAATGGCACCAAAACATGATCATTCAAAGTTAATCATCCCCATTGAAATGGATTTTATGTCTGTCGCTCTCAATGGCAGTTTTGGGTAATTGTTTTTTGAGAACTGTTGTGCATCACCACAGTATTTTCCTTGTGCTTCCTTTTTCTACATCAAGAACATTTTAGTTTTTCTCTCCATCCATTACATTACATGACATGGCAGCAGCCACATAAAACACAGCGTCAACCATTTGGACACGTGCTATCATCTGCTTTAAAAAGTAATATCAGCTGCTGTCTTAGTGCTAACCTCCTTGCAGAGACTGAGGACAGAAGAGAATCAAATGCTCCTAATCCAATAATTGTATTCATCAGCAGGGTTTCAAGCTTTTGTTAGAATATTAATTCATCTGCTTGTGAGCTGCATCTAGCTGTACTATGGCTTAGAGTTTTGCTGTGTTGTCAGCCACCGTTTCCCATGAGAACAGATATCCTGGCATCTTTGTGTCTCCCAAGGACTAGTCAACGTCCAGCTAAAATGCATTGTCAGCTGTTCTTTACTACTTTGTACATCCACTTACCACAGACACTTGCACAATCTGATGAGATTCACTGTTAATGGTGTATCAAAAAATTGCTTAGTTAGGAGGGAGGAGACAGCAAATGTGTAGTTAGTAGGGAGGGGGGGGGGGGGGGGTGGACGGGTAAGCTGCGTTATCTAGCCAGTTCACTCACTCGCACACCACTCTCATATATTTCCACCATTTCCTTTTTAATTTCAACGGTAAGTGTCACCTTTTTTCACCCCTTCTTGGGTCCCATGTTGTTTTCTCTTAAAAGAAAATTCACCGGGCGTCCATCTTGCAGGAAAACAATGACCTTGCAACGCTGTCATAAATCGTCACATATTGAGCATGTCGTTATATGTCAAGACAAATGATGAGTCAAATTTTATGTCAGATGTCGAAAGGCTCATATGTCGATGCGACTGTATGTCAAGTTACCACTGTATAGTATAAATTAAAAACCCAACCTTTCACCTGGTTCCGATCCTCTGAAAAATGACCTGATCAGCTCAATTTCCGATCATGTGATCGGATCGGGATATCCAAACTTTAGAGTAGGGCTGCAGCCATCGATTATTTTAGTAGTCGATTAATCGATGAAATAGTTAGTTCAAATAATTGAGTAATCGGATAAGTAAAATAAAAAATTAAAATACCTTGGCTCAGCCTCAAATGGTATAAAAAATAATGAATGAGGATTTAAGTACAACGAAAGAACAATTGGCCAACTTACATAGCAAAAGTCTGCTAGCTTAAATGCTTGAAAATGCAAAGGTTTTAAAAAAATTTTTTTTTTTAATATACATTGCTCTTAACAAATAGTTCACACCAGGGCCGGAGTGGAACTCATTTTCGGCCCTGGAATTTCATGCCTCAGACCGGCCCACTCATTTAAAATTATGTCATTATGCATAGACGTGTTAAGTTCAGTGTTCTCTAAAGCCGTGTACTGTAATTCTGTGTATTCCAATTCAGTGCAGGTAATGGTTGTTTAACGAGGTGGCTTTATTTTAATAAGTGCAACACAACATATTTTGAACAAATTTAAAAATGGATTTAAAAAAAAAACTATATTAAATGATACATTTGGAAAATAAATTAGGCCTGTCAAACGATTAAAATTTTTGATCGAGTTAATTACAGCTTGAAAATTAATCGTAATTAATCGCAATTCAAACCATCTATAAAATATGCCATAGTTTTCTGTAAATTATTGTTGGTATGGAAAGATAAGACACAAGATGGATATATACATTCAACATAAGGTACATAAGGACTGTATTTGTTTATTATAACAATAAATCAACAAGATGGCATTAACATTATTAACATTCTGTTAAAGCGATCCATGGATAGAAAGACTTGTAGTTCTTAAAAGATAAATGTTAGTACAAGTTATAGAAATTTTATATTAAAACCCCTCTTAATGTTTTCGTTTTATTAAAATTTGTAAAATTTTCAATCAAAAAATAAACTAGTAGCCCGCCATTGTTGATGTCAATAATTACTTACACAATGCTCATGGGTGCTGAAGCCTATAAAATCAGTCGCACCCAAGCGCCAGCGGAGGGCGGCAAAACTCCATAAAACACAATTAACAAGTGGGCATGTCATTGTACTGTCATTTAAATCTGTCTGAGCAGGGCATGTGCGTTAATTGCGTCAAATATTTTAACGTGATTCATTAAAAAAATTAATTACCGCCCGTTAACGCATTAATTTTGACAGCCCTAAAATAAATGAATAAATAAGACCTTTTCTGCAACATCAAATATTAAGAAAATGAGTGTTTACAGATAAAACAAACATAGCAACATAACAATATGAAAAATAAAGAATACGTATTGCACATTGTAACAACTTCTAATGATACTATTATCCATTTTCCATTTCCACTTTAAAAACGCCACGTAATTGAATATATTCATTCTAATGTTCACTCGCTGAACGACATGGCAATCCTACCTTCCAGCTCTGCACCTGTGGTGTGTTCATTATGGCTAATGCTTGCTGCTACATATCCCTTGTGAGGTGCTACAAGAAGCCAAAGTTTCCACAATTACATATTGTCGTATCACACGGTGCAAGTTGCATTTTATTCGCCATCCGGCCTTACCACTTTCGTTGTAATCCTCTGTAGTTTGAGGCCGCAAGGTCGTTGCATGAAAAAAATTAGCTATTTTCGCGCATTTTGCCGATTCTTTCACGAGTGCTTTTCTCTTTTTAATTCTTAATTTTCAGCGCCACCCTTGCTCTTTTTATCCATCCGAGCACCGAGATAGCAGCTAATTTGGCTCAATACAGACTACAATTAGGGGGCGGAGCTGCATGCTGTATTTTTCGTCTGCACACGTGAGGATGAGTCTGGGAAAAAAAATAATAGTTTTTTTTTTTTTTTTTTTAAGACTGCCCACAGGGACAGCGGTAACAGAATGTAAGTTATACTCAGTGACACTGTCATAAATAAATACCAAACAAAAAATGATAACAGTGTAATTTTTTTTTTTTTTTTTTTAATAAAACCCGGACCGGCCCATCTGGCCAGCCGGCCCTTCTGGAATCGTCCAGAAGCTCCCGATTAGTCACTCCGGGCCTGGTTCACACGCATATTCCCACAAAAACAACAGCTAAATGCGTAATGCATTTAAAAAAACATTAGCTCAAACAAAAACTTAGCTTATGTTGGTCTTAACTGGGAGCAGCTGGATTCAGCCATGTGAAATGAGTTATGTCTTATTCACTGTTGCTGGTAGAGGGCAGTGTATCCACCCAAATCAGTAAAACTAAATACAAACACTTTCAAACAAACCATTACAACACCACTTTAATAAAACGAGTACTCAAAGCAGCAAAATTTAATTTGAATCTTCTTTCTAATCGAAGTTAGTCGATTAATCGTTGCAGCACTAAATTAAATGTTTCTCGGGGCCGTTACCTGAGTGCATTTCTGTTTTTATTCATTTTAATGTAATTTTAGCTATTATTGATATTGTATTTATTTAAAAATGTATTATTAGATAAAAGGTTAAAGCTCGTGTAAAAAATATGAACTAAAATAGTCACTCCTAAGTGTCAACTTTTAAATTGCTGTCCACTTTGCCTGAAGAGCTTAAATACTATGAGCAATAGACTTTCAGGAAGGCCATTTATGTAATTCAAAGTAAATCGTTAAAAAATAAGTAAACGTCATGTGATGTTCTTCTTCAGGTCTTGGAGGACTCCAGACAAATCCTTGTCACAGCCAACATGCAGCCTGACGACCCATTCCCTCTGGATGATAAAGTCAAAGAAGGTCTGATTCCTGTTTTATTTTTACCTTATAACTTTAAAGCAGCAGCTCCGCAGTCTCTTTCAAACAGTCCCTTCAGTCTTTACCAACTCTGACATGTTTGATTCAAACAACAAAGCATTGCTCTTAAAGCATTGCCTGTGTCAGTCTTGCCTTTTTTTCTTCTCCATCAGAGTGAGCGGCTGCCATCGGCCCAAATATCACCATCCTGGTTGATTTATGCAAGCTGTCGCTGTGTTTTCCCTTTACTGCGCAAAGATTGGATTCACATCCTTTCATTTATCACTTTACTCTGAGCATTTTTGCAGTGCCCCGGCTATTTCTCCTGATTAACCCCTTTGTAATCCACAGCTTATTCCCACGTAGTGGAAAATACAGCATTTTTCGGCGATGTGGCATTGCGCTTTCCACGGATTGTCCACCACTACTTTGACCGGAACACTGATTGGGGAGGTCTGCTGCGCTGGGGACTGAATTTTTGTAATCAGACTGGAGTTTTCACTGGTGGAGCCCACCAACATGTCCTCACGCTGGTAAGGTCAGCAATAGTAGCTTTTGCAATAAGTACTAGAATATTGAGAAGTTTGCGCTCAGAAAATTTCAGGTCATATTAAATTTCTAAAGGTCGTTTTTAGTGCATTTTAGGGTCATTTCACCCAACTGACAAATTTTCGGAGTATTTTATATTACCCTGGGTAGGGCTGTCAAACGATTAAAATTTTTAATCGAGTTAATCACAGCTTAAAAATTAATTAATCGTAATTGATCGCAATTCAAACCATCTATAAAATATGCCATATTTTTCTGTAAATTGTTGTTGGAATGAAAAGACAGATATATTAATTCAACATACTGTACATAAGTACTATATTTGTTTATTATAACAATAAATCAACAAGATGGCATTAACCTTATTAAACATTCTGTTAAAGCGATCCATGGATAGAAAGACTTGTAGTTCTTAAAAGATAAATATTAGTTCAAGTTATAGAAATTTTATTTTAAAACCCCTCTTAATGTTTTCGTTTTAATAAAATTTGTAAAATTTTCAGTCAAAAAATAAACTAGTAGCTCGCCACTGTTGATGTCAATAAGTACACAATGCTCATGGTGCTGAAACCCATAAAATCAGTCGCACCCAAGCGCCAGCAGAGGGCGAAAAAACACCAATAAACACAAGTAACAAGTGAACATGACACTGTGCTGTCATTTTAATCTGTTTGAGCAGGGCATGTGCGTTAAATGCGTCAAATATTTTAACGTGATTAATTTAGAAAATTAATTACCGCCTGTTAACGTGATAATTTTGACAGCCCGAATACTGGGGCATTATACAAATACAGTATATAGAATACAAATAAACACTAACAAACAAAATTGTCAAGCGTTTTGCCAAAAAACAGTTTGCCTCATTGATGATAAGCGAAGTCGCTTCGATTGCTGTTCATAAAAGGTGGCTCCAGATTTGTAATTTGACTTTAGCAGAAGTTCCTCCTTGGAGTGCTAGTCTTATTCTCTAAGAAAGAATGGAATAAGAGTCAAGGAAGTGTCTTTCCATGCTAAAATTATCTGAAATAAGCCAAGTTTAAGAAGACACCATGGAAAAAAAAAAACAGACTACTGTATTAATACACTTTTTAATTTCCCGTCTTCAACACATTGCGAAATTAAATCATTCACTGCCCATGATGGCGATAGACGTTCAATCCAACTTGAGTGTCAATGGCATTAAATGATGAGCAATTAGCTTTTCCGCCCAGTTTAAATGACAGGATGGCTATTGTTGCCAATGGCGTCCAAAAAGTTAAATAACATTAGCGTATCGTTTTCTGATTATTTCTTCTATTTTATTAATACTTTCTTCTCTACATCTTCTGATTGTGAAGATGTCGCAGGAACTGGGAATAACAGAGAAATCTCCAGATTTCATCAACCCTTATCGGACAGAAAGAGACGATGTAAGTAAAATGTCAATGCACCCCCTCCCCAGCACACTCCCATTTTGTGTATTAAGGCTGACTTTTCAGAACACTGTTACATTAATTAAATGAAGAGAGAGCGGAGATAAAGGTTAATGGTTGAAAATCACACTTGTCTGGACAACGTTCACTTTTTTCCGCACAATTTTTATTTATTAATGCATTTTTTGATGGAAAGGCAATTACTAGGCTTCAATCTGAGTACCTTTCTGTTCAGTGCAAGTTACCCAACTTTGGTAATCACACAAAAATGTTTTCAATTGTTCTGTGCTATCAGGGTTCAGTGTCTCAAACTTATATGTGCATAATAATATCAGTTATCGATAATTATCGGCCGATAATGGCAATTATGACATCACACAAATAATCCAGATAAAAAATTTAAAAAATTCAACCGATAATGCAATCCGATAATTATATACTTGATTTAGTCTCCAAATGTGCGCAGTCAACGCAGTTTTGTCCAATTCTGCACCGCTACCTCAACCCCTCCTTTCTCTGAAGCCTCTGTCCCATGAGTGACACGTCACACGACAGGCCTGAAGCAGTTGATATCATGGCGGCCCCCGTCACCAGTGTGAGTTTACCTTTCCATGTGTGAAACAAATAACACTTTCGCCATATGCAAATCAAGTCCTGCAGAAGTTCCACGAGGCGGAAAGAAAGCGTCCTCATTCAACACCACTAACCTGATCAGCCATTTAAAGCTGCATCACAAAGATTTGTGGAACAAATACTAGGTTGCCGCTAGCGTGAAGGCTAAAGCTAATAATGGGAAGGCAGTGTTGTTAATAACTGCGTTAGAGTATAACAGAATTATTTTTTTCTGTAGTGAGTAATCTAATTAATTACTTTTCTCATCTTTGCAAAGCAATTACCATTACTGAGGGGTGCGTTAGTGCGTTACTCATCACGTTAGTTTCACCAAGGACATTTGGACAAGTGATGCCAGTCAAGTAAGCATGCCTAACATGACGGCACAGTGGTTAGATGATAATGTCAATACATGCACCAAACCACACTCCACTCACAAAACTACCTGACTACCACAGCAGAGGCAAGTAATGCATTCAGTACACTGCAAATTTATACCGTCTTAATTAGATTATTTTTCTTAAATCTAGTCAAATAATTTTATCTTGTTTTGAGTCTTAAAGACTAGTTAACAGATGAATGTGTCACTTTATTCCACTCACTTAAAGTAAATATTATTCTTTGTTCTTATAAAGCGTTTTGAACTGTATCTATTCTTGAACAAAGAACATTTCTGACAAACAAGCTGGTTTTTTTTAAGATACAATAATTTATTGCTTAAAATAAGGCTGTTAATCTTATTTTCAGCTAGCTATTTTTCTTATTTCAAAAAAATCTGAGTGAAATGTACTTGAAGCACTGGCAGATAATTTCACCCATTTCCAATAGATTTACAATGAAAAGAAGGGAATTTAACTCATTTTAAGGAAGAGTGTTTTTGGAGTGTAGTAATGTTATATATGTTAAGATTGGCTTACTTAAAGGCATTTTTGTGCAACTTATGTATTTACTCGTTAAGTAATTGTAGCCAAAAACTTACCTATACACATTGTCATACAATCTGTCATTGTTTAGATATTGGAGTTTACTACTTATTCACATTTGATGTGGAAAAAGTAGCAATAAATTCTATTTTTGCACAGTAACATTTGCTCTTGTGTATACTTTAAAATTTTACATATATCTTTTAATAGAATTATTGGCTTGACATTATCGGTTGTCGGCTGGAAGGAGGAGGAAATTATCGGTTGAAAAATGTATGCTCATCCATCACTACCCAAACTACACTAAATTGTTGTGTGTATAAGAAGTACAGCCTATTGTATTGCCAGGCAAAAATGTGTGTCAACCTCTAATGTACAGTACATCCTTCTGTGTGTTATACTGCCCCCAGGTGGCTTAAGTAAGCAATAGCACAATGGCCCTGACATTCAGTATTGAACTCATTTGATTTGTATATACTGTATTCATTCATCACCTGAACCGCTTACATTTTTTAAAATAAAGAACCATATTATAGTGTTATTTTCCCTCATAGCAAATACTATAAAGCTTTTCGGGGTTTTTTTTTTTTTGGGGGGGGGGGGGGGGGGGGTAGGTTAAAAAAGTTACCATTAATTTCTCTTACTTTCGGCCGGAGAAATATCACACTGGTGGCAGGATTTTATTAGGGTTGGGAATCTCTGGCATGAAGCTGATTTGATATGTATCTAGATACACAGGTTACGATTCGATTAAAAAAACGATACATTTTTATGGCCGAGCGATTCGATACGACTCGATACAGTTTAAGAACGCTACGGTTCGATACAGAGTGAAAACGATACGATAGTAAACATTTGCTGTGTGTGTTCGTACAGTATTTTAAACATATAAAAAAAAAAAGACCACATTTCTAATAGCAAAATTAAACAACAAATTTCATACCAATGTTATGTTTTATTTTTTTATGAAAAAAACAATAAGGCATACTATATGATCGTCATTTGTTGGATGGGATTGATAATAAAACTCCAGTGACAGACAACAATAAAGTGCAGTAATTCAATTACTGTATTTCCTGGTGTTTTGAACACAAGAGGTAAGTAATTTAAGTGCAAACTTTCAACCTAAACATCTTACAAACAAAAAATATTCAGCTCTAGAAAAAAAGAATTGAACCTGCAATGTTATTATAAATAAATAATAAATTATGCTTTACCACTGGTATAATTGGGGGAATAAAAATATGGCATTTTAGGCAGACAGGTCAATAATCATTACTATAACTTTATACAGAGCAAAGTCTTTCACTTATGCCTGTGTTTCCACATTTTTTACTCCTCATCACTGTCCATATCTTTTTTGAAGGGCAGATTTTTTTCTTGAGGAAGATCAACTAATCCACATGTTCATGTTTAAGTAGACTGCGTTTCGTGGGGGGGAAAAAATCTCCAGAGGGTGGTGCTGCCCTTTCCACCATTGTAGTGTTTTTTTTTTTTCAGGGTTAAAAACTCTCTCGAAAACGATCTCTGTACCGCTCCACACTTCACACTAGCCCTGTCCCGTGTGAACAGATCTGGCTGCCTTCCTCACTTCAAAGTCCGACTTTTGTTTTCCTGGGTGCGTTGAAAATTAATCGCTGGACGTCGCTGGCGTCGGTGCTCAAACTCTCCATTGTTTTAGCTTGTTGCTTCGTTGCTACTACTAGTTTCGTTTTGGGCTGTGAAGAAAATGCTACGGAGCGTGCGTTACAGTGGTTTTGTTAGCTCTCACGTTGTCATGACGCCCGTGACGATCGGGTAATGACGGCGACTAGTAGCGGTTCTGCCGAAATGCATGGAAAGTTGAGGCAACCACGACCGTGAGTTGTGCTTGTCCATATTATATGATGCGTGCGGTCTCAATCTAAGTGCGCTGTGTGGTGAATGACACAAGCGCAGCATGTGAAGTAAAAGCTAAATTATTATCTCATTAAGCAATGCATTGAGCGAGGCATTAGAAGCCGATTCTTGTGCTCACGATAGCAGACTTCTATCTCTAATATCGGTTCATTGAATATTTAATGGCTAATTACTGTCGAATGGTAACTTAACTATCGATACAGCTGTATCTCTCACCTGTAAAACTGGATATCCGGTCGTATCGGTTTATCGTTCTCAAGCTTAGATTTTATGCCCTCCTCGTCCTCCAGAAAAGTACAGTCAAAGTACTTTCCTAGTCATCTTTCAAAGTCTTCACATTCTAAAAGTTAAATGAAATAATGATCAGAACTAAATGTTTGGAGGACAAAATTAATTTTCTAATACACAACTATCACATTTTATCTGTTCTCATGGTCTAAGGTGCTCCACACGGCTGAGGCCTTCCAGAAGATCCTGCGGGAGGAAGAGAAGAGGAGAAGGAAGGAGGAGAAGAGGAAAGAAATTCGAAAAGGCCCTCGTATATCTCGCTCTCGAAGCGAGCTATAGCAGCATACCTCAACGAGGCTTGGTGGAAATACAGATGGAAATGAAGGGAAGTACAGAATGGACTCTGATGACCGAGTAGGGAACAAAAGCCCTTTGTCATAAAAAAAATAAAATAAAGATGTGCATCTTGCAACATCAAATGAAACATCAATATGATGTTAAAAACAAAATGTGTGCATTATTAGAGAAGAGGGTTGACTTAGGGTTGGAATTGCTCCACCCTGACTGACAGTCATTTATTATTAGAAGAGAGTAAGAAGTAAGACAAGTCTCTGAAAAGTACACGTCTTATCATTTATTGTTAAATTGTGAAGGTTTGAATATGAGCTGTTTTGGAATTAGGTTCGTCTACGTCAGGGTCGTCAAACTGTCGGGTTTTGTGTGGCCCGTGAAATCATACAGTGCCTTGCAAAAGTATTCGGCCCCCTTGAACCTTGCAACCTTTCGCCACATTTCAGGCTTCAAACATAAAGATATAAAAATTTTTGTCAAGAATCAACAACAAGTGGGACACAATCGTGAAGTGGAACAAAATTTATTGGATAATTTAAACTTTTTTAACAAATAAAAAACTGAAAAGTGGGGCGTGCAATATTATTCAGCCCCCTTGCGTTAATACTTTGTAGCGCCACCTTTTGCTCCAATTACAGCTGCAAGTCGCTTGGGGTATGTTTCTATCAGTTTTGCACATCGAGAGACTGACATTCTTGCCCATTCTTCCTTGCAAAACAGCTAGAGCTCAGTGAGGTTGGATGGAGAGTGTTTGTGAACAGCAGTCTTCAGCTCTTTCCACAGATTCTCGATTGGATTCAGGTCTGGACTTTGACTTGGCCATTCTAACACCTGGATACGTTTATTTTTGAACCATTCCATTGTAGATTTGGCTTTAAGTTTTGGATCATTGTCCTGTTGGAAGATAAATCTCCGTCCCAGTCTCAGGTCTTGTGCAGATACCAACAGGTTTTCTTCCAGAATGTTCCTGTATTTGGCTGCATCCATCTTCCCGTCAATTTTAACCATCTGCCCTGTCCCTGCTGAAGAAAAGCAGGCCCAAACCATGATGCTGCCACCACGTTTGACAGTGGGGATGGTGTGTTCAGGGTGATGAGCTGTGTTGCTTTTACGCCAAACATATCGTTTTGCATTGTGGCCAAAAAGTTCAATTTTGGTTTCACCTGACCAGAGCATCTTCTTCACAATGTTTGGTGTGTCTCCCAGGTGGCTTGTGGCAAACTTTAAACGAGACTTTTTATGGATATCTTTGAGAAATGGCTTTCTTCTTGCCACTCTTCCATAAAGGCCAAATTTGTGCAGTGTACGATTGATTGTTGTCCTATGGACAGACTCTCCCACCTCAGCTGTAGATCTCTGCAGTTCATCCAGAGTGATCATGGGCCTCTTGGCTGCATCTCTGATCAGTTTTCTCCTTGTTTGAGAAGAAAGTTTGGAAGGACGGCCGGGTCTTGGTAGATTTGCAGTGGTCTGATGCTCCTTCCATTTCAATATGATGGCTTGCACAGTGCTCCTTGAGATGTTTAAAGCTTGGGAAATCTTTTTGTATCCAAATCCGGCTTTAAACTTCTCCACAACAGTATCTCGGACCTGCCTGGTGTGTTCCTTGGTTTTCATAATGCTCTCTGCACTTTAAACAGAACCCTGAGACTATCACAGAGCAGGTGCATTTATACGGAGACTTGATTACACACAGGCGGATTCTATTTATCATCATCGGTCATTTAGGACAACATTGGATCATTCAGAGATCCTCACTGAACTTCTGGAGTGAGTTTGCTGCACTGAAAGTAAAGGGGCTGAATAATATTGCACGCCCCACTTTTCAGTTTTTTATTTGTTAAAAAAGTTTAAATTATCCAATAAATGTTGTTCCACTTCACGATTGTGTCCCACTTGTTGTTGATTCTTGACAAAAAAATTAAATTTCATATCTTTTGTTTGAAGCCTGAAATGTGGCGAAAGGTTGCAAGATTCAAGGGGGCCGAATACTTTTGCAAGGCACTGTTTGTATCAACTTCATGTTTTTTGCTAAAGTAAAATTTATGTAAAATTTCCCTAGTACAGATATCAGCTCATATTTACTATATCCCCCGTCCACACACACAATAAAATAAAATACAGGGAATATTTACTGTTTATTCCTTCTTCTTTTTTTATTTTTTTATTATATCAATTAAAAAAAAAAATTTCCCCTTATTCTATTTTTTTTTTAATCGAAAAAAGATAAAGATCAATTTAAAATATATATACTGTGTGTGTGTGTGTGTGTGTGTGTGTGTGTGTATATACTATACTGTTCGCCTTTTTGTTTTTTTAATAGGGAATTTTTCCCAAAAAAAAAGTCTCTAAAAAGGATTTGGACATTTTTGAGATCAACAATTTCTCTTAATGTTGACTTAATGGATGACGATTCATTTGATAATCGCTCAGTTGATTAATTGAGGCAGCCTTAGATCACTTACTATTTACAGGGCTACATGTCCAATCCATTCCGACTGGGAAATGTTCATTCACTCTCTCAGTCCAAAATAAATTGGACGTCTAGAGCCGTCAACGGCAGCCAATTGAGTTATATTTATTTATTTATATTTACATCGGCTATATTTACATGGGGTGGCCAACATTAAGGCCCTCTGAAGGAAACCTTAACTACAATATGGCCTGCGACAAAAATGAGTTTGACACCCCTGGTCGATGTAATTTATGTCAAACTTTTCCAACAGACTGTGTTGTTTTGTCTAGATTCACTCAAATAAGGGATTGGTGATTGTACTTTTACTCTTCTGTTTACATTAGTCACATGTTTTACTGGAAATGCTTGGCCAAGCCTTGTCTCTTCTGTCTAATGTTGTCCTGGTCGTGCTGTTTGTAAAGTATTTTTTTTATAAGTTTGGATGCCACATAATTCTGACTGTTAAAATGCGCACATGAGCCACAATGTCATTTTGCACCTTCGAAGAAAGTCCAGTAGTCTCCAAATAAGAACAAGTTTGCCTTTGGCAAGATTACAGTTTTTCAAACTCTTATATAGCCTTATTTGGTAACATTAGAATTTTTTTTTTTTTTTTTTTTTTTTTTTTTTTGAGATACAGAGCAGATTTGAATCACTATCTTTGTTGCAGTGCCAATTAAACAGCTCTTGTAATGGATTTGGATCTCGTTCGAATGTGCAGATGTAGTATTTCCCATGTTGTGCCCGATATCCAATGCAAGCATATTGTTGCTGCAGAAAGGACAAGCCATTTTGCTATGAAATGTAATTAAAAAAGTGACATACATGTGAAGACAAATTGTACGTACGTGTCAACCCCTGCCTTGTTGGCGTTCCTTGTGCAGGAAATACTCTTGTACAAGGAATTGAAGGAGGGAGAGGAGAACGACAGCACAGATGACATACCTGGCGGTAAAACTGACATTTGTCGACCTATCAAGACCTGGGTAAAGTCTTTCAAGAAAAAACAGTTTTAATGGAATTACAGGTCAAATACATTGGTTCTTGCCAATATTAATAATATTAGTATACAGTGGTACCTCTACATACGAAGTTAATCCGTTCCAGGACCTTGTTTGTAAGTCGAAATGGTCGTATGTCGAGCAGGATTTTCCCATAGGAATACATTATAATTCCATTAATTCGTTCCACAGCCAAAAACCTGCACTAAATCCTTAAAAAAGCTGGTGCTATTACAAATGGCAATTACACGTAGCAAAACAAATAAATTATAAATCAAAATTGGAATAATATAATAAAAAGAATAATAATAATTCCTGTAATAGTGTAACGAATCGGGTTCTAATAAGGCGGACGTTTTTTTGTGTACCTGAACGCACTGCGGGGCTGACGTGCCTGGACCGGTGAGCTTGAGTTTCACTTTCACTTTGAATGTTCTCTTGAGAGCACCGTCAATTGCGGCAGACAGCAGGCGTTTTGTGTTGAATAAGTTGTGAAAGAAATGATGAAAACGTGGCGAAGCTGGCGATTTCTTTGGAGATGTTACCACAATAAGAATTGTCAGCTTAATTTATAAAGACTGGCGAACGATGGTCGGAGGAGGACCGTGGAGATGTATTGTTGAGCCATTTCACGGATGCCCACCCCACGCTCATATTTTTCTGTCATTTGCATCTTCATTTAGAAGGTAAGCATCAACTTTTTCCTTGTTTCACCACCTGTACCAACCTTTTCTGAAACCTGTGTTGATTTGTCACACAAGAAAATCCGCCGTGCATTCGTCTGCGGTGCTGCCATTGTCGTCGTATTTCGAGCATGTCGTCGGATGTAGAAACAAATGGCGAGTCAAATTTTACGTCGGATGTCGAAAAGTTCGTGTGTCGAAGCGATCGTATGTAGAGGTACCACTGTACTTTATATATGCGTAAGATTTTGGCTGGGTGGAGACCACTTAATGCTGCTTGGCATCAGGTAATACAAATTATATTGCAGTTGGGGGGAAAACGGGGGGGGGGGGGGAGTTCTGAAAACTGTCAGTGGAATTAGCTTTTCCTGTATGGAGGAAATCAAATAACCCTATAGACCCTACCCACCGACGTCACAAAATCACGTGATCGTGTATTGTTCCGCACCCTTGTCCGTCATTTTGTGTCTGTATTATCAATGGTCTCAATTGATCGAGCAATTTATAATGCATTTCATGGAAGACCCGGTGCTTTCGGATGCCGTGAACTCACTTGATGCGTTGCATAAAAGGCGTTATGTGGAAAAGCTTCAGTTTATCCATTCGCCAGATCCATATTTGATGCCTAAATCGATGTTTTTCGACCCGCCGTCTTCGCCGTATTTGTCTGACATCTGCTAGCTACCCTGATATGTACAACTATGTTGTCCACACAAAATCAGCCTATTCTCACGAAAGTTTGAAAAACTTTAAGAGCTTGGAGGCTTATAAATACTTCGTTGCTGGTTGGGTGAAACAGGTCCTCGTCCACGAAAATTCGGCAGGAATCTATCTTGTGCTTGGAAAGGTGAGTTACGAAATTTTCAATTCAAAATCTTTTGTTCTTGCTAACATCCACTGTCAAGTCTAATGTATTTCATGTCATTTGTCAATGGAGCTAGGGCTTTTAATGTTTATATGGTTTAGCTATAGCACTCTCACTACATACATACGTGTATGTTGTCGGCGATTAGCCTGGCAATGATCTTAATTGTGGTTGTCAGCCCAAAACCCTCTAAATATATATTAAATGCATCTTACCAGATATAAAATGACTACTACATAACCTGTGGTAATCGTTTGGAGCCCAGTTTTCTCGTCGAATTGCAGCAGCCCATCTCGCTCTCTCCTCTCCGGGTCTCCCGGAATCCGGTAGAACTTCAACTCTCTCCGTCTATCTTCTCTGTTATTGCAACCGACCGCCACACACGCCTTCACCATTTTGATTATTAATGTTAACGAGCAGAGCAGAAAAACACGCCGTAAATAGGAGGAATGTACGTAGCCGTAACAGGTAAACACGATGTGTTGACGGACAATTGGGCGGCACCAGTCAGGAGGCCGGAGTTGTGACGTCACGTGGGTAGGGTCTATAAACCCCACTCACCAACGTCACACAATGACGTGTCGCTGAATCCGGCCGCCATATTGTCCGTCACTGTTTATCTGTATTCTCAATGGTTTCAATTTGTCGTGCAATTTATAGTGCAATTCATGGAAGCCCCGGTGCTTTCAGACGCTGTAAACTCATTGGATGCGTTGCATAAAAGGTGTTATGTGGAAAAGCTTCAGTCTATCCATTCGGCAGATCCATATTTGATGCCTAAATCGATATTTTTCAACCCGCTGTCTTCGCGGTCTCTGCCTGACATCTGCTACCCTGACATCTACAACTATCTTGTCCACAGAAACTCAGCCTATTCTCACGAAACTTTGGAAAAGCTTTAAGAGCAGCACTCTAAGCAACATTACCCCGTGTGACCCTTTACTTCCAATTTTCTAAAATGGCGACAATCAATGAAAAAAAAGTTGACTGCGATGGCCGACACTTCAAGGATAGGTGGATATTGGACTATTTCTTCAATAAAATATGCAACAACTCTGTCTGCCTCATTTGCAAAGAGACAGTCGCTGTTTTCAAAGAGTTCGATGTGACGCGATATTACCAAACAAGACACGCTGACATTTACAACATTACAGGGAAGATACGCAGCGAGAAATTATAGCAACTTGAAGCTAGTTTAATTTCACAGCAGCAGTATTTCGCAAGAGCCCGAGTGTCGAAAGAGAACGCCACAAAGGCGAGATTGTTGAAATTATGAATTAAAAAAAAATAATAAAGCAAATGTGACACACAGAAGGGGTTGCTAAAATTTGTTTAAATATATTGTTCTACGTAAATAAGCCAAGGTACACCCCCACATTTTTTACCACACCAAATCTGGCCCCCTTTGCAAAAAGTTTGGACACCCCTGTTTAACTGATGATCCGGAGATGAGGCCAGCTTCTTTCACTTGGTACCAGCTAAATATTATTCAAAAAATAATGATGGCGGAAGAAATAAACATCTTGAATTTGAAACTGTATGTTGTTGGAGATTAGCCTCGCAATGATCTTAATTGTGGTTGTCAGCCCCAAACCCTCTAAATATATATTAAATGCATCTTACCAGATATAAAATGACCACTACATAATCTGTGGTGATCGTTTGGTGCCCAGTTTTCTCGTCGAATTGCAGCAGTCCATCTCGCTCTCCTCTCCGGGTCTCTCGGAATATGGTAAAACTTCAAGTCACTCCGTCTATCTTCTCTGTTACTGCAACCAACCGCCACACATGCCTTCACCATTTTGATTATTAATGTTAACGAGCAGAAAAACACGCCATAATAGGAGGAATTTACGTAGCGGTAATGCGTAAACACGACGAGCTGACGGACAATATGGCGCGGAGGCGTGGTTGTGACGTCATGTGAGTGGGGTCTATAGGGGACAGTGGTCACCATAGTGGACAGCCACCGGTAGTCAAAAGCTGACACAGGCCATGAGACTTATTTTTGGGGTCTTAAACTTTTTTCTTTCTACAATTAAAATGCCTGTGACAGCATAAAAAAAATCTTAAATAGCATTATTATGTGAATTAGAATCATATTTTGAGACGATTCGACTATGTGCTACAATTTGGCAAAGCGCAGATAACGAGCGCGCTAGCGTCCCCAGCTGGGGGATGATGTCGGCAGGGTCACGATTTCATCTGATTTAGAATTCATCCCCTTGGGGGGATTATTCAGAACGAAGAAAATGCGACCAAGATAGAAGAAAAATGTCATTGTTTCTGTTGAGGTGGTTGCAGCTCAACGTTGCATTCGTAGAAAAAATTGACGGAGAATAAGTTGTCTTTCAGCCAAAACTCGGCGTTTAATTTCCATCGACATGCGGATACATCCTCTCTCATTGCTGTCTTCACAGGCAATCCCACAAATCAAAGTAATCAAAGTCAAACAAAAAGAAGTAATAAAAGTAGCACTTTAGACAATTAAGTCCCATCCTGCCATCTTGTGGCGAAAAGATAATATGTCACTAATAACAAGCAATAGGAACATTTCAACATCAACTGAGGACACATTTATGAATAAAAAATATTTCTCCCAACATTTCTCTCAAGTTTCAATCTCCAATATTTTTACAGGATATTCTTTTTATCTAAGTATTTCCCCAATTACTACATAAATAATAGTTTTGTACTAAATAAAATATGAAATATTAAAAATGCATTTATTCAGTACGACATGGGAAAATTACTTCATAATGGTCCACAACTGTCGACTTCTTGCACCCCCTGAATGATATTTTATGCCACCGGAGTTAGTTCAGCTTTTGTCATTTCCCTGCCCTGGCTTTGGAGAGCGTAAACAAACCAGGAGGCATGACAGCTAGCCGACACGCGAACCCGAACCAAGCGGCGTTTCCAAGTCTTATTCTCACCGTTCGAAGCGAAAAATCACACAAAACTACCCCGGATCATATCACAGGGCGGCGGGGTTGTCGAGCTTGACTGCCGGGGAAGCAGCTGGAGAATGACCACAGGACAAACCGGCCAACGTCGGATAAGCGTTTACCTGCCCGAGCCCAACCCGAGGATGTGGTCTATTGCCTGGCACACAAAGAGAGCAGGGGGGGGGGGGGGGGGTCTGGACGATATGGAGAACCGCATGAGCATAAGCCGAGTATAGCGCCCTACCGGCGGGCACGCAAAGAGGACCGAGGAGGTGTGCGACAAGCCGCCAGTCGTCGGCCGAGTGGCACCGCTGGACAATGAGCATTGTAAACCACAAAATCCAAGCCACCTCCGTATTAAAACGAGTGCCACGATCCCAGTGTTTGACATAATACAATACATGATGTTCACTCACTTCCTCATAAGTCTAATGGTCCCACAGTTGTCGGACTTGTTTTGGCCAATCTCGGGGTGAACGGGAACTTTTTGAAACCCAAAAAGGCTCATACACCTCTCCCTGGTGAAGCAACAAAACCCTGCAGCACATTTGGCTGGCGTGATGCGAAAAATAAACTAATTAATCCGCAAAATCAGCTGAATCCACAGTCCATCCATCTGCATGCTATAAGGCAATGCTTTTTTGTGAGGTGCTGACCCGGGTGATGTCACATTCTCATTTGTCCTCAACCCGAGACTGGAGCCGGAAGTCATTCATTCATTTTCATGGCGCGGGATTGTAAAAATTGAATAAATAAAACGATCGCTTCCACACACATCCAAGCAGCCCATTTCATTCAGGAGCATAAAATACCACATGAAATATGAAATAAACATGCTTTTTGCTGTCATAGGTACTTTAGGACCTTAAACTCCTCTTTACTAAACTAATTCTTTAAAACTCCTTAATAAATACTACAGGTACGATTACAAACAGATATTACACATTGCAAAACAAATTATTGATAAATCCGAAATTAAAAACAGCATTTTTTTTGTCACCTTAACTTGAGAGACCGGCGAAGGGAGGTCGGAGATGGCTGATGCGGATGTAGAGGAGGATACGTTGAGCCGTGTTCTAATTTTACAAATGCATTAAGTTAGACACATGTAAAATAAATTATGAATAAATAAATATAAAAAAACGTTTTTATTGTCACCTTAACTTACTGGCAGACGGAGGTCAGAGGAGACGGATTTGGAGGTAGAGGAGAAGGTGAGCCTATTGTCTAACTAGTTCACTCACAGGCATACTACGCTCATTTATCTGATTTCTTTCTCCATTTTAATGGTAAGCGTCACCTTCCTTTTTTCACCACTGCTACCACCTGCAACTAACCTTGTTCGAGGTGAGTAGTAAAGCATTACAAATGTTTCCTTTATATTTACTTGAGTAACTTTATGAGAAAAAAAGTACTTATGAGAGTTTTACTAAGCCATACGTATTACTAGTGTTGCACCGATACCATTTTTTGGCCCCGATACCGATACCTGGCTGTGCAGTATCGGCCGATACCACTTTGTTTGAAATTTATTTGTATTTATATATATATATATGTATTAGGGCTGTCAAAATTACCGCGTTAACGGGCGTTAATTAATTTTTTAAAATTAATCACGTTAAAATATTTGACGCAATTAACGCGTGCACTGAATGAGCCGCTCTCGCATTGCCTCAAACAGATTTCAATGAGGCCGTTTATGGACATTAACTCATTTGCTCCCAGAAACGTATAAATACGTTGTATTTTTAAATGCTGAACGGTCCTGCAAACGTATTTATACGTCTTTTGCGTTTTTTTTTAATTTTTTTTATAAGAAGCATATATAGCTTCCGCTGTATCCGAGAAACAAGGAACAACGCTCCAAACCAATTTTAAAGCAATAAAACTGGCCACTGGAGGGCAGCAGCGCATTTTGGAAGACTAGGCAAGCCGATTCAACAGCAGTGAACGGCCGGGCAGCATTGTCAGAGCCCAGGCGGCTTGAGCCCAGGCGGCGCTCCGACCGGACAAAACAAGGAGAGGACGCCTGGGACGCCAGACGCTGGACGACCGTGCAAAACGAGTGAAACCCCCCGTGGAGCGGCTCGCCAAGCAGACCCCGCAGAAATGCAAAAATAATCCATCTTTGTGAGACAGACAACGATGAGGGAAAAGTTTACACAGCTGACGTGGCGACAACGGCGTCATCTCGGCGACAAACCGTCACCTCTCAGCAGTCGTGTGTGAATAAATTGTTACTTTGCTATCTAAAGCTCTATTTGTCTGGTTGTTCATGGTATTTTGTAAAAGGAAAACATTATTCAGATGTTTGGAATGTAACTAATGCAAAAAATAGCTTTGTTAAAGTCAAAGTTATGTTTGAAATGTATGCGTTTACAAAAAGCTCATTTTTTTCTTCGTTTTTTCATAAGAAATTGGAAAATTGCTCAAACTAAGCTATTTTCTAATGCTGAATTCTAAAGAATGGAAAAAGATACGAACTTACTTTTTTTTCTGCTGAAAGAAGAGAGTCTAATCTTTCTTTTGGTGGGTTCCAAGTTTACATAGCAATAGAACATAATTTTCTGTTGGCCTTGCAAAATCAGTCAAAATCCAGAAAAAACGGCCGGGAGCGAAGGGACTTGCTCTGGTGAAAATGGCTGAGAGTGAAAGAGTGAAGAGTGAAGAGAATGCCACCGGCCGCTTGGGGGCAGCGCAGCGCCGTTCCATACTAATATTATTCCTTCTAATAGTGGGAGAATTAGTAGTTGTTAGTGACGGGAAAAGTCGTTCACCTGAGGAAACGAATCAATTCCGGTTCGTTCAGTAAAAAGATTCGTTCAAACAAATCGTTCAACGAATCGTTCGCCCTCCTCATCCTCCCCACCCACAACCGCCCAAATGAATCGTTCGGTCAGTAAACGGGAAGTGACGTTGCCAAACGAATCACCAAAAGACCGCTTAGCATATATAACTGAACAGGAAGGCTTGGTCTCTCCCCCTCTTGCACAGTACACAGGCTTTTCATTGGCCGCTCTCTTCGTAGATTCAGAAGTGAGTGACAGACTGTGTTTTTCTTTCTTTTTTTCACTGCCTCGTCTCTGCAGCCCAGCCGCTGCAGCAATGAGAATTTCCGCGTCTATCATATTTCTATGGGATCAAAGCCATGGCTTGTGCTTGCTTCACTTTGATATAGGAAACGGTTAAACATTTCCCCTTTTTTTAAGCACAAACTTTTTCAATCACGCTAAATTACGTGTACGCTCCCTTCCGTATTCGTAGTTTAAATGCGTGTTTACGTGAGCTGGCTGCTCGTGAAAGCCATTTGATATACCGCCAAATCATTTCGACTGAAGAACAAATAAATGTGGAATTTAAATAAACTGTCTTCGGCTATTTTTTCCGGTTGAGTGAGATTTATTGCACACAAATAAGAAAATCTAAAAAATATTAATAAATAATCCATTTATTATGTATATTAATAAATATTAAATCAGCGTTATAAATAAAATGTATTATTATTATTATTATTATTTGGCTTCTCTGACACGAAAATAAATAAATAAAACAACACTCGAAAAAATATTACCTAAAAATCGTGTTGAAATGTCATTTTTGCACTGGTATTAATATATAAATAATCCCATCAACTCCACGCAGTCATCCCCTCCCGATCTCAGATCGCCAAATGCTGACGAAAAGAGAATCGTTTGCTCTTTACAATGTAACCATTCCACTCTCATTGGAAATGGAGACATACATGTATATATACATCCTACATCCCCGGGTTTAATTTTTGGACGCTTTAGTCGCACAGGATGGACTGATGTACTCAACGTTAATTAATTTGAGCCCCAACCCGACAAGCTGTGACACGAAAAAAAAAAAAAAAAACTCGGAAAAAAATGTCATGAAACTACCGTTTCATTGCAAATCAGTATTATGGCGATCATACTAAATAGTCATTTTCCATGGGCACAGATTAGATAAATTTCACTGCCATGAAGTCCAGCTAGTCTCTTGACAGCTTTCTCGCCCGCCCCCGCGACGTATCCATAGCTCAGCCTTATCGCCTTGTAGCTACTGGCGAAAGTTTTGACGTACTGTAAAGTGGATACAATGTCGTCATATGTAGTCTCGAGTCTGTTGAGAAAAGCACAGTAAACTTTGCTCACTGTGTTTATGTGGTGATTTTTGTGCATTTGAGTAGCATATGATAGGCTCAACATGAAAGAATATGTGATAAAGCCCTTTCCTTTTATTCCTTAGCTCGTTCACTGCCGCAGTGCTGCTGCGTGACTGCCGGTGTAGGCTGACTATAAATTAGCGTAGCAGTCTAGCAGAACGAATAGCATTCTCGGTAGGACGGAGAGTCAGTGAACGGGGAGTGACATAACTCAGTCTTGCCCCCTGCATGCATGCTGACTGCTTATTGGCCACACGTGGAAGTGAGTGACAGACGCCCTGATTCTGTTTCCGCTCCCTCCCCTGCCCGCGATGAGGCTGGCGTCTGATTGGTCGTGTGCTATGTCAGTAGACGCTGCCGCTTGCTCAACGCCCTCCCACGCAGATAACAAGGCAAGCCCCAACTTCATAGAACGAATCAGTGCAGAAGATGATTAGTTCGGTCTCGTTCACCCAAACAATTCGTTCAAAAAGAACGAATCGTTCACGACCGATACAACACTAGTAGTTGTGAGACGTTTATGCTGTTGCTTTGTGCTCCACACATATTTCGGTAAGTTTGCTTTCTTTTAGTGGCAATTATGTGTCTCATGTTGTATTTTGGGTAAGATATGCACAGAAATATATCTTTTATAAAGGCGAGTGGACACAGGCGTTCTTTGGGCTGCGCCGTTTATTGGCATACGCTTCTGCAACTCCTTCACAACAAACAGAAGTATCATTTAGTGAAAGCACAACAAAAATAATATTGCTATCTCTCAAAAAAAATAATGTTGACAACAACAAAAAAAGCACTTCAGTCTGTAATAATGAGGCCCTATTGTCGCACAGCTAAACAACAATGCAAAGTGAACTGGCATTACTCAGAGTTTGGTCACTCAATTCTTGTTATTGTTATTTTTATTCTTATTATATTAACTCTACTTTTGATTGAAAATTGTACAAATTTTATTAAAACGAAAATATGAAGAGGGGTTTCAATATAAAATTACTATAACTTGTAACTATAACATTTATCTTTTATGAACTACAAGTCTTACTATCCATGGATCACTTAAACAGAAAGAATGTTAATAATGCCATTTGTGGATTTATTGTTATAATAAACAAATACAGCACTTATGTACAGTATGTTGTATGTATATATCCGTCTTGTGTCTTATCTTTCCATTCCAACAATAATTTACAAAAAAATATGGCATACTTTAGAGATGGTTTGAATTGCAATTAATTACGGTTAATTAATTTTTAAGCTGTAATTAACTCGATTAAAAATTTTAATCGTTTGACACCCCTAATACATACATATATATATACAAAGTCAATCCGGTACAACCTTTTATTGCATGCCAGGTATGGGTGACAATAGTTAAATAAACCTTTGGCTCTCAAAGGCCAAAATATTGCTTAATTAGTGAAATTAAAACATGTAGCCTACAGTATAATACTAGCCCAACAGGAAGAAAGTAAAAAATACAATGAATGAATTATGAATAAACCTTTTTAAACTCTGAGTTCTGGCTCTCAATGAACAAACAGTGCAACTTTCATGAAATTATCACAGCATCCTGTCTCTCTATTAGCCTCCCTCTCTGTGCACCAGCAGCAACACACACTTAGCTTACTTTGCTTACCTCTGTAGCATTAGTTTTGAAACAGGTCTCGAATTATTGTGGCATTTCTTTCAGTAAAAGACAATAAAAGTAAAGTAGACGAAGTGAGCTGACTTGGCTTTGTTGCTCCAGTCCAGCCCCCTTTCGCTTGGTCGCAGTTGCTGCTGTTGTAGTCACAAACTCTTTGTGTTCGTTCACATTTCATCTTTAAATGTTTTACCAGATTCGAGGTATTGAAACTAGCCGATTTAACTCCACCTCTCGAAACTTTCAGGCTGCAAATCTTGCTTGCAGCCATTGTACTCAACGGAGATTTTAAACTGAAATATTTCCAGACAACCGACATTTTCCTCTCGTAGTTTGTTTTTCCTACATATGAAAAATCTGGCCCGGCATTGGTTAAGAGCAGCTATTGGCCCATTCTCAATGGTCTGGAGCAAGCCAATAGCGATAGCTGCTTGGCATGCAAAGTGATCACGTGTCATCACACAACAGGAATTGTAGTGAGCGTCAGTTGAAAAAAAAGGCTCCGGTCAAGTGTTATATAAATGGTGAATGGTATCGGCACCCTCTTTGTACTCACCAATACCACCATTTCGGGCCGGATCAGCCTCCAGCTGTGGATACTGGTATCGATGCATCTTTACTTGTTACTATTACTTGAGTTTATTTGTGAAGAAATGCTACTCTTAATACACTACTTTGGGCTACACACGTCGTTACAGTTTTCCTCGTTAGTCTACATATTAGATTTTACTTTCTTTCTTTTTTTTGTTTGTTTTTGCCAGAGACACCAACAGTAGCGCTACTCTTTTCACCAATGAGACGTCCCAACAATAATCATATGACTCCATTTTACCAATCAGACTCAAGCTTGCTGTTCTATGGTCACACTGGCCTATTCAATGACTTGGCGTCTTTCAAGCACTGTAAAATTTAAGTATTTGACATCAGCGCTGCTGCCAAAATGACCGGAAAGCGCAGATTTCAACCTCTCTCCCAGTTTTTATTTGGCATCGATTGACCAAGGAAAACCGGAGATATGATCCTTTTAAGTTTCACTATAGGAAATGCAGTATGTTTTCTCCACTAGAGGGCACTCGTGCTCTTTGGACGAATAATGCTTCATTTTTGTATTTTTTTTCCCTCGGGCCAGGATTCAATGATTGTTTTTGTTTTTTTTCTCTGACTTAATGTGGTTATGTACAGTCCCTGACAAAAGTCTTGTCGCTTATCCATTTTGTAGAAACAATTGCTAATAACCTGACTCTTAATTATTCAAACAGTTTCAGAAATGGCTCATATGAAAGCTAAGACCCTCCCAAATGATGTTGAATGTACAAAAAATATATTTGTTTCACTGAAAAAAGATCATTTAATGAAGACATAAAGGTCAAATTTTGGCAAGACAAAACTTTTGTCGCCTACAGAAAGTAGTGTGAAAATTGAACAAAAAATGTACTTCACATACAAAAATATGTTACATAACAAAAGGGAATTAAGTAGTGGTGCTGTGAGATCCAAATTTAATATTTTGTATGACTTCCATGGGCTTCGGCAAGGATTCATACAATTTATTGATGAAGTCATCAGGCACATCAAAGAAAGCAGCCTTGCATGCCTCCCAGTGTTCATCAACATTATTGGGTTTTGTCTTCCATGCTTCCTCTTTCATCCTACCCCAGACATGCTCAATGATGTTCATGTCTGGTGACTGGGCTGGCCAGTCCTGGAGGATCTTGATGTTCTTTGCCTTGAGGAACTTTGAGGTAGAGATTGAAGTATGTGATTGAGCACCATCCTGCTACAGAATGTGTCCCTTTCTATGGTTAGGAATGTAAGAGGCAGCTAAGATTTGTTGATATTTCAGACTATTTATCTCTCAGGGTGCAGACAATTAAAAAACCATGTGGCATTTGCCAAGGCCCACAGCCTGTCAAAAGGATGGATGCTGGAAAAGTGGCAAAAGGTAGATTTTTCTGATGAATTTTCCATTGATTTTACGCCACAGTCGCCACAAATATTGCAGGAGACTTACTGGAGCCCGCATAGATCCGAGATTCACTTAGAAAACAGTGAAGTTTGGTGGTTACATCATTACAAAAATCATGGTAATGATTACATCCAGTATGGGGGTGTGCGAGTGATCTGCAGGGTGAAAGGCAACATAAATAGTCTGAAATATCAACAAATCTTAGCTGCCTCTTACATTCCTAACCATAAAAAGGGACAAATTCTGTAGCAGGATGGTGCTCCATCACATATTTCAATCTCTACCTCAAAGTTCCTCAAGGCAAAGAACATCAAGATCCTCCAGGATTGGCCAGCCCAGTCACCAGACATGAACATCATTGAGCATGTCTGGGGTAGGATGAAAGAGGAAGCATGGAAGACGAAACGCAAGAATGTTGATGAACTCTGGGAGGCATGCAAGACTGCTTTCTTTGATGTTCCTGATGACTTCATCAATAAATTGTATGAATCCTTCCCAAAGCCCATGGAAGTAATACAAAATATTAAATTTGGTTTTCACAGCAACACTACTTAATTCGCTTATGTTATGTAACATATTTTTGTATTTGAAGTACATTTTTTGTTCAATTTTCACATTACTTTCTGTAGGCAACAAAACTTGTCTTGCCAAAATTTGACCTTCATGTCCTCATTAAATGATACTTTTTTCAGTGAAACAAATATATTTTTGTACATTCAGTATCATTTTGGAGGGGCTTAGCTTTCATATGAGCCATTTCTGAAACCAATTGAGTAACTAAAAGTCAGGTTAATACTTATTAGCAATTGTTTCTACAAAATGGATAAGCGACAAGACTTGTCAGGAACCGTACTGTAATAATTTATAGTCTTCAAAGTATAGTAATAAAAGCTCATGTAGATAAAAAAAAAAGCTCATTACTCATTACTTGGGTATTCTTCAAAAATGCTCCATTTTTACTTGTACTTGAGTACATTCTTTGCATGACTACTTTTACTTGAGTATTATTATTTTGAAGTTAAGCTATTCATACTTAAGTAAAACCTTTGACTACTCTACCCACATCTGCCTTTTTGGATCCATGATGATTTTTCTCACAAGAAATCAGACATGCTGTCGTCTTGTGGGAAAACAATAAAATTGCGACGCTGTCAGAACTCGTCATGTGTCAAGACAGATGACGAGTCAAAATTTACATCGTGTGTCAAACGAATTGTATGTCAATGCTTTCATATGTTGAGGTACCACTGTATAATTATATTTTTATTATTTAACTATTAATAAGTATACTATTTTTAATATTTTATATACAGTAAATGGATTTATAAATCAATGCAATGTCAATAAAAGCTCAATGAATGTTATTAAAATGAATAAAAACAGAAATACACCCCCAAATAACACTCCAAAGTAGATTTTTTTTTTAATTTGTTCAGAGTATTTAACTCATAGTGTGCCATAGACGGCACGAGACGTCCAATCCATTTTGACTACCAGTCAAGTCATGTCTAGCACCATCAATGACAGTGAGTTAAATGAGTGACCTGTAAGGGTTAAAAAAAAAAAAAAAAAAAAAAAGAAAAAAAGAAATCGTGTATGAAAGGAATGAATTCACTAGCCAGACATCTTTAAAACAATTTTATATATGGTATCATGGCAATATAACAAAAAAAAAGATGTCAGATGTTTTGAAATTTACAGAATTTGTTTGACATTTGCCAATATACATTTCATTACAAAAAGAGACAATTCGTATATGAAAATATATTGTATTATAGCATATATCATATTACAAAACACTGTTCAATAATATAGCCATAAAATGGCTAAGAGAAGAGTGATTAATAGAAAAAAAATAACTAAAGTTGGGTTATTGAAACTAAAACAGGCCCTTCACTTATTTTCCAATACTGTATTATGAACTGTTTCGTGCATAGGATAGGTCGAAAGGGGAGTGTGCTCTGGTCGAAGTGGGTTATCTGTACTTGTATATAAATTATTTTCTCATTTTATTTATTCTGAAATTTGTCAATAGTGTGACATCACAGCTGTTAGTGGAAAATGTTTTGCAGGCCTCTCAAGATGATCATCTGATGGTTGGGGTGGGGGGTGGCAGAGAAAGTTTACTGAGCTGAGATCCTGGCAAGAATATAAGACAAACAAGCACGAAGATCATCCTCAACAGAATCAGTCTGTACAAAAATTGAAATCCTTGGACCCCAAACAACTTCCGGTTCACATAACGTAAAATTAAGTAATATAACAACTTTAATCTCGTACTTTTTTCTCCCGATTTTACTTCAATCTCCTATTATTATGCCCAAATCAGTTTTGTGTTCACGTAAACCTTACGTCACCAAAGTTGAAGTCTATGAAACCAAACCACTTCCGTTTCTCGCAACAAAACAATTTTAATGTCGTTATATTACGTTTTTAATTTTGTATTATTACAATATATGATTTAATTCTCCTAACATTAAATCATAATTTAAACTCTTTTTTTCTGCCCCTTGTTCTTCTCTCTTTCTTGTTGCGACTTCTGGCTTTTCAGTGATTTATGTAACTCATTAACAGCACTACCGAAAGCTAAACCTGAACCAGCGGCTAACAAAGCTAATCCCATACATAATGCTACTGGTCCGCCTACCGCAGATCCCTGCGAAATCGCGAAACGTCCAGCTGCTGAAACTAAACCACCACTAGTGCTACATATCGTAGAGGCAACTTCGGGGACGTTGCGGACGGGTCCTGTCTTAGCCTTGAAGGCTTTCTTGGCCTTTTGAAACATTGAATTGGTGTAAACCCTGCCTCCAACCATTTTTAGCATGTGGTCCACCTTTGACATGAGTTTTTTAACCTGTGTCCTGTCACTGGATTTTTCATTGTTAAACACATGGTACCTGCGCCCACACCGTTCAATAAGTTCCCTAAGGGCAGGAGGAGCCTTTTTCAGTTGTTCTTCAAAATTTGTATTCTCAAGATGATCCCCTCTGGTAAAAAGAACTATTGTGTAATATTTAACGGCATCATCTCCAAAAAGGTTGGCCAGATGGATGGCAGCCTTCTCTTCATTTTCTGTAAAACGCCCAAACGGTACAACCAAGAGAAAAGCATGGGGTTCACACTGTAATGAATCCATACATTTGGCTATTTCTTCATAAATCTGATCCTCAGTGAGGTTAGTGTCCCCAAAGCCTGGCATATCTAGCACCTTCACCTTTCTCTTCTGGCCATGATCCTCTGCAAGGTCAGCTTTTCCAGAAGCCAATTCCTTGGTCACTGAGCTGAAACTCTGCTTTGACACAAAGCATTCCCTGCCCAGGATGGTGTTTCCAGACGCACTCTTGCCCGCTCCTGTATTCCCGACAAGAAACAGCCTGCGTTCGTCAAGCCACGTGACCTTCGAGTCCTGCTCCATATCAACTGGCACCTCTCCTCTCACTGATGAAAAAGCTGCACACAACACTTATTATAGTGAGCCATCATGCTCATTGTAGATGTTACCAAACTTCAATCATTCTTTAACTTTTCAGGTTTTTTTATGCAGCTGGTAAAACAGAAATAAAATCTGAAAAATATATATGTTGAGGTCGTTGCAGCTCAATGTTGCATTCGTAGGAAGAATTGACGGAGAATAACTTGTCGTTTAGCCAAAACTTGGCGTGTTTAATTTCCACTGACATGCGGATACATCCTCATAATTACAGTGGCCTAATATTTGGTGCCATGTGTGAATATCATAACATGCATTGCACTTGTCAGACTCACCATTTGTATGCCAAAAGTACAGCTTGCCAAACACATGAATATTGAATTTCGTGCCGTCTTTGGTTATCAGTGCGTCTTCACCTTCTTTGAAAAGTACCGTGGCTCCACTGCTTTCACCGAAAATATGTCTTGTGGGTACGATGGTATGAAGAGTGCGTTTCTGAGTGTTGCCTTGCGCTGCTGTCCTCTGCTGTCAATCAGGTAGCACTCTGCATCTCCTCTTTTTAGTGCGACTCCACTGCACCGTGTACCATCTGCCAACTCGACGCTGTGGTTTTCTGGTTTGAACGTCTCCTGGAAGCTTTTCAACTTGATCTCGTCAGTGATGATATGAGATGTCGCGCCCGTGTCCACCATCAGACCTCGTTCCCGGATGCTGTGTGTATCCTGCCGCCTGGTGTCGAGCTGTCCATCTCTCACCTTGAATGCGAAGTCAGGATCTCCATCTTCAGCAATTTTTCTTGCTCTGTCCGGTTTTTCCTTGCGGCTGCAAGTGGTGTCTTTGTGCGTGTCCGTTTTGCACCGACTACACCATGTCTTTTGTCGACATTATTTTGCACGGTGGCCTTTGATCCCACATTTGAAGCACACCAACTCTGTGTCGTCTTTGATCCGGTCACGAGCGTTTGCTTTTGTGGCTTGCTTTGAAGCTCTTGCTTGAGTCTTCATCTCTCTGTCGCTTGATTCTGCTGCATTTAATTTTTCCTTTTCTTCAAAACTTCGGGGTTTGGTTTTGACTCCTGCGAATGTCATGTTCTCATCAGTATGCGCCACATGAATTGTAAATGGCTTGTAACTTTCTGGCAGCCCCTTCAAGACCATTGCGATAAGTAGACCATCTCCCAATGTTTCACCTGCATTTCGCAATGCTGTGATGGCGGTCTCAGCTCTTATTATGTAGTTCACTGTGCTTTCTTCTTTTCCCTTTTGAAGAGATGTTAGCGTGGTGTACAAGTTTATAATCCTGGGTTTTCCCTTCCCAGCATAATATTCTCTTAATATTTTCAGAGCTTTTCTTCCGTCATTTGGCGCATCTCTCATTATTAACGAGAGGCTTTTATCATCAAGAAGTTGTATCATTTCAGCATACGCGTCCGCATTTTTCATTTCATCCTACCAGCGCTGTGTTCTTTAGCCCGATTAGATGAAAATGTCCCAACATTTTAGTTTCCCAGAGTTCATATTTAGCTTTATCTCCGTCAAATGCCAGTCGAGGTAACCTACTTGTTCTTCGTGTCTCCATGTTGCTTGTTAGCTTTTTCCGCTAATCAGCAGTCCGTGAGCACGCTGTCCTTCGTGACACCACAGGTGTCAAACCGATTCCAGAAAGGGCCTAGTGGGTGCAGGTTTGCTTTCCAACCAATGAAGAGGACACCTTTTCACCAATTAGATCTTTTACATGTGTAATCAGTTAAACTTTGTCAGGTGCTGCTTGTTTCAGCAGGAAGTTCATTGGTTAAGCTCTCTGCGCGTTATCGGTTGGAACAAAATCCAGCACCCACTAGGCCCTTTCTGGAATCAGTTTGACACCTGTGTTCTACACGGTGGAAACTGACTTTACCTTCGAATGACTCCTGGGCCCATAACCTGTTGAGGTGGTTGCAGCTCAACGTTGCATTCGTAGGAAGAATTGACGGAGAATAAGTTGTCTTTTAGCCAAAACTTGACGTGTTTAATTTCCATCGACATGCGGATACATCCTCTCTCATTGCTGTCTTCACAGGCAATCCCACAAATCAAAGTAATCAAAGTCAAACACAAACAAGTAATAAACGTAGCACTTTAGACAATTATGTCCCATCCTGCCATCTTGTGGCGAAAAGATAATATGTCAATAATAACAAGCAATAGGAACATTATTTCAACATCAAGTGAGGACACATTTATGAATTTAAAACATTTCCTCCACCATTTCTCTCAACAATATATTTCAGGTTTGATGCTGTGTGTGGGAGGTGGAGGTGTATCAATTTTTGTATTATATATACATATATATATATACATATATATATATACTGTATAATACAAAATATAACAAAGAATCAAAAGAAAATTGGAAATTTAATTACAAATTGAAAATGAGAAAAAAGGTTCAATCTAGAGTTAAAATTAAAAATGAGAAATTACTAAATTATATTTTCAATCGTATTAGATTTTATTTTTAAAATATATATTCAAATGTACTTGCTATAATTTTTTTTTTTAATTCTAAGATGAATTTTTTTTTTTTTTCATTTTTGCTATAGCATTTAATTGAATTTTCTATATTTTGTATTTTTCTATTTTTAGTATTCTGTAATTATATATTCCTCTAATGGTTTATGTGCATTTGTTAAATGTAATTTCAGGCATCACGGGGTTCAACACAAATAAAAAACTACCAAAAAAAACAGTATTCATGAGGTCTTGTTCTCAACAATGAAACACACATGAAAATCTCTCACCTCTTGGCAAAATTTGCCATTTTGAAGTCAAGAAGGGTGACCTACGTGAATTGTGTGGATCCGATGAGAACATTTTTAAGGGGGTGGGGGGCGTGTCGGGTTCGGGAGATTTTTTTAATGTCGGACGCTTGGTATGCAAGCGGGGAAAGCAGCACAAAGCCAAAAAAAAGCGCACCAGAGTGGCGAAAACAACTTATTTCAACGAAACAAAGGAGGGTACACTGTTGTGTCCTGTGTCTTCAATGCCAAGCTTGGCTGCACGTCGGCCGTGAATGAACACCTAAAGCGCCGTCACCCACTTGTAATTTTGCAAAAAGACGGGAGACAATTGCAAGCTAGCAGATTGTAAGTTCATCTAACTAACTAACGACATGTTTTATTGAAGTTGCTAAGCCTGTCATGATATGCAATGAATCCATTTATCGCACGGTAAATAAAAATGAGGGGTGGTAATTTTCACGGCTGCGTTTTATCGTCGCGTGCGTGTGTGCATACATCTATGCGTGCGTGTACACGTGTGTGTTGATGTCATATGAGACTCCAGTTCCTTTGACAGATGTTTATTGGTCATCAACATGCCATAGAATTAAAGTTCAGACATACAAAATAAGGAAACACATCTATATTAAACACTGTAAACTTTAGCATTTCTACATTGAGGCTAATGGGGAAAAAAACAACATACTTTAGCCTGCTATAAAACATTGGCAGTCTTCTCCAAAACGCAAACTTGCGGTTAAAAGGTGCCAATTCAAACATGAAAAATCGCTTGTTAACAGCATTTCCAAACGAAAAAAAAAGTATACTGACACCACACGCAATGACGAAAAGAGAAGTGCACTTTTTTGCGGAGTGTAAAGCTTATTGTTAGCGGTTTAGCTAATTTACGTCCAATGAATATTTCAAAATAAAAGCATGTCATGTTCGTCATATAAATAACGATTTCTGGAGTTAATCCCACATACTTAAGAATTCAGACATACCTGTTAAGTTGTAGAAATTGCAAATAGGGAGATTTCTGTTTGCCAACCCCGATGACGCGCGCGCACGCGCGACAATCACTAAGACAAAATGCAACCATTTTTTTTTCAAGTTCATTTTGGTCACAACACTTGTGTAAAAATTAACTACACTGTCAAAGAACCTCTTTTTGGTGGCATCAGAGATAGTCTTCAACTTGCTCCATGTATTGTCTGGCATCATGTGATACTGCTATGTTGCCTGTGTCATGCCAGTTCTCCTTGTTCATGTAATCAACATCTAGGATATCCTCAGCTTTCCTGATCACATCCATTTGCACAAATTTGGACATCAGCTTCCTCAGCAGCCTCTTCATCTCATCAACCATCACTCCAATTAGGGTTTCGTCAGACTAAATCAGCAACATTAATTGCATCATTTAGAAAATTAATCATATTTGTTTTTAAAAGTATCTTTGTCATGGCAGTTTTTTAATTGAATTGTAACTTAGAATTGAAACTTTATATTTTTTGTTTCAGCACAGTAATAATGATATAATGTAATAAAGTGTATAGTATACACTTTAGCTTTAGCATAATAGCGAATCTAAATGATTAAACTTCAAGTAAGTAACGATATGCTTTCTCACTTAAATTCATATATTGTGGGGGTAGGACTGCAGTGGTTTAATATTCCATGATGTTTGATCCATGAAAACACAGGGTAAAGCAGCGACTTCTTCCTCGTCATCGTTCTCCCATCATTAGCTCTAATGCTGTTAGCATTAGGCTAGTTAGCTATCGCTGGCAGGTAAGACTTACGGCAATTACGTTGACGAACGTCGTTTTTCCCGAATACTGGAGGCCGACCAGGGTCAGCTCCATCTCTTCCTTCCAAAATAAAGACTTGAACCAGTCTAAAAGCCGGTTTATTAGTGGCAGCATCTTGGGAAGTCGGTGGTGCTTCGCCTCTTCCCTCCCTGTCAGATGTTTGGTTGGGCGTTTCCTGCTCTGAAGGGGAGGGAGGGCAGGGAAGTCGGAGACGGCCAGGCTATTCGTTGTTGGTCACTTTCCGAATCGGGCCGAATGGTATCGTTACAAAACGGTGACAAACAAAAACGTAAAAAAAAAAAAAAAATTGACATTTTTGGAAAATCGGGAGATTTGGCTTTCTAATCGTGAGGCGTGAGCATTGGGGTCAAAATCGGGAGTCTCCCGACCAAATCGTGAAACTTAACAGGTCTGTTCAGATTCTACAGTAAGAATAGCTTTAAAATGACACCCTTTATAAACAAATCTGATTGCCAATGACTATAATACTATTATATATAGTTGTATACTATAATATTCATGATTTTTTTAAGAATTGTTTTGAATAATGTTGGAAAGGCGAAGTCAGTGTTCTGAATCTGTTTACTCTTTTGGACTAGTTAATGCTATCAGCATTTGACCTCATTGTTTATTTGTGATTTATTATTGTTATTTCGTGTTTATTTGTGCTTCAATAAAGAATTTAAGTGTTCCAAAATGTTTTTGTGAATTAATAAGTGCCATCAAGAATTTCATTGCTAAATTAGTAAAAAAAAAAAAGTGGGCGGGGGGGATTATTAGACTAGTCGACCAATCGTAAAAATAGTCGGCTGACTAATCGGGAGACAATTAGTCGTTTGGGACAGCCCTAGTTGTACAGTGTACCGGAACAAATTTCCTCCACACCCTCACCTTTCTAACCCCAGACCCATTTTCATGCCTGGACTGGGGCAATGTGAGACATTTTTTACATTTGCTCTCCTACAAGCAAGCTAAACCAACAAATCAGTAATGTTTAGATATTTGCCATTAATTGTGGATGTTTCCTAGCTATGGAAATTACTAAATAATAAAAAAATTAAAAAATACTATACTATACTATACTATTATTACTAAATAATGTACTCAGGATGCATAGTATGGAAAATATAACTAGTTAATTAAAAAAAAAAAAAAAAAAAAGTGGTACCGTCTTACTTTACCCCATTTAAAGTGCAAACTGAGAGGGAGTAGGAAAATTAAACGGATAAAGTGAACTATTGAGGGGTAAACTGATTGTTAATTTTTCGTCTTAAAATCATAAAGGCAAATGTTTTGTATGTTAGAATCCTAACAGGTAACTTGACAATAAGACAATTCGGAATGAATGTCAGAATAGTTACTGTATCCTTGGGGTTTGGTCGATTAAACATTTTTTAAACACTTGAACGCAACTCAAGATCTACTACACCATAATAGACCCTACTCACGTGACGTCACAGCCACGCCCACGCGCCATGTTGTCCGTATACTCGTCATGTTAATGCATTAGCGCTTCGTAAATTCCTCCTATTATGGCGTGTTTTTCTGCTCGTTAAAATTAATAATCAAAATGGTGAAGTCGTGTGTGGCGGTCGGTTGCAAAAACAGAGAAGACAGACGGAGAGACTTGAAGTTTTACCGTATTCCGAGAGACCCGGAGAGGAGAGCGAGATTGACTGCTGCAATTCGACGAGAAAACTGGGCTCCAAACGACTACCACAGATTATGTAGTAGTCATTTTATATCTGGTAAGATGCATTTAATATATATTTAGAGGGTTTTGGGCTGACAACCACAATTAAGATCATTGCTAGGCTAATCACCGACAACATACACTCAGACGTTGTGAATGAACTACCTGAAAATATATAATTATAAGGGGATAATAAGACAGTTGTCATACAATTAATTTACAATTTCACTATTGAGGTCAAAAGCCCCAAAAATAAATTCAACTAGGGACAATCTGGAGTAGTGCTATCGCACTTCATATTTATTACATATTATATATATATGTAGTGAGAGTGCTATCGCTAAACCATATAAACATTAAAACCCCTAGCTCCATTGACAAATGACATGAAATACATTAGACTTGACAGTGGATGTTAGCAAGAACAAAAGATTTTGAATTGAAAATTTCGTAACTCACCTTCCCGAGCACAAGATTCCTGCCGAATTTTCGTGTACGAGTACCTGTTTCACCCAACCAGCAACGTAGCATTTATAAGCCTCCAAGCTCTTAAAGTTTTTCAAACTTTCGTGAGAATAGGCTGATTTTGTGTGGACAAGGTAGTTGTAAATATCAGGGTAGCAGATGTCAGGCAAAGACGGCGAAGACAGCAGGTCGAAAAACATCGATTTAGGCATCAAATATGGATCTGGCGAATGGATAAACTGAAGCTTTTCCACATAACACATTTTATGCAACGCATCCAATGAGTTTACGGCATCAGATAACACCGGGGCTTCCATTAATTGCTCTATAACTTTCATTCATTCATTCATTTTCCATGCCGCTTTTCCTCACGAGGGTCACGGAGGTGCTGGAGCCTATCCCAGCCAACTACGGGCAGTAGGCAGGGGACACCCTGAACTGGTTGCCAGCCAATCACAGGGCACAAGGAGACATACAACCATTCACGCACACACTCATACCTACGGACAATTTAGAGTGTTCAATCAGCCTACCATGCATGTTTTTGGGATGTGGGAGGAAACCGGAGTTCCCGGAGGAAACCCACGCAGAGAACATGCAAACTCCACACAGGAAGGCCAAAGCCCGGGATTGAACCCTTGATCTCAGAACTGTGAGGCAGATGTGCTAACCACTAAGCCACCGTGCCGCCTGCTCTATAACTTGCATGACTAATTGAAAACAATGAGAATAGGTCTAAAAAATACGGACAATATGACGGCCGGATACAGCGACACGTCAATTTGTGACGTAGGTGAGTAGGGTCTATTGGGGGCTAGGGCGTAGGTTTGCATAGGGACGGTCGGGACAAATCACTACCAACTTTTCAGGATGCTCAAATTGTCCCCACCAACTTTTAAGAAACCTTTTTTGATTATACAATGTGTTCAGTTATATAGGTCATTTAGATCGTCTTCCCATATGTTGTAACGATTGAATTGACCCTACCATTATTGAAGAGTATGTAGCGGCAAAGGGGGTGTGAGACATCAATAGAACCGTTATGTGCCAAGATAACAAATATTGATAAAGTTAACAAAAAAATCAATCACATTAAAGAGCAATTATCGAAAATAGATCGAAAATGACGAACATTTCCGAAAGTGTTCCGGAAACAGCTGAAGGTGGCGGAGACGTCACGACAAGTGATTGACAGTCGAGGCGGAGCCAGGTGCCATTGTTTTTTAACGACGGGAGAGTAGCGTTGGGGTTTGTTTGACCAAAACATCACAAAAATGGCTCAAAACTGCTGTGCTATGTGGTGTACAAATAGTTATTTATCGGAATATAGTATCCATGAGTTCCTGAACGCGAAAAAAAAAAGCTGGACTACACAGACAATGGGTAAAGTTCGTCCGTGCAAAGAGGGCTAATTTTCTAGACGCAGCCTCCGGCACGCTTTTCTGTGGTGCGCATTTTCCACCTGAAAGCTTCTCGAACTATGGACAAGAGAAATCGTGTTTTGCTAAAAGATTGCTGCTCAAAGGCGATGCGGTGCCGACCATACAGGTGCAGCCACCTAAATGTCCCGAGATATCAAGAAAGAGGACGATGACTGGTAAAGGAGGCTAAAGCTAAGCAAAGGAGGGGAGCAGCCAAGCTCGAAATGGCCAGAGTGAGTACTCTTTTATAATTAAAAAAAAATGTCACGCATTGGATACAGGACTGGACACATGTATAAATTATCGTTCGTAAAATATATAGAACAAATCCTCTGATCCCATTCATATTTGTGTCTGTTGGCAGAGCGAAAAGCTATGATAGCGCAATAAATGATAATTATTCTATGCATTCCTTTATTTTGCAGCCACGGTGTATCAGCTTCACAAAAAGAAATGCAAAACAAATCATTGGTGTTTCCCACATGATCTGCTGCCGATGTTTCATCAGTGTCATTGCTCCCCTCAATGACCGTTTCATCACGCTGCATTGGCGTTCGTTTGGGCTCAAATTGGTAACGTAAAACACCGATTAAAGCTTCGTAACTCTCCTCGTCACCATTAGATGAACATTCGTTACGTCCTTCTATGTCGGATTCGTCGCTGAAACTAGAAACGAAATTGTCTGCCATCATCGCCGCCATTCAATATTAAAGCACTGAGCCTTTTTCTTGTTGAAGAAACACCCCTCACTGTCAATTCTGAATTCTCTTTTATTGACAACGAGGGGTGTTTCTTCATGAGGGAACCTGGAATATGTGCAGGACGATCACAATGCATCAGCATAAACAGCTCAAAACACCCCTAATTCTCCCCTCACTAGAAGAAATGATATTGATGCAGACAGGCGCTGCCCCCCTAGTGGCCGGTGGCACTCTCTTCACTTGTCGTGAGGTTACGCACACAATCTGCCAGATCTCGGGCGCCGGTCGTTTTAGCTTGACAATCGTGCCAAATTTCTCTCATTTTCTTGTGTGTAATTACACGAAGTGGCATGATATGAATACAAAAGGCATGCGTTTATGGATAAATGATGGAATATTAACATTTTCCCAGGGCACTACATACCCTTTAAGTGAATTATTTTCATTATGTTCGGATTTATATTTACCCCTTTTTCACTTGGCGAATGAGCTAATCCATGTTTTTTTCCTCAAACGCACGTTTGATTGGCTGATGACTTGACCCCCTACCCCCCATCCCCTCCGCACACACGCGCACGTTCCCACAGTACAGAATTATCTACTTGACATCATGTCAAGTAGATAATTCTGTCAATGACATGTCTACATGCCGCCTCCTCCACCCGCTTCGAATCACTGCGGTGAACTGAGCCGCGTTTTGTTCAAGCCAGCCGCACTTTCTTTTCTGTTGCGTTTCTCTTTCAGGTTTTACCGCACAATGACAGATGGCGTACGTGCCGAAACTTTCTTCTAGAAGCAGAAAACATTACCGTGATGTCACATGGAAGAATAGTTCGGTAACAGATGCTGTTGCTTGTCGCACCTGAAAATGCGGGTTCGAATTCCGCTTGAGGCCTTTGAAATATCTTATTTTTCTCAATAAAAAAAAGAATGATGGCTCAATAAAAAAAAAAGAATGATGGCTGCCTGATAAATAAAAACACTGTTAAAATAAAAAGTTTGAAATCAAGCATGCATTTTCTGTACGTGTATCAAGTATATTGACAGATCGAATTCAATTTGTGGTAGGATTTAACGAAACAGATGGAAAATGTGTAGCTGTCTGAATGAAAAAAAAGAAAAATTCAGAAACAGCAAGAACAGGACTACAAATGTACACTGATAATGAACAAAAAGGTCAAATGACCTCACAGCTACTTAAGTTTTAATCAAGTAAATCTATTAAAAACCTATACATAAAAAAAGGGAAAACTAAGAGGTGTGCCTTGAACTCCAAGTAAAGTATGTCAACCCTGCACTGGTTTGGGGTCAAAAGGTCAAATGGCCTAGGAGCTATTGAAGTTTGAAGCTAGTCTATCAATTTAAAAAATCATTAAAAACTTGGTGTTCAAGGCACACCTCTTCGTTTTCCAATTTATCCCTCCAAAAAATTTTTATGATTTTTTAATTGATTGACTAGCTTCAAACTTCAATAGCTCCTAGGCCATTTGATCTTTTGACCCCAAACCAGTGCAGGGTTGACATACTTTACTTGGAGTTCAAGGCACACCTCTTAGTTTTCCCTTTTTTTTTATGTATAGGTTTTTAATAGATTTACTTGATTAAAACTTAAGTAGCTGTGAGGTCATTTGACCTTTTTGTTCATTATCAGTGTACATTTGTAGTCCTGTTCTTGCTGTTTCTGAATTTTTCTTTTTTTTCATTCAGACAGCTACACATTTTCCATCTGTTTCGTTAAATCCTACCACAAATTGAATACGATCTGTCAATATACTTGATACAAGTACAGAAAATGCATGCTTGATTTTAAACTTTTTATTTTAACAGTGTTTTTATTTATCAGGCAGCCATCATTCTTTTTTTTTTTATTGAGCCATCATTCTTTTTTTTATTGAGAAAAAATAAAATAATTCAAAGGCCTCAAGCGGAATTCGAACCCGCATTCTCAGGTGCGACAGACGACCGCTTGTGTTAACGAGGTATTCGTCCATATGACGTCACTGTAATGTTTTCTGCTACTAGAAGAATGTTTCGGCACGTACGCCATCTGTCACTGTGCGGTAAAATCTGAAAGAGAAACGCAACAGAAAAGAAAGCTGCTGGCTTGAACAAAACGCGGCTCAGTTCACCGTAGTTTCGACGAACTGAAGAGGAGGGATATAAGAAGTCTTTTCGGCCAGCAGCCACTGTGGTCTGTAAGTAGTGAGTAATGTAAAAGTCATTCTTGTGCAGGTGGAACACTTGCCACTAATTTTGCGACTGAAAGTCGGACCGGCAGCACAGTTTAGCATTACCATTACATTACTATGAACTTGCTAACCTTAGTAGGAAGCTGCTTAGGAGAAGTGTCCTTCTGTATGTGTTTTCTACTGTGTTAATGTTAATTAAACTGTGAGAAATATAGTGAACACGACTCAGCTGTAAGAAATGTAGTGAACCAAGGTTTACCTCCTTCTCCCCAGTTTTCATTTTTATTTTGCGTATGTGGTCTTAAAGCAGCCAAAAGGAGCTTTCATTTTTTTGTTGAGTTTGGCTGTGCTTGTGGACAAGTCAGGGAAACACAAACATAAATCATGTTAGTGTTTCCCTGACTAAGAGGTTTTTTTGTTTGTTATACCACTAAAAACTGTCTAATTTTAAAAATGGTATTAAAAAAAATTATAGTGGTACAAATGTTATTTTTGGGGCATTCCTGAATAATTAAGAGATGATTAACAAGTTGTGTATGTTAATATAATTTGTGTTAAAATAATGCTATTTAAATTTGCTAATAAAATCCAGACATTTATTCTTGAAGTTTTCAAAATGTTGCTTTAGTAGTTTTTGAAAACAAAGGTTTGAATGGAACGGTGTATCACCTGAAACAATATATATGCACTGCAAAGACACACCTCCTTTATTCAGTCTAAATGTACTAGAAATACTGTACGTAAAATGATCTGTCAGTGCTTCAAGTAAATTTTACTCAGATTTCTAATAAGAAAAATAGCTAGCTGAAAATAATCTGAGCAGATTTATTTTAAGCAAAAAGTTTGTATTTTTAATCTTAAAAAGACTTGTTTGTCAGAAATGTTCTTAATTCAATAATACAACTAGCTAACAATAGCACCAACATATTCATAGTTAGTGTAGGCATTCAATGTATTTTTTGTGCTTCTTCTGTCTCTCTCTCCTTCTTCTGTTCCCCCATAACCCATTCCTTTTAGCTGGTTTCTCCTAATAAATGACGTATGTTGAATGATCACAATGGGAGTATGTCATACTCCCATGTAATTTATTAAAACTGTTCAGACCTATGGGACACTCAGATCTCCATTCTCCATGTCAAGCAGCTGAACAGGACAGGTTAAAGAAAAAAAATGTTCTGAATTCAAGAAGAAATATTGTTCAAAACATTATTTGAAAGCATTTTTTTCTTGATTTGTGTGAAAAATGAACGACTTTTAGATGTACAGGCTTATAAAGAACAAATGATAATATTTACTAACAGTAAGTGGAAGAATCTGATGCATTAATCTGTAACTATCCTTTAAAACTCAAAACAAGATGAAAATTATTCGACTAGATTTAAGAAAAATTATCAGATTAGGACGTTATCCTGTAAATTTGCAGTGTGAAAGTTATTATAGGTCAATACAGATTTATTTTGCATCAATCATCTGCAGCGGCCCGATGCTCTCTCATCGAACGTGATTTTGTTGTCATATCTGTGTGTCATTAACTATTTAAACTCAGTATTCCTGTAGCCTGTCAATTATTTTGGTTCTTACTGGACAGAAATGTAGCCCTGACCGTGTCACTCAGTCTATTTAGTCTTATTAATGTCCCGTCCCCAGCAAAATGTGTACATGCAGATTATGCTATTATTTCGTCCCTACCAACATTGAGACCAAACCTACGTCCTTGATAGGGGGTGTTGTCTCGCATTCACCCTACGTCTCACATTAACCCACTCTCCCCTACTGTGAGGCATCAATTTTGCGAAACAAGAGGAAGACGGTCTTGCTTAAATATTTCTCTAAGAGACATAGCGTTAATCTCTACAAAAAATTCCACTTGTCACTCCAAGTTTAACTTTACTGTAAAACTGATAAACAAACTATGAAAGATTGAAAGAAAACATTTTTCACATTTAAAATTTTTGGGGTCACACACCTATTCTTACATTAAAAGTCCCGGTGACAGAAATAGAAATGAGTTGAAATAGATTAAAACAGTTGAAAAGGCGTTACCCAGGTCTTGATTAGAAATTGTAATTAGTTTCGGTTTACATCAGTCACGTTTTATACAAGATAAAAAGCGTTTAAAAAAAAAAATTTTTTTTTTCATAATTTCTTTTTCCACAATCGCCTTTTTATTTCACAATGTCGTTTTTCAGCACAATGAAGCCTGTGCTGTCAATCAAATACATAGGGTGTAGTATACATATAAACATTGTATACTGTATATACCGGTATACACACTATATGTATTTATACACACAATAAAAATAAATCAAAATATTTTGAAAAATGCCCCCCCCCCCCCCCCAAAAATGGAAAATTTAAATATATTAGAAAGATTAAAAAAGACACAGAAGAAAATCAGAAATTTGATTACAAAAATTTGGGGGGGGGGGGGGCCGTTAAATTAAGGTAAATAAAACATTTTTTAAAAGGAGGAAATTTTTACTCAATTATATTTTTTAATTGCATCATTTTTTTTTTTTACTACATATTTTTAATTGTACCTGCTTTATTTTTATAGGTGTTCATTTTTTGGGCTTTTTAAGATTTTTTTTTTTTTTTTTTTTTTTTTAGCATTTTCTCATTTTTGCTATATTATTATTTAATAGAATTTTCTTTATTTAGTATTTTTGTATTCATACTATTTTTCTGTACTTATCTATTCCTCTAATGGTTTATATGTATTTGTTAAATGTAAATTCAGGCATCACGGGGTTCAACACAAATAAACTAATGAAAAAAGATCTAAAGTATTCATTAGGGCCTTTTCTCAACAATGGTTAAGAAATGGGAGAGAATTGTACTGTGTGACATCAATTTTGGGAAAAAAGAGGAAGACGGTCTTGCTTACATATTTCTCCAATAGACTGTGTGCTCTTGTTTTGGACTTTTTCCACTTGTCACTCAATTTGAACTTCACTGTAAAAGATACATAAAATGACAACGATTTAAAGATTTTTTTTAACATTTTTAATTTTTGGGGTCATAGTGACCTAGCAACAATTACATTAAAAGTCACCGCGACAGATATGGACATGAGTTGAATTCCATTAAAATAGTTGTAAAGGCTTTACCCAGGTCTTGGTGGTCGACAAATGTCAGGTTTGGTACCAGGTAGATCTTCTGTGCTTCTGTTGTAGTTTTTGTCCCTCTCTTTTCATCCTGTACGAACAACCCCGCCTACAAAGTGACGGTCGTGACGTTTACCATTATTGAACACTTTCATTGAAGACTTTATTGTTTTATGACAGCTCAGAGGTGATTCACTGTGAGAAGTAGCGAATTTTTTAAAAAATGTTGTTTGCATGCCCAAATCCATCATCTATATCCATATATACTAGACCTGAACGATATATCGTTTAAACATCGCCATCGCGATGTGCGCATGCGCAATAGTCCCATCGCAAGGACGTGCGATAGTTTTTTCATTTCATTTTTTTAAATCCACAAACGTTTGTTTTGAGCAAGGAGCGAGAAAGAGAGTGCAGTCTCTCATTCTCTCCAGCTCGCAGTCATCGGCTCCTCCCCCTCCCCTGCTAGAGCGGAGTGGAGGGAGGGAGGAGGGGCCGAACAGCAGAGCGGAGGGAGGAGGGGCCGTTTTCAAAGTGAAAGCAAGCAACACGTTGAATAGGGAAGACTGTCTCCAAAAGGAGTTTTGGAAGTATTTTGGCTATCGACAAGAATATAAGGAACAAAAAACAGCCCTGTTGACAGTGCCTCGCCATGGTTGCCTCAACAAGAAGTAATCCGTCGAACATGTGGGACCATTTAAAACGCAGGTATCTATGCATTCCTGCTACGAGCTTCCCATCAGAGGCTTTTTAGTACAGGTGGGAACATTGTTACGTGCCAACGTTGTTGTCTCAAGCCTGCAATGGTGGATAAACTAGTAGTCTTGGCCAAAAACCTATGAGACCCAGTTGAGAATTGCTGAGCAAGGAAGGTGGACGATATGCAGACAAATACATAAATTTGGGAGTTAAAATGGTTCTGTTATTCATCAGTTATTTGCTGTTATTCAGTTCAATTATTTACAAGTTCAATTGAGTTTCTGTTTCTTTTATATTTAAATTAACTGTAAATCGTATTTTTCAAATAACTATAGTACAGCTGCACATAAAGTTTTGATACTTAATATTTTTTAAATATTTTTACAACTTTGTTGCAGTTTTGCAGTTCTATATTGTTATATTTTGTGTAAACAACTCAGGGGACTAATGCACTTGCACTTTTATTTGACAGATTTAATATTTAAGTTCAAATATGTTGACAACTTTATTGTTTTACTGAGGTTCTTATTTATTGTTATAGTTTGTGAACAACTCTTATTTGTCATATTTAATATTTTTGTTCAAATATGTTTACAACTTTGTTGTTATTTTACCGAAGTTGTTATTTATTGTTATATTTTGTCAAAAACTCAGGGGACGAATGCACCTGCTCTTTTATTTGTCATTTAATGTATTTGCTGCTGTTGAAGTGTCAAATATTGTGTTCAAGAAATTATCTATTTTGTGCAGACATGGCTTCCTGGATCCCTTCATAATAATACAGCAATCTTAATCATTCACAAATGAAACCGTATTATATGAATACACTGTGGTCACGGTGTGTCATGCAAAGTATTTCCAAACAGCTATTCAAGTCATCTAGTGAATATTTATTTAAAATTATTATTATTATTATTTTTTTTTTACTATCGCAATATAATATCGCAATATATTGCACACCTAAAAAAAATCGCAACAATAGTTTTTTCCAATATCGTTCAGGCCTAATATATACTGTAACTTTGATTTTAACTTGATTTCAATATTGATGTATTTTTTGCGAATTAGGTTGCAGTGCGGCGGCACGGTGGCTTAGTGGTTAGCACATCTGCCTCACAGTTCTGAGATCAAGGGTTCAATCCCGGGCTTCGGCCTTCCTGTGTGGAGTTTGCATGTTCTCCCCGTGCCTGCGTGGGTTTCCTCTGGGAACTCCGGTTTCCTCCTCACATCCCAAAAACATGCATGGTAGGCTGATTGAACACTCTAAATTGTCCGTAGGTATGAGTGTGTGCGTGAATGGTTGTATGTCTCCTTATGCCCTGTGATTGGCTGGCAACCAGTTCAGGGTGTCCCCTGCCTACTGCCCGTAGTTGGCTGGGATAGGCTCCAGCACCTCCGCGACCCTCGTGAGGAAAAGCGGCATGGAAAATGAATGAATGAAAAGGTTGCAGTGCACTCACGTAAACATGGCCTTCGTGTGGATGTAGCAGGGAAATTTTCAGCCTTCATCTCGTTTTCTTTTGCATTCTGCCATCATCAACAGTTTTTCACAATTGTTAACACACAAAAAGCTAAACTTTAGCTCAATTTGCACAACCTTAAAGTGCATATGACAACAGAAAGCATGTTTATTTCATATTACACACGGTATTTTATGCCCCTGAATGAAATGGACTGCTTGGATGTGTGTGGAAGCGATGGATATATACGTATATTCAACTTTTTGAATCCCGCACCATGAAAATGAATGACTTCCGGCTAGAGTTTCAGGTTGAGAAGAAGGCGATTGTGACGTCGGTCAATGAGATCATCTCCACTATACAGCCATACCATTGTGCGAAGAAGGACCGCGGATTCAGCTGATTTTGCGGATTAATTTTTTTATTTTTCGCGTCACACCAGCCCAATGTGCTGCAGGCTTTTGTTGCGACACAATGGAGAGCGGTGTGAGCCTTTTTGGGTTTCCTAAAGATCCTATTCACCACGAACAATGGGCAAAACAAGTCTGACAATTGTGGGACCATTAGACAGACTGAAGTGAGCAAGGCGATGAAGTCAGGAGCGTCCGTGCTCGGAGAGCCCCCTGCTCTCGTCTCCGGTTCTCGATTGTGTCGAGACTTCCACCCCCGCGGCCCTGCTCGCGTGCCCGCCTAGAGAGTGCTATACTCAGCATGGGCACTAGGCTGTATTGGCACCATGGAAAAAGTGCTTAGAAAATGGATTTCGTTCCACTGAAATGGATCTACATGATCTCTGCATTGTAATTTACATACGTTGCTAATTACTACCAAAAAAAAAGTTCTACTCACGGTTTCCAGTCATTTTTTAGTAATTAGCTTTTTCGTGTCAGTCTTTTTTTCCCCCGTGGCGCAGTGATATTGATACGGCGGAGTCGTATCGTCAGTGTGTGAAGCCATTTTAGGTCACGTGCACCAATAGGAGACGAGGACTGTTGCTATGCGCTTCGAAAACAAACAATATGGTGGCGACCGTGTCAAGCTACGACACGAGCGAAGATGAACCAAAGATAAGAAAACCGCATTCGGAATTTAGTCAAAAGGCATCGAAACGATGCTATATGCATCTCTCAACTGTCCAAGGGCGAAAAAGGGCAGGAATTTGGAAAAAACGTGCAGAGCCCGCGTGGTTGCGTCAGACAATGGCTTTCTCTCCAGGCTCCGTCGAAGGATCTTGCTGAAAATGCGTCGCCTGGGATTTTTAACGACATTCACTACAGGTAAGCCACACACACGCCTTTTGTTGTGAATAACTATGGGAGTTGTGGGCTTCTGGTCAGATCACATATGAAGTTAAGACTTGCAATGTGAGTTCTGGGCTGTAGCGGTCATTATTATGATGTTAGATTGTTAACTTTGAGCAAAAAGTTTAGATTGACAAATAACATAGTATTTAGTCTGTTTAACCGTAGTTCCAAAAACCTATTTGATAATTTTATTCAGGAAAAAATGGCAGAATAGACAAGCCTATATAATTTGGATTGGAAGATTATGTAAATATGATATGAATGAAACAGTTCTCACATGGTTTATGTGTGTGTGCGTGTTTTTCAGAACTGAAACATTCTTCACTGACAGCTACAACTTCTTCTGTGAGACCGTCGTCCATTAAAAGATTAGAGTTGACCAGGAAGTGCTGCGAATGGACAAGCTTGTGGAAATATGGCTTTATTGGGACCATGGAAAAAGTGCTTAGAAAATGGATTTTTTCAAAGACAATACCCTCCTAACTTAGTCACCAGCCAGAAATGTATCTTGATGTGAATACACAAAAATACAGATCTAGTGTTGCTGTTTTTGCTTGTTTTAAGTGTTATATTAATTCTGGCAACACAAAATCTTTATCAAATGTCATAAACACATCTACCAAACATTTGAAACAAGTATTGGTGCCTTAGTATACACATAGGTGAATTCAGAATGAGAAATGTAGCTAATTTCTTGAAGGAAACACTTCAACATTAATGATTTGCACCCAGCACAATGACATATATATTGAATTAAGCTAAAGGCTTATGTCTCATATTAAAAATATCACAACCTACTATGCAATGAAATATATAAAATAAAAAATGCACGCCATGATCATAAATAGCTGAAAATCAACCTAATTGCTACCACACCCTCCTAAATGTGAATCATGGCAAAAATGGAATAAGACAAAAAAATTAAAGGGTGATCAAAAATATAATGTGCCAAAATCATAAGGTGATACTTAAAAAATGAAAGACATCACAAGTATTGGTGCCTTAGTATACACATAGGTGAATTCAGAATGAGAAATGTAGCTAATTTCTTGAAGGAAACACTTCAACATTAATGATTTGCACCCAGCACAATGAAATATATATTGAATTAAGCTAAAGGCCTATGTGTCATATTAAAAATATCACAACCTACTATGCAATGAAATATATAAAATAAAAAATGCACGCCATGATCATAAATAGCCGAAAATCAACCCAATTGCTACCACACCCTCCTAAATGTGAATCATGGCAAAAATGGAATAAGACAAAAAAATTAAAGGGTGATCAAAAATATAATGTGCCAAAATCATAAGGTGATACTTAAAAAATGAAAGACATCACAAAAGAAGTGATGGACACGTGTTGAAGATAACTTCCAAGTTTTATTTCATGTTTCACAAGTGCTCAAATGTGAGCACACCCAGCAGCACGGACAAAATCAAGCCACGATGAGAATTCCTCTCAAACGTGTGCATGTCGCAGTTATTGTCTTGATTGCAACTGTTGTTCGATATTTCACATCATCAGTACTTGCTGGACGTGTTGGTATGTTAAAGACAAAGTTCGTTATCCATCTTTATGGCACATAACGTATGTTATACACTAAGTGTATGTTCCACCACTTTCAGCGAATATTGATGACATGAAAGATTACATAACAGACGCAATCAACGCGGGAGGGAGGAATTCTCATGTCAACTTGATGTTGTCCATGCTGCTGGTGATGGCCATATTTGAGTACTATGAAAACATGAAATTAAACTTAGTTACTTCCTACATCTGTCCAAGGTAGTTTTTTTTTTTTTTTTTTTTAATGTTTTTCGTTTTTGACATGGCATTTTGATTTTGGCACAGCCTTTTTTAATCACACTGTATATACACAAAAGGTTGGAATCATTCAAGTATGGTACTGTTGGTACACATTTATTTAAACATGGAAGTATCTCATACTATAGAAATACACATTATTACACATACAAATATTGAAAAACGAATTTTAAAAAAATAGAAATAAAAGAATAGTAAAACTGTACATGACAACATTACTCCTCAAAATCGCTTTACTCAAGTCATCCAAGTGTCTTCTGTTTCTTTGGAAACATTCTCACATGCTTGGCACCGATATAAATCAGTACAAGAAAGTTTTGCAGACATACAGGAACATCTTCCCATGTCACAATTGGTTGCCTTTCAACTACAGTTGACTACTTGCAAAACAGTATCGGGCAGGATTTTTAGTCATCCATGTCACTGCCAACTGCCCATCCTCAATGTCCCACCCATTCCCAATGGGTGAAGGGGCACACATTTTAACTGTCAGACAACGTTTCATAATTGCTGCTTGATAGTCTGCTGTCCTGCAATGTTGGTATAGAGCATCAGTTTTGGGGGGAATAGAATGTTCTGGCAAGACTGACGAGGCCATACAGAAAGATCTGCATTTGGCATCATTTTTGGCACATGACTGGCAAAACAGGTGGCACACGTATTTACACAACGTGTTAAATGTTTGTAGGTCAAGTTTAAAACTGCTGCCCAGCTTTGCAAACCCAGTCAGGTATTCTTTTTTATGACGTGCAAAAGAAAAGGGTTTTTTGCCTTTGCCATGAAAGGCACAAGCAGAGTCACAACCTGTGAATGTATGGATGCCAATGAGTGCTGAACACACACTAGTGCCAGGAGCTGCAGAGACCTTAGAGATGTCAGTCCTCGTTCTGTTGCCTCCTCCTGTGAAAAAATGCAATTTACACTGTAAATCTATCTGCAGACTTACAGCAATCACTGCCACGTCAGTATCAGGGCTTTTATTGACTACAGCTTGATGTTCTTGAGCCAAAAGGTTTATTTAGCCATTGTCACCCATAACAGGTATGCAATAAAAAGTTCTACTGGATTCACTTTCGACACACTGTACCCTATATGCATTTTATAACAAAGTGGTATTGATATCTGGGCTAAAAAATGGTATCGTTACGACACTAGTTTAAATAAGAATTTTTTTAGCATAAGTTAATAACAATTAACCTTGTAGTAAAGGCGTGCGTGTGGCTTACCTGTAGTGAATGTTGTTAAAAATCCCAGTCGACGCATTTTCAGCAAGATCCTTCGACGGAGCCTGGAGAGAAAGCCATTGTCTGACGCAACCACGCGGGCTCTGCACGTTTTTTCCAAATTCCTGCCCTTTTTCGCCCTTGGACAGTTGAGAGATGCATATAGCATTGTTTCGATGCCTTTTGACTAAATTCCGAATGCGGTTTTCTTATCTTTATCTTCACTCGTGTTGTAGCTTGGCACGGTCGCCGCCATATTGTTTGTTTTCAAAGCGCATAGCAACAGTCCTCGTCTCCTATTGGTGCACGTGACCTAAAATGGCTTCACACACTGACGATACGACTCCGCCGTATCAATATCACTGCGCCACGGGGGAAAAAAAGACCGACACGAAAATACTAATTACTAAAAAAATGACTGGAAACCGTGAGTAGAACTTTTTTTTTGGTAGTAATTAGCAACGTATGTAAATTACAATGCAGAGGTCACGTAGATCCATTTCAGTGGAACGAACCAACACAATTTTGGCTCAGCCAATACAGCCTACACGGGCAGCCACACGCTCCGACGTCAACCAGTTTGTCCACCGAGAATGCGCTATTTTTGGCGTTCTGTCCCCTGCCACGTCCCCAGCGACGAGCATTCCCGCCGGACACCCGCTGACATTGCTCTGGGTCCGGGGGGAATGTCTGCCGGGGCCGCAATAGGGGAACGACGACCCGAAACTTGCTCGCCGCCGGGGGTTGGCCGATCGATGAAGGCAATCACCTGCGCTGCTGTGTGTAACATGATTTGGGGTAGTTTTATGTGATTTTTTTGTGTTCGAAAGGCGGGGAAGAGACTTGGAAGAGCCGCTCGTTTCCCCTCCTTTTTTTGTTTATGCTCTTTCCTCCATCTCAGTCCCGGCAGGGAAATGACAAGAGCCGGACTAACGCCGGTGGCATAAAATACCGTTCGGAGGAATTAAGAAGTCAACAGTTTTGACCATGATGCAGTAATATAGCCCTGTCAGAGTGAATAAATGCATTTTTAATATTTCATATTCCATTTAGCATAGGACTGTTATTTGTCATGACTATGCAATTTGTATAGCAATCAGGGAAAAAATACTTATATACAAAGAAAATCCTGTAAAAAGTCATCAGCCTCGTGTTTGTTGTCTCAGTTGCCTTTTTCTCATTCTGAATCTTCATCCTCCTCCAAATACGACTCAAGCACATATGGCTGTATATCACGTACTTCCCTAGATCGACAATATCGTTTGAAAAATCGACACTTGAACCAGAATCGCTGAAAAATGTGTCCTCCTTCATTGGGCTCAATGCTAAATCCGTTGAAATCGCTCATTCTCTGACGTCATCACCAAGATGGAGGCGCCACAGTTTTATAATGACAGGAGGAGCTAAACAGCAGATTTAAAGATGCATTTCTCTTCAACTGTGCTTTGCCAAATTGTTGTATTTTGTTGAATCGGCTCAAAATATGTTTTCAATTCATATAATAATGCTATAATATATTATGCTATAAGTGCTTTAACTTCACATAGGGGAGACTGGGGCAATGCGAAACATTTTTTACATTTGCTCTCCTCCAAGCAAGATGAAACAACAAACCAGTAAATTTTGCATATATCCCATTAATCTAAGATGTTTTCTAGCAATGGAAATTGTCAGATCGTACTCAGGATCAATTGTATTGAAAATATAACTAGTTAAAAAAACTGGTATTGTCTCTTACTTGACCCCATCTAAAGTGCAAACTGAGACAGACTAGAAAAATTAAAGGAGAAAAGTGAACCAATGAGGGATAAAGTGATTCACTTACTTTTTCCATCTTAATATTAAAAATCATAACAGCAAATGTTGTGAAAGGTAGAATCCTTACAGGTAGCTTGACAACAAGACAATTCAGAATGAATGTCAGAGTAGTAACAGCATTCTGTTCAGTAAAACTGTGTGCTCACAGTAGTTCTAATTTGCAGGACTGAAAGACAACCTCACAGCAGGGGTAAAAGACGTGTTTTCACACCAGACCAGGAGACCCTTACTGTGGACATGGTTCATGAAAATAATGCAATTACCCCAATACAAATTGAACAGAAGATCCTACCAGATAATGCAGGTTTCAATATGATCCACACAAGCCACACAAGGTGGTTGGACACACACTTTGAAGGCTTGGCGCACCTCGTTACATCTCTAGTTTTCCACCATCCTTTCTTGCCTCCCCGTTTTACTCTGCGTTTGGGTTCACCACGCTCCCGCTACATAAATAAGATAGGGCCATTCCGAAGTTCACCAATCCAATGTTTGCATGGATGCAAAGGATTTTACTTTTACTTTCTGTTCACATCAGTCACATGTTATATGTGCAAATAAATTTAACGAATTCTTTGTGATGGTTGGGCCTAAATTAGCTGAAAACATTCCCTCTGTAACAGGCTATAGGCACCCTTACCCTAAACTAAAATCCATGTTTTTGGAACCAGTTCAGGTCGTTGAGGTTAAGAACTTACGTAATTACGCAGTGTGCTAACAAAGAATCGACTGACCTAAATGAAATTGATATGAAACTTATTAAAAACATCCATAATGAAATACTACTCCCCATAACCCATATTTTCAATAAATCTTTTGAGACAAGCGTCTTCCCTGATGAAATGAAAATTGCGAAAGTTGTCCCAATTTTCAAAGGCGGGAACTCACATGAGTTCAACAACTATAGACCCATCTCTATCCTGCCTCAACTAGCTAAAATCCTCGAAAAACTCTTCAACAACAGACTGGACAAATTCATAATCAAGCATCATTTATTACATGATAGCCAATACGGGTTTAGAAAAAACCACTCCATTGCGCAGGCCCTAGCAGAGTTTGTAGAAATCCTCATAGATGCTATTGACCTAAAACAATACTCAGTGGGAATTTTCCTGGACCTAAAAAAAGCCTTTGATACTGTTAACCACGATATCTTACTGGACAAACTAGAGAGACTTGGAATTCGAGGCATCGTTCTAAATTGGGTAAAGAGCTACCCACATAACCGATCGCAATGTAATAATAATAATAATACATTTTATTTCTAGAGCGTTTTTCAAAACACGCAAAGACACTTCACAAGAGACATGGAATCATAGTACGATAAAAAGGTATTAAAAGGATAAAAAATTAAAAGCACAATAAAAAGATGTAAAAATATAACAGCTAGGGGTTATGGTGGGTAAGAAAGAGTGAACAGGTGTGTTTTCAGTCTAGATTTGAAAAGTGATAAGGTAGATATGCTGCGGAGATCAGGGGGTAGGGAGTTCCAGAGCTAGGGGGCGCAGTGACTAAAAGCTCTGGAACCAAAGGTGGAGAGGCGGACACGGGGGACGGAGAGGGGAAGAATAGTGGTAGAGGGAAGTGAACGGGTTGGATTGTTTAGACGGAGAAGATCGCAAAGGTAGGGAGGGGCCAGGGCATGGACTATTTTGAAACGGTAAATAAGTATTTGGTCAATACCAAAAGTTCATCTCAATACTTGGTTATGTACCCTTTGTTGGCAATAACGGAGGCCAAACGTTTTCTGTAACTCTTCACAAGCTTTTCACACACTGTTGCTGGTATTTTGGCCCATTCCTCCATGCAGATCTCCTCTAGAGCAGTGATGTTTTGGGGCTGTCGTTGGGCAACACGGACTTTCAACTCCCTCCACAGATTTTCTATGGGGTTGAGATCTGGAGACTGGCTAGGCCACTCCGGGACCTTCAAATGCTTCTTACGAAGCCACTCCTTTGTTGCCCTGGCTGTGTGTTTGGGATCATTGTCATGCTGAAAGACCCAGCCACGTCTCATCTTCAACACCCTTGCTGATGGAAGGAGATTTTCACTCAAACTTCTCGATACATGGCCCCATTCATTCTTTCCTTTACACAGATCAGTCGTCCTGGTCCCTTTGCAGAAAAACAGACCCAAAGCATGATGTTTCCACCCCCATGCTTCACAGTTGGTATGGTGTTTTTCGGGTGCAATTCAGTATTCTTTCTCCTCCTAATACGAGAACCTGTGTTTCTACCTAAAAGTTCTATTTTGGTTTCATCTGACCATAACACATTCTCCCAGTCCTCTTCTGGATCACCCAAATGCTCTCTAGCGAACCGCAGATGGGGCTGGACGTGTACTGGCTTCAGCAGGGGGACACGTCTGGCAGTGCAGGATTTGAGTCCCTGGCGGCACATTGTGTTACTGATAGTAGCCCTTGTTACTGTGGTCCCAGCTCTCGGTAGGTCATTCACTAGGTCCCCTCGTGTGGTTCTGGGATTTTTGCTCACCGTTCTTGTTATCATTTTGACGCCATGGGGTGAGATCTTGCATGGAGCCCCAGATCGAGGGAGATTATCAGTGGTCTTGTATGTCTTCCATTTTCTAATAATTGCTCCCACAGTTGATTTCTTTACACCAAGCATTTTACCTATTGCAGTTTCAGTCTTCCCAGCCTGGTGCAGGTCTACAATTTTGTCTCTGGTGTCCTACGACAGCTCTTTGGTCTTGGCCATAGTGAAGTTTGGTGTGTGACTGACTGAGGTTTCAGTGTTTCCCACAGGATTTTAGGAGACTGTGGTGGGAGGGTCTCTGACCCTCGGGGTAGGGTGTGTGTGTACATTTTCAAGCCTGGTGTATCTCTTTAGGGCATTTTGAAACCACTGAATGTAATATAAATTGCTGTATGCGGTGTCGCCGGATCGCGCCAAATGCAGCAGAATGCAGCAGACAGTAGTCTCGTAGCCTGGTACACCAGACTCAGCGGCAATATGTTCCAATCCGCGGTATATTCGGTTTTACATGACCAAAAACACATCGAGTCGCTAAAACCAACAGTCTGTCTCGCGCTAGCCATGTTGAATATGTTGAAATGTCTCTCGCTAGTTTCTTGTTGCTTTACCGACGTCGCGTCAGCCCGTCGCTGATTGGTCCGCGCCGCTGTCTATTTGCTGTGGCTGGCTCCGCCCTGGAAATTTTTTTCTGCTGAATGGTGGCCAGACTCATACTCTCATAGCCAGGCATGAAAATGGGTCAGGGGTTAAAAAGGTGAGAAGGGTGTGGAGGAAATATGTTCCAGTACACTGTACACCCCAACAAAATATTGAGCTCTGTCGACCCACACTGTGTTTCAGCAGGGCCGTGCAGAGACCGGTGGAGGGGCGGGTGCTCGTAGATCAAACGGGGCACATGAACAAGTATTTAATACACCTTAAAACAACATAACTTCAATTTCAACCAGCTTTAGATAATAATTGGATGCGACTGTGACATACTTTAATTGGGAGGGGGCAACAGTGAATAGAAATCAAAACTGTCATCAACACTTTCTGGCTGTGACTCAGTCAGTCTGCCTCTTTTCTTCCTTCAACCTCTGCATCAAAACTTCCTTCCTCAACTTGTTCATCTGAGAACAAACCACATCAGATGGTCACTGAGCCACCAACAGCAGTTTTCTCAAAACTATAATTTCATTTTTATCCATACTTAACAACTCTAGCACCCTAATGATTAATAAAGCAATGACATAAAATCTTATAGAAAAATAACATTGTAATTGTGTTTATAATTGTATTTAATACCCGACTATCCTTGCAAACTTGTTCTTACCAGGTCTGCTATTCACCCAGCTGATGACGTATCCACTGCCTTTAGCAGCCTCATCCAACTCCTTTTTTTATCCCTCAATCTCCTTTCCCTACGAGGCATGTCTATGTAATGAAATATAAATATATATAAAAAAAAAAAAAAAAAAAAAATTTTAAAACAGACTCCCCCGTGGCTTTTAGTTTTAAAGTTTTCTTAATTTCTTTCTCTCTCAATAACAATGGAGGTAGATTTGTGTTTTTATTATTCAATCAAAAAACAAAGTTGCTTCTATCAAAAACAAAGTTGCTTCAATCAAAATACAGTATATACTTTTAATCCCAAAATAGTCACTTCAATAAAAAAGAAATTGTTTTTGATTGCAAAAATAAATTTCAGACAAAAAAAGCATTTGAAAACTATTTTTCTTGATTGAAACAAATTTTTCCATTGAAGTAATGTTGTTTTGCGTTTGGGCCACATTTTGGCTAGGACATTTGTGTCTTTATTATTCAATCAAATAAGTTGCTTCAAACAAAAAAATATATATAAAAAGAAAAACTTTGCACATGTGTCAATCACCGTTTAACAAAGCCTGAGAGGGTTTGAGTAGACTCACTATGAAGCATTTAATAAAGTCAAGCATTTTCTTACTACTTTATTCTTGTTTAAAAATAATTCGGTGGGGCAGTAACATGTTTAAAACTTATCATAATCTTACATTTTGAAGTGCTTGAAAACCATTTATAAATGATACTTTGGTGAAAAAAGTGAAAAAACATGTCTTATATGCATATATATATATATCTTTTTTCCAATGTAAAATCTGAATAAATACATTGACCACGCACAAAAAAACTTTGGGGGGGGGGGGGGGGGGGGCGCTACTTCGCGGTTTTCACTTATTGCAGCGGGGTCTGGTCCCCATTAACCGCGAAAAATGAGGGATCCCTGTATTTCTGAAAAGCTTTAAGAAGCAAGAGTCATTCCCACCACTCGTCAGGCCAGTGTTGTGCCGACACCGGCCGTCAGCTCAAGTCCCAGCCGAAAATAACGCGTCTCAGGTGGGCGACGGGAGCGATACGAGGCGCCCCCCTTCATCCGAGAGCGTGCCGCTTAATTTGACTCAACAGTGTGTTTCTTCGTTTATATTACCGCTAAATACACAAGCTTGACGCCAATTTAACGGGAGCTATTTTTTTTCATGAGAGATTTGGATAACTCTGGCAGTGTTCAATGCATGCTGCAACGAATGGCAGTAACTTTTTTATATCGCAAAATGTGAAAACGATTGAAACCATTACTCACCAAATTCAATCTGCTGGCAAATATAGGCAAGTGTGTATGCTGAGCTCTGGTCTGCCCCGGTGTGGATAAGGCCTGCTTTTTGTTTTCGCAGCTTTGCAATGCAACCAAAGGCTCTCCGAGCACTCCATGTATACGCGTAAGGAGTGCGCGCGTTTGGAATAATGGAACGCAGCTTGGGCCGATGATTGGTTCTCGTCAGCGAAGCATCTAGAAGGATTTGCTGACTGTCCAAGTGTCAATTTTTTAAAGAACCGATTTCTTAAGTGCTCAGTTTACGTACTAAGTTAATCACATGATGATAATAATAATAATAATTAAATAAAACCTCCCAACCCCCCCGCCCCCTCACAAAAAGAATTTCTCCTCGGATCTACGCAATTCACGTAGGTCGCCCTTTTTGACTTCAAAACGGCGAATTTCGCCGAAAGGTGAGAGATTTTCATGCCTGCATAGCACAGCTATGATCTGGTGTACCAGGCTAGTAGTCCCGTCTATGAGCGCGACCTGTTGGCGCGTGTGTCTGTGTGTGTGCACGCACGCGCGCGCTCTCGCTCGCGCGGGTAGTAGAGTGGAGTGTGCTACAGCTGTGTAATCGGCTGACTGACGCATCTGATTATTATCTTTTTTTTGTTTTTGTTTTTTTTTTCCGGCGGGGCGGTGGGGGGGGCAAACGAGACTGTGGCGGGCCGCCACACTCTCGTTCATTGGTGGGAAACACTGGGTTTGTTAACAGGTGTCTTTTATACCGATAATGAGTTAAAACAGGTGCCATTAATACAGGTAACAAGTGGAGCCTCGTTAGACCTAGTTAGACCTCGTTAGAAGAAGTTAGACCTCTTTGACGGCCAGAAATCTTGCTTGTATGTAGGTGACCAAATACTTATTTTCCACTGTAATTTGGAAATAAATTCTTTAAAAATCAAACAATGTGATTGTCTGTTTTTTTTGTCCACATTCTGTCTCTCATTGTTGAGGTTTACGCATGTTGACAATTACAGGCCTCTCTAATCTTTTCAAGTAGGAGAACTTGCACAATTGGTGGTTGACTAAATACTTATTTGCCCCACTGTAGCAAAAATAATAAATTACTGTATAAATCAATTGGAAATATTTTTTTTTTAAAGCGATTGTTTTTTGTTGTTGTTTTTTTTTAATTTATTTGATAGGGACTGCACATTTATGAACATCTATTTCGTCATATCTAAAAGATGTAAATATGCCGGATTATAGCAAAACTTCTAACTTGCATCCGAAGTTACAATAAAACACAGCACAGTACAGTAAAATACAAGTTAAAAGTTAGTGGTTAAAGGACTGCTTTACTTTCAGTTATGGTGACCCTGATGGCGAGTGGTAGACTGTTCCAGATCTTACTAGCCTTTATTTATTCATTTAATGTCATCATCATCGGTATCATTGACAGTTCCAAGATGTGATATGATTAACCCGAAGAAACAAAGAACCGAAGAAAGACAAGGGCTGACGGGAGAAGCATATACTTTACAGAGATAGAATTTTGACCAAAAGCTGTTTTTCTGAGTGGTATCTCACAGTCCCCTCTTGAGGAGACCCTGGTCCTGAGATTGCTGTGAGCCCCTCTTTTCTTTATTAAAGTGGGACAACATGGAAGGTGAGGCGAGTCCATATAGTGTAATGCCTTGCACATCAGACAAGCCATTGTAAATTTTTTTGAAATTCTCAAGGCTTAATAAATTATACTTTTTTAAAAATGTTACAAACATGGAATCACGTCAACAGCATACATTTGAAATTCAACATTTACACATGAACTTGGCAAGTCATTGATATACATAGAAAATAACAACAGGCCATTTATTGACCCATTAGGCAGGCCAACAGGGACATCTAGAAATTTTGATTTGACACTGTTAATGCGGACAATCTGTTTCCTGAATTCTAAATTCTAAAGATTTTATCCACTGAATTGCAACCAAGGAAATATTAAAATGGGTTACATGAGACAGAAGAATTTCATGATTTATGGTGTCAAATGCTCTTCTCACATCTTGAAATACTGCACCAAAACAAGGTTTGGTGTCCAACATGCATTTGATCCTCTCTATAAACAAACAGTTTTGCACACTCGTTGGAATGATTTTTACAGATACCAAATTCCATTGGATGCAAAAGAGAGTGGTCTTTATTTAAATGTTCTTTTTTTCTACCCATCTCTCAGCAACTTTAGAAACCAAAAAGGGGGATACTGATTGGTCCACACTTGGCTATATTTAAAGTGTTACCTGATTTAAAGATTGGGGTGCTGGCAGCCATTTTTGAGGTGATGGGACAACTTTTTGTTTAAATGACAAGTTGACCGTATATGTTATTGGTGACAGTAGGGATTCTTTGCATAATTTGAGAACATTTGTATCCAGCCCATGGAAATTCTTGGCTGTAGAATGGCCAATGATGTTCGCAACTTCCAGCTCTCTCTCCAGATATTTTGAAGGGACAAAACAGGCTGTGCAGGATTAATGGGTCTGGAAGTAGGAATAGACGCTGAAAACATTTCTGTTATCTCCCTGACTGAGTTAAGGAACCTTAACTTGAGAGACTGGTGAACGGTGGTCGGAGGAGATGGCGAGTGTGGAGGTAGAGGATAAATAAGGTGAGCTGTATTGTCTAGCCAGTTCAATCACAGGCATACTACGCTCATATTTTTCTGATTTCTTTCTCCATTTCTATGGTAAGCGTCACCTTCTTCCTTTTTTCACCACTACTTCCACCCGTAACTAACCCTTTTGGCAGAGGTGTGTAGTATCGCGTTACATTTACTCAGTTATACTTACTTGAGTAACTTATTTGGAAAAATGTACTAAGCCATACTTTTTACTTGAGTAGATTTGTGTAGAAGAAACACGAGTCTTACTCCGCTACTTTGGACAACACTTGTCGTAGCATTTTCCCTCTTTAATCTACGTATCAGATTTTACTATTTTTTATTTTGCTAGAGATGCCAGCAGTGGAGCTACTATTTCCACCAATGAGACGTCCCAACAATAATCACATCACTCCATTATACCAATCAGACTAAGCTTGCCGTTCTATGATCATGCCGGCCTGATCAATCACGTGGAGTCTTTAAAGCACCGTAAAAAATTAAGTATTTGACATACAGCTCTGCCGTCAACGTGACACGAAATTGTCTTTTTCCCCAATTTTTAGCACCGATTGACCACGGAAAACCAGAGATATGATAATTTTAAGTGTCTTTATAGGAAATATGTTTTCCCCTCTATAGGGCACTCATGCTCTTTGGACGAATAATGCTTCTTTTCTGTAATTTTTTTTTTTTTATGTTACTTGTTACTTCATATTACTTTAATTCTTCATACTTCTTCATTTTCTTTCAACTAAATACCTTTTTACTTGTACCTGACTCCATTTTTTGGATGACTACTTTTGAGTAATACTTGAGTAGTATTATTTTGAAGAAAAGCTACTCTTACTGGAGTAAAACTTTTGACTACTCTACCCACCTCTGCCCTTTGGGGCCCATGATGATTTTTCTCACAAGAAAATCAGACGCGCTGCCGTCTTGCGGGAAAACAATGAAATTGCTGCGCTGTTATAAATCGTCGGCATGTCGTCATATGTTGAGACAAAACCCGAGTCAAATTATAAGTCACGTGTCGAAGGAATCGTATGTCGATGCATTCATATGAGGTTCCACTGTATTATTATGTTGTTGTTTTTTTAATATTTTAACTATTAATCTTGTATTTTTTGTTATTTTACTAGTTATACAGTAAATGAATTTATAAATGAATGCAATGTCAATATAAGCTCAATTAATGATATTTTATTTTTATTTATTTATTATTTTATAAAAATTAAAAATGAATAATAACAGAAATACACTCTGGTTATGCCCCCAAGTAACAATGTAAAGTATTTTTCCCCCCAGACTATTTAACTTATTGTGTGCCATTAACGGCACGAGTCGTCCAATCACTATCAATGACAGTGAGTTAAATGACCTGTAAGAGTAAAAAATAAAAAGTCGTAATTCGTGTATGAAAGGGTTGAATTCACAAGCCATAGAAATGTTTTGTTTAAAACACAGTTTTTATCATACAAACAACACATTTGATATGGAAAGATGGAAATCTATTATGACAAACAAATTTGATGTCAGATGTTTTGACATTGAAAAAATTTATTTGAAATTTGGCAATATAAACAAGAAAGCTCGCCCGTCTCATCAGACCATAGGACATGGTTCCAGTAATTCATGTGCTTTGTTGACATGTCTACAGCAAACTGTTTGCGGGCTTTCTTGTGTGCCGCCTTCAGAAGAGGCTTCCTCCTGGGGTGACAGCCATGCACACAAATTTGATGTAGAGTGCGGCGTATGGTCTGAGCACTAACAGGCTGACCCCCCCACCTCTTCAATCTCTGCAGCAATGCTGACAGCCCTCCTGTAACGAGTCACATGACATTTTGGAGGGAAAATGACAAGCAGTACTCAATTTGGACATTTAAGGGATGTACGTACTTTCTAAGTGGTGTACTCACTTTTGTTGCCAGGGGGTTTAGATATTAATGGCTATATTTTGAGTTTTTTTGAGGGGAAAATAAATTAACTCTATTATACGGTATAAGCTGCACACAAACTACTTTTCATTGTGTCAAATTGTCATTTTGTCATTGTTTTCCCATGAAAAGATATTCTTAAATATCTGCAGAAATGCGAGGGGTGTACTCACTTTTGTAATACACTGTACACTTTATGAGAGAGATCTGAATGATTGAAATATTTGTGTTAAATACTTTGTTATTTCTATAATACAATACAACACATACAACAAAATCACACAAAAATTATCAGTCAAAATCACACGTACTATGTGGGAAAGTACTAGAGAACATGCAACAGGAAACGCCAAACCAAAAAGAAGACGAGACTCGTTCTAACGGCTGGGAACAGTCAACCACAACTTCAAAATTACTGATGAATATCACGTAGCTCACCACTGTTGGGAGCAGTGAGCACTCGTGTGGCTCACACCAAAGTGGAAATTCCGTACGCAGATGAGTATACATACTGCTCAAAAAAAAAACAAAAAAACACTAAAATAACACGTTGTAGATCTAAATGAATTTAAAAAAAATGTATTACATACTTTGTTCTTTCTATAGTTGAATGTGCTGACAACAAAATTACATAAAAATTATCTGGGAAAATCAAATGTATCAACCCATGGATGTCTGGATTTAGAGTTATACTCAAAATTAAAGTGGAAACACAATACAGGCTGATCCAACTTTGATGTAATGCCCTTTGCACAAGTGAAAATGAGGCTCAGTAGTGTGTGTGACCTCCTCTACAACGCCTGGGCATGCTCCTGATGAGCTCTAGCCTAAGGGCTCAACATCCTGTAGTGGGCCTGTGCTCACTGCCCAGCACCGTAGACCTCGAATGGCATTTGCCATAGACCACCAGAATTTGCAACTACCCAACTGGCTCTGTGCTCTTCACCGAGAAGAGCAGTTACAGCCTGAACACATGTGACAGACATGAAAGGGTCAGGAGAACATTGTGCTGCCTGCAACATCATTCAGCATGACCGGTTTGGTGGTGGGTCAGTGATGGTCAGAGGAGACATATCTCTGGAAGGACTCACAGACCTCTACAGGTTTGATAATGGCACCATGACCGCTATTAAGTATCGGGATGAAATCTTTATGAGCTAGGCTGGTGCAGTGGGACCTGAGTCCCTCCTGGTCCACGACGGTGGCCAACCTCATGTGGCTAAAGTATGCAAGGAGTTCCTGGAGGAAGAAAGAATTGATAACATTTACTGGCCCTACGTTCTCCTGACCTAAACCCAATAGAACACCTCTGGGACATTATGTTTAGGTCCATCCGGGCCACCAGGTTGCTCCTCAGACTGTCCATGAGCTCAGTGATGCCCTGGTCCAGATCTGGGTCGATATCGCATAGGAAACCCTTCGTCGTCACATTAGGAGCATGCCCAGGTGTTGTACAGAGGTCATACAGGCACGTGGAGGCCACACACACCACTGAGCCTCATTTTGATTTGCTTAAAGGACATAAAGGACATAGTTTGATCAGCCCGTAGTGTTTTTCGACTTTAATTTTGAATATAACTCAAAATCCAGCCCTCCATAGGTTGATACATTTCATTTTCATTGATCATCAACGTGTTACTTTAGTGTTCCCTTTATTGTTTTTCTAGCAGTATGTATACTCAGCTGCGTAGGGAATTTCCACTTTGGTGTGAGCCACACGAGTGCTTACTGCTCTCAACTGTCAAGAGCCACGTGATATTCATCACTAATTTTGAAGTTCTGGTTGATTGGTCCCAGCAGTTTGAGGGTCTTGTCATCGCTTTCATTTGACGTTTCCTGTTTCGCTCGTTCTGTAGACTTTCCCACGTTGTTCTTGCCTTTCTCTATTTATTTCTTTTTATCTCTAAGCAGAAGCAGAAGCTGTAATGACAAGAAAAATTGAGATGCTTTGCTCTCTCGTTCCCATTAATAAAACCCCAGTTCTGTGTCTTTGTTTACCAATCATTTATTTATCAGAAAACACATCACAGGGTCCGTGTCTCTTTTGGTAATTGAATATTACGTATTGAAACGGGTTTGAAAAATAGAAAAACGGCTGGTTATTTGGTTTTCGTTGTAAAACGGAAAAATTAAAATTAAAATACGGCTTGATTTTCTTGTTTCTTAACTGGAACGAGTAAGGAAAAGTCCCAAAGCAGTTTGGTTTTTTAATTTTAAATTCTTTAACAGAAATAGAATTTAGCACGAGACAGAAAACGAAAAATAGTCTGTATATTTGTTTTTAGTGACCGGAAGTTGTCACCGGCAAGAATATATTCTCATACTGACCAGGAGCTGGCGATAGCTTGAAGCCTACACATATTAGTGTTGTATCGGTCGCGAACGATTCGTTCTTTTTGAACGAATTGTTTTGGTGAACGAGACCGAACTAATCACCATCTGCACTGATTCGTTCTATGAAGGTGGTGCTTGTTCGCTGCGTGGGAGGGCGTTGAGCAAGCGGCAGCGTCTTCTGACATCGCACACGACCAATCAGACACCAGCCTCATCGCGGGCAGGGGAGGGAGCTGAAACAGAATCAGGGCGTCTGTCACTCACGTCCACGTGTGGCCAATAAGCAGCCAGCGTGCAGGCAGGGGGGCAAGACTGAGTTTTGTCACTTCCCGTTCAGTGATTCGGTCCTCCGGTTCCTGACCTAGCTTGCTGCTAACTTGATTTTCCAGTAATGACTATGCGGTGAACGAATCAGAAAATGAAAGGAAATGACTTTGTCACATATTTGTTAACGTGGAGCATATCAAATGGTGCTCAAACAGACAAAAACACCACACAAATCTAGCGAGCATTGTAGAGTAGTACTTTTCTCAACAAACTCGTGACTGCCTATGACGACATACTATCAAATTTACAGTAATTTAAAACTCGGGTAGCTACGAGGCAAGCAAAAGCTGAGCTGCGGTCGCGTGACGGCAGTGAAGCGGGCAGAGAACTGTCACTATATGGAGGCTTCATGGCAGCGATATTTACCTCATATGTGCACAGAAAAAAATATTTAGTATGATCACCATAATACTGATTTGCAATGAAACTGTATATACATGTCAATTTTTTCCCGAGTTGTTACGTGCCAAAGATGGCTCGCGAAAGGCGTAACATAAAACAATCCACACAAATGGACAAGTGGACACAAATTTATTTACACAATAATCAAACTCGCAATGAATATGTACAAAATGCCGAGGAAGCGTGACTTCAGGGTAAGCCCAGGCCAAAACAACAAACAGAAGGAACTACACTTAAACCCCACCCGCTAACTAAACCCTGGTCATGTAAAAGGAACAAAGAAAAGACAGCGTCTAACCTAACTGCCTACTCTATACAAAACAGGAGAAAACGGGTTGAACAGAAATGGCGACTTACCCTTACTTGCTTCAGTGCTCTTATTTACAGTGGTGAACAAAAACGATCCAATAACGAATAAACACAAAAGACCTCACCGAAAAAGCGGGAGTGTATCAAACTAGCGATCAAAATGCAAACGAGCGTGAATGGCGAGCAAACAGCTAACAAGGCGGAACACGACAGAATACTGCCAAATTGCGACCTCATAGAACGTTGACAGCGGCAGGTTTATGAAGCTTGGCGCCTTTTTCTTGGCCAATCAGCTGCGGCGACGTCGTTGGTCCGTCCTGCGTCGATCAGCTTCCGTCACAGTGGGAGGGGAAGCAGCCAGCTGGTGGAGGCGACGATCAGCTGACTGGAAGAACCTCAGAAAATTAACCATTAAACGGCCAGGGCCGTCACACGAGTGTTTTATTTTTTTTTTCGTGTCAGCGTGTCGGGTGTTGGTTGGTTTGACAAATTATGTCAATCCGTCCATCATGTGCTACTCAAGCGCCCAAAAACAACGCACGCGGACACGGGAGGTGTCGCAATATGTCTACATTTTTCTTAACAGACTAATGAGAGTAGAAAGGCGACATCGTAAAGAGCTAACAATTATTTCTCGTCAGCATTTGACGATCTGAGATGCGGGGACGACAGGGGAGCTGGCCGGAATATTTTATTTATTAATACCAGTGCAAAAAAACAATATGATCACCATAATACTGATTTGCAATGAAACTGTATATACATGTAATTTTTTTCCGAGTGTTTTTTTTTTTTTTTTTTTTTCGTGTCAGGTGTTGGTTGGTTTGAGAAATTATGTCAATCCGTCCATCATGTGCTACTCAAGCGCCCAAAAACAAAGCACGCGGACACGGGAGATGTCGCAATATGTCTACATTTTTCTTAAAGTGATCCTCGATTTTAAAGACATGTAGGCTCTAATAAATCACAATTGTTCTCTTGTATTAAAATATATCGTTAGAAACACATAAAATGTTAAATCAATGGAAATATTTTATAATGTTTAGTGCATATTTTGACCGATAGTTGGCGCCATGTTCTGCGGGCGCGGAGTGATGACGTAGATGATATTTTTCCAATCGTGTAGCGTGTGTACAACAACTGTGTATTACTGGCTTAACTCGCGAAGTAAAATGCCACGATGTGCTGCTTATGGATGCAATTTCGAGTCAAATGGAAACAGGGAGAGTGATGCGAGTCTCCACAAATTTCCTGTTGACAAGAAGAGGAGAAAGGTTTGGGAAAATGCCTTTAGACAAGCAAATCTTCCCAAACAACCAAGGCTTTGTTGTCGCCATTTTTCTCCTACCGCGTTTGAGGATTTTAGTAGATGACAACTCATGAAAGATCTCACCGGAGCGGCTAGATATAAGCGCAGACTAAAACCAAATGCTGTTGCAACTATTTTCCCGCACAAGAAGCCTCAGCCTGCTCGGATATCGAGTGAAATGCGCGCAATGAAGCGAGACGGACGAGACACTCTGGCCGCCCTCTTAAGCACCCAAGCCGCTCCTGTCGCTACAGCGGGAGGCGAACCTTCGGGCGTACCGCTAGTCACAGAGGAAGCTAATAATTCACCTCTACTGTCAGTTCATCAGGCAGTGTGTGTTCAGTATTCAGCTAATATGAGTGATGCTGCCACTCAAACTGATCAAAGCACGTCCAATGCAATTCATTCAATGCAACACAAATGTCCCAACCCCATTGATAAAGCAATAAATTCTCATCGCCGGAATGGCATACATGTGAAGTCAAAATCCATTTTAGGGGACTCCCTCTAAAAGCTCATCGCGAGAATGGCAAGAGTGCCAAACAGTAATCAGAGAAAAGGGTGGCTACTTTGAAGATACTAGAATATCACACGTTTTTAGGTATTTCACCTTTTTTCTAAGTACACAATACACACGTGTGCATTTGTAGCAAGTTATAACAGAATTCACCGGCGGAAATTATGTTGGCACGTTGTGTGGTTGGGGGGAGTACTTTGTGAAGGGAACAGCTGGAAATAACTGTTACCTTCCGCGGGTCGCATGCCAGACAGACATTGCTATTTCTTGCAGCCTAAATGTCAATAAAACAACGCGGATTAGCTCCGTGGTTTGATACTCCGCATCCTTCCCTAGCTCGCCACACATTCATAGTTTTATTGCCTTCAGTGAGAGTTTATAATGTCAATGGTCAAGAAAATAAAAAGGCACGAATGCCAATGTGTTTTGGCCTGTACTGTATGTAAAGCATACGACAGCTCTGGATGCTAACAATCTACACAATTATATTGGAATGAGTTTGATGACGCAATAACTCACCTTGAAGATCTGCTGACAAAAACCTGAGTTCTCGACAACATACGCTCTCTCGCTCCGTTGTCATCGAGATGCACTTGCCGCAAGTACACCAGAAGTTTAGCCCAACTCTTGCCTCATCAGGTATTTCTTGCTCTGCATTTCGCCTTTGCTGCTCATCTTGTGAACGACCGACAGTGCTGTCCTGCTCTTCACTTTTCCGCTCTGGTTCAAATTGGAAGGGACGAACTGACGAAATGTTGCTAATGATGGATGGATAATGGATTTGTGACGTCACAGCACTGCGACGTCAACAACCATGGCGAACAATCAGTTAAAATAATTTTACAAATTTTATTAAAACGAAAACATTAAGAGGGATTTAATGTCAAATTATTATAACTTATACTTAGATGTATCTTTTAAGAATTACTTGTCTTAAAACTAGAGGATCACTTTAACAGACTAATGAGAGTAGAAAGGCGACATCGTAAAGAGCAAACAATTATTTCTCGTCAGCATTTGACGATCTGAGATGGGGGGACGACAGGGGAGCTGACCGGATTATTTTATTTATTAATACCAGTGCAAAAATTCAACACGATCATCTTAATACTAAAAAACAAAAATACAACAGAGCGAGATGTAAATATGATGTGTTGGTCGTTCCATATCCAGAAATTAAACTTTCGATGTATTTTTATTTTCGTGACAGCAAGCATGCTGTATATGTGATCAAGAACCTGCTAAAGAAAGTCCGTGCGCCCCCGCCCCCTACTCCCTTCACAAAAGGAAAATGTTTAACCGTGTCCTAAATCGAAATGCAAGCACGAGCCATGACTTTGAGCCCATAGAACTAGGACAGACGACGCGGAAGTTCTCCCTCGCTTTTGCAGCAGCAGGAGGGAGACGAGGCTGTCTGTGAAAGCAGAATGATACCGCCTGTCACTCATTTCTGAAACTACGATGAGTGGTCAATGTGCAAGAGAGGGAGGGACCAAGCAATGTCACTTCCCGTTCAGTTATACTGCGAAGCGGTCTTTGGTGATTCGTTCGGCAACGTCACTTCCCGTTCAGTAACCGAACGATTCGTTTGGGCGGGGAGGGAGATGAGGGGTGCGAACGATTCGTTGAACGATTTGTTTGAACGAATCTTTTTACTGAACGAACCGGAATGGATTCGTTTACTCAAGTGAACGACAGATCCCGTCACTAACACATATGCCTGCCATCTGAAAACACTGTAGATAAGAAGAGTCTGCAATTAATAGTGCATACTGTTGGTGGAAAAATTACTTGTGTCATTTTTGCGGTTGTGAGATGTCTCGAGAGCCCTATTCTGATTGGATATTAGACAGGGCAAAACAAAGCCTGTCTTCCACCAAAATCTCTGAGCTCTTATTGAATGAAAGCTCTGATGGAAGAGGATTATCGGCCAATGTTAGGAGTTTCTGCAATGAACGCGGTTTTAGCCCCGAAACATACAGAGTCCGCCGCTCTACGCTCAGCTCCGTTACGAATGACGCAACAAATACGATGCAGATCGCGTGCGATGCCCAATGCCCACAGCGTACACCCGCGGACTCTAGACGCGCATGCGCAAAATGGAGGAGACTACGTGATCAGATCAACACAAAGTTTATTATTGTGATAGTTACTGTGATAATATTTTCAGGGGGAAAACACGCCAAATACGCACAAAGGTCAATAGTACAGTTTAGCTACAGTTAAATTCAGTTTAACACACACAAAAGCACACAATAACATATAATCTAAGTACGCACGCACGCTAGAGGTAAGATCGGGGCTAAAAAAATCCAGCCCGACCCGATCAATTAACTTGATTTGCAGGCCGAGCCCGAAAAAACACAAAATTCTATGCTTTATTTGTTCGGCGGAGCACGAACCCCCACCGAAATTGTATGTTTTATTTGTGAGGACTCAGGAGAAGGATAGGCTGTATTGGCACCATGGAAAAAGTGCTTAGAAAATGGATTTCGTTCCACTGAAATGGATCTACATGATCTCTGCATTGTAATTTACATACGTTGCTAATTACTACCAAAAAAAAAGTGCTACTCACGGTTTCCAGTCATTTTTTAGTAATTAGCGTTTTCGTGTCGGTCTTTTTTTCCCCCGTGGCGCAGTGATATTGATACGGCGGAGTCGTATCGTCAGTGTGTGAAGCCATTTTAGGTCACGTGCACCAATAGGAGACGAGGACTGTTGCTATGCGCTTCGATAAACAAACAATATGGCGGCGACCGTGCCAAGCTACGACACGAGCGAAGATGAACCAAAGATAAGAAAACCGCATTCGGAATTTAGTCAAAAGGCATCGAAACGATGCTATATGCATCTCTCAACTGTCCAAGGGCGAAAAAGGGCAGGAATTTAGAAAAAACGTGCAGAGCCCGCGTGGTTGCGTCAGACAATGGCTTTCTTCCCAGGCTCCGTCGAAGGATCTTGCTGAAAATGCGTCGAATGGGATTTTTAACGACATTGACTACAGGTAAGCCACACACACGCCTTTTGTTGTGAATAACTATGGGAGTTGTGGGCTTCTGGTCAGATCACATATGAAGTTAAGACTTGCAATGTGAGTTCTGGGCTGTAGCGGTCATTATTATGATGTTAGATTGTTAACTTTGAGCAAAAAGTTTAGATTGACAAATAACATAGTATTTAGTCTGTTTAACCGTAGTTCCAAAAACCTATTTGATAATTTTATTCAGGAAAAAATGGCAGAATAGACAAGCCTATATAATTTGGATTGGAAGATTATGTAAATATGATATGGATGAAACAGTTCTCACATGGTTTATGTGTGTGTGCGTGTTTTTCAGAACTGAAACACCCTTCACTGACAGCTACAACTTCTTCTGTGAGACCGTCGTCCATTAAAAGATTAGAGTTGACCAGGAAGTGCTGCGAATGGACAAGCTTGTGGAAATATGGCTTTATTGGGACCATGGAAAAAGTGCTTAGAAAATTGATTTTTTCAAAGCCAATACCCTCCTAACTTAGTCACCAGCCAGAAATGTATCCTGATGTGAATACACAAAAATACAGATCTAGTGTTGCTGTTTTTGCTTGTTTTAAGTGTTATATTAATTCTGGCAACACAAAATCTTTATCAAATGTCATAAACACATCTACCAAACATTTGAAACAAGTATTGGTGCCTTAGTATACACATAGGTGAATTCAGAATGAGAAATGTAGCTAATTTCTTGAAGGAAACACTTCAACATTAATGATTTGCACCCAGCACAATGACATATATATTGAATTAAGCTAAAGGCTTATGTCTCATATTAAAAATATCACAACCTACTATGCAATGAAATATATAAAATAAAAAATGCACGCCATGATCATAAATAGCTGAAAATCAACCCAATTGCTACCACACCCTCCTAGATGTGAATCATGGCAAAAATGGAATAAGACAAAAAAATTAAAGGGTGATCAAAAATATAATGTGCCAAAATCATAAGGTGATACTTAAAAAATGAAAGACATCACAAAAGAAGTGATGGACACGTGTTGAAGATAACTTCCAAGTTTTATTTCATGTTTCACAAGTGCTCAAATGTGAGCACACCCAGCAGCACGGACAAAATCAAGCCACGATGAGAATTCCTCTCAAACGTGTGCATGTCGCAGTTATTGTCTTGATTGCGACTGTTGTTCGATATTTCACATCATCAGTACTTGCTGGACGTGTTGGTATGTTAAAGACAAAGTTCGTTATCCATCTTTATGGCACATAACGTATGTTATACACTAAGTGTATGTTCCACCACTTCCAGCGAATATTGATGACATGAAAGATTACATAACAGACGCAATCAACGCGGGAGGGAGGAATTCTCATGTCAACTTGATGTTGTCCATGCTGCTGGTGATGGCCATACTTGAGTACTATGAAAACATGAAATTAAACTTAGTTACTTCCTACATCTGTCCAAGGTAGTTTTTATTTTTTTTTTTTATGTTTTTCGTTTTTGACATGGCATTTTGATTTTGGCACAGCCTTTTTTAATCACACTGTATATACACAAAAGGTTGGAATCATTCAAGTATAGTACTGTTGGTACACATTTATTTAAACATGGAAGTATCTCATACTATAGAAATACACATTATTACACATACAAATATTGAAAAACGAATAAAAAAAATAGAAATAAAAGAATAGTAAAACTGTACATGACAACATTACTCCTCAAAATCGCTTTACTCAAAGTCATCATCCCATCCAAGTGTCTTCTGTTTCTTTGGAAACATTCTCACATGCTTGGCACCGATATAAATCAGTACAAGAACGTTTTGCAGACATAAAGGAACATCTTCCCATGTCACAATTGGTTGCCTTTCAACTACAGGTGAATACTTGCAAAACAGTATCGGGCAGGATTTTTAGTCATCCATGTCACTGCCAACTGCCCATCCTCAATGTCCCACCCATTCCCAATGGGTGAAGGGGCACACATTTTAACTGTCAGACAACGTTTCATAATTGCTGCTTGATAGTCTGCTGTCCTGCAATGTTGGTACAGAGCATCAGTTTTGGGGGGAATAGAATGTTCTGGCAAGACTGACGAGGCCATACAGAAAGATCTGCATTTGGCATCATTTTTGGCACATGACTGGCAAAACAGGTGGCACACGTATTTACACAACGTGTTAAATGTTTGTAGGTCAAGTTTAAAACTGCTGCCCAGCTTTGCAAACCCAGTCAGGTATTCTTTTTTATGACGTGCAAAAGAAAAGGTTTTTTTTGCCTTTGCCATGAAAGGCACAAGCAGAGTCACAACCTGTGAATGTATGGATGCCAATGAGTGCTGAACACACACTAGTGCCAGGAGCTGCAGAGACCTTAGAGACGTCAGTCCTCGTTCTGTTGCCTCCTCCTGTGAAAAAATGCAATTTACACTGTAAATCTATCTGCAGACTAACAGCAATCACTGCCACGTCAGTATCAGGGCTTTTATTGACTACAGCTTGATGTTCTTGAGCCAAAAGGTTTATTTAGCCATTGTCACCCATAACTGGTATGCAATAAAAAGTTCTACTGGATTCACTTTCGACACACTGTACCCTATATACATTTTATAACAAAGTGGTATTGATATCTAGGCTAAAAAATGGTATCGTTACGACACTAGTTTAAATAAGATTTTTTTAAAGCATAAGTTAATAACAATTAACCTTGTAGTAAAGGCGTGCGTGTGGCTTACCTGTAGTGAATGTCGTTAAAAATCCCAGTCGACGCATTTTCAGCAAGATCCTTCGACGGAGCCTGGGAAGAAAGCCATTGTCTGACGCAACCACGCGGGCTCTGCACGTTTTTTCCAAATTCCTGCCCTTTTTCGCCCTTGGACAGTTGAGAGATGCATATAGCATCGTTTCGATGCCTTTAGACTAAATTCCGAATGCGGTTTTCTTATCTTTGGTTCATCTTCGCTCGTGTTGTAGCTTGGCACGGTCGCCGCCATATTGTTTGTTTATCGAAGCGCATAGCAACAGTCCTCGTCTCCTATTCGTGCACGTGACCTAAAATGGCTTCACACACTGACGATACGACTCCGCCGTATCAATATCACTGCGCCACGGGGGAAAAAAAGACCGACACGAAAACGCTAATTACTAAAAAATGACTGGAAACCGTGAGTAGAACTTTTTTTTTGGTAGTAATTAGTAATTAGGTAGGAGGAAATGCGGGGATGTGATGCATCAGTCAGACCTGGAAAGAGCACTGCTTGGAAAAACAAATTAAAGCCTGTCTTTTGTAAAGAATTCTCCCAAACAAGACTGTGTATGCTTATTCAATAAACATTTATATATTTTATATTTGTGTGTCTGTCCTATCAGCTGGATAGTTCATGTTTCCTTTCCTTGGCAATTAAATACCGCAGCCCATTTGACATTTATTTTAATTTCCTCGAGTTGGCAGGAAAAAAAATGCAAGCATTTTAAATGTTTAAATCGTCGACATATTTTTATAATCATTATAAATGCATTTACACAATGAAATTAAATTATTTTAGATGAACAGTTAAATTTAACAGACAGTAATGTGATGTGACACAATATAAACAAACAATTTCCATCTATTGTCCCATGTAGGCTGCAATGCAATACAACTGAGAGTGCTATGCCTGCCTGCTAAGCAACAAAACAGTATAACTAAACATCCTTTGCCTGCTCCCTTCACATCCCTAGGGTTATCAAGCCCTCAAACAGTGATGTGCCTAGATTTTTTGACAGCAAAGTCATTTATAACATAACATACACATACACATAGAACCAGGGGTGAAAGTGGCTACAATTTCTTGCCGGAACTCCCCGACATGAAGGTTGCCACTGAGGCCGAAATTTTGTTTATTTATTTATTTTCATTTTTGTTTTGGGGGGATGGGGGGGGGGGGGTCAAACTTCCTAAAACTACTGAAATGCAAATAAAAAATGTTTTGGCAGTTATTTCAATAGCACATACAAAAACTGATTTTCATTCAAATTTTTATTTTTTTTAATGATTTGCAAAATAAAAGTTAACAAAAACAGCAATAACTGTAATAGCAATAACAATACAGCAATAACAACCTCCATCTCCTAATTTTTATTTTCCCTCATTCTCTCACATACTAAGTGCCAAGTCTCAATTTTAACTACTTAAGCACATAGGATGTATATCAAAATTTAAGTTAATGTAAACATTTACTTTTTGAATAATAAAGATAGGGTTTAGTAACATACATTCAGAAAAATAAGTACAAATGACTTATATTATGCAGAGTGAAATGGAATATATTTTGAAGATCGCGCAAACATTGACTTTTATAAATCATAAGGAAATGAATGAGTAGCCTAACATAAATGAATATAAGTCAAAAGTGCACATTGACATCTAAGATATTCTGCAGCTCTCCATCAGAGCAAATGAAACTAAATATGATAAATAAGCCTCCTCAACTCTTTCCTTGCTCTTAAAGATTTGATCCATTTTCCGTTGCATTGCCCTTTTTTTGTTGCATCATTGATGTGACTCATCATCGTCAGACTCAGATAACTGCAGCAGCTGGGGAAACCTCCGTGCCGTCCGTGGTTTAAAATGAATAATAAATGTCGGTGGAAACGGATTACACTACACAAGCAGTTTATTATGCTTGTTGTTAACATTTTGTATGTACATCTGATGTTGGTAGATTATTTTTTCTTGGAGATGAAATGCATGTGTGGCATCTTAGCATTTAATTTTATTTATTTTTTTAACATAGGGTCTAGGCAGTTGCTGTCATATTTTCGGATTTAAAGCACCGTGTACCGGAACAGTATTACGGCCCTGAATTTTATACTGAAACTGCGTTCCTGACCGTTCTGGCCCACTTTCACCCCTGCATATAACAGTTTTTGAGCAAGCTCACACTCAATGGAGAGCACAGCAAGGTTGTTAAGCCTCCCCTATGAAATGGTGGAGCGTAGGTAGATTTTTATTATTTTCATTTTACTGAAGGCTCCCTCTCCTACAGCTACAGTCAGAGGTGTAGCATCCCATTAGGCATACACAGGCAAATGCCTAGGGCCCCCAGCCCGCAGGGACCCCAAGGGGGCCAACAGATTAGGCACACAAAGATTTAGCACACTCAGCTTCACCGCACTGACTACAAGTATTCGGAGAAATTCAATACTATGGAGGCATTTGCCAGATTATCTAACAATTCTGTTATCAGTCACAATTAGCATACATGTTTAAACAACTCCAATCAGTTTTAACACTGCATGAATGTACAAAGAGTTATTCACCAAGAACTTTTAAGAGAAGTCCTTGCTGTAATATTCTATGTTGGTTTTCACATGCCAACTCATTATTCATGTGACCACCTAAAGAAATGGTGATTTTTCCAAGATAGTCTATTAATGGGTCTATCATATTCCTCGTTGAATACTCTATAAGAAAAATATCACATATATGCATCTAAAATAATCCTAAACGATTTTATTAGCAATTTTAATACTCCTTTTAGCAAGGTTTCTTGTGTATGCGGTATGCCGCTGCGTACGTTCCCATAGCAACCAGTCCTGTTATTGTCCTACGTCACAAGCGCTGCATATTCTGAGAACGAGAATAGGCGTATGCGTAAGGTGCGCATTTCAAGCAGAGGACGGTCACCCCACCTGTTAAGAGGATTAATCTGTGCGTCCATGAACGAATGCAAGTATTTCCTCTTCATGCCATACAGTTCTTATGATAAGTTAGAGGCGTTATCAGCGCGACCGTTTCGTGTTTTTCCTGTTACGTCGGCTGGTTGATCCCACTCGTTCTCGCTGCGTCGAGGAGAGCGTTCTTTACATTATATTCGCATTGCACATTTGCTTTAAGAGGGAAGGTGTTAGTTTATCATCTTAAAATGATGTTGTACATCCATATGAGTGTAAAGTGCTTAGTTTTCACCACTTTTACGGCCGAGATGACCGCACGCAGCGCGCACTCGAACCCCCCACCACCACCTTCGTGTTCATTTTACTGCGCAAATATATATGTGTGTCACGTGACTCAGAGGGAGAGTGGGCGCCGATCGGGCCTTTTTTTAATTGGCAAAACGAAAAGAAGTTGTCCATCTGGAAATGAAAAAAGAAAGGGAAAAAAGCAGAAGAGGAGAAAATGAAGCAAGACAGTGGTGAGTGTACTATGTTACTGTAGTTTTATGTCCCAATGTACTAGAAGCCGGGCACTTTGAGTGTCCTAAAAAGCACTCTATGAGACTGAGGCGTTATTATACTTTTATTAAATATGCTATTGCTCCAAGTCCAATTGTCCCCCTTACTTGCGCACGCTCAAAGGGCCCCATGTTGCTTGTTGCCTGGGGCCCCCTGGGACCCTTGCTACGCCTCTGGCTACAGTCACTGGCAAAGACGATAAGATGTGGGTGCGAGTCTGTTCAGCCTCGCGCACCTGCTCCCCACAGACTAACATATATCCCTGATCGCCCATCAACTTCTCTCTCCTCGGTTCAATGCGAGCAGCATGTCTTGTCATACTGCAGCTCAATAGGCTACAAGCGGCCGGTGACAGACTCAAATCGGGCTTTGGTCACGGTGATCGCGAAAGTAAAAATTCAGTGTTAGCACTTAGCGGCTGTTGTTCACTTACCGACATCACTGTCCACAGCCAACTCTAGCCCTAATTCTCTGTCTTCTTGTTAAAAACTTCATCATTTTTTCTTGTTCTCTCGTGATCTTCATCTCTTTTTCTTGGCCTTTCTGCGCTGTTATGAAACAGCAAGCCGTTAAATATGGATCCAAACACAGAGGTGGAAGTTTGTTGTATTTATTACAAAATGAGAACTTAGGGAGCACGCTTGAACACGCGAGACAAAATACAAAACAAAAATTGCACGAACCTAGTCAGCGAGAAAACTAAGAAGCCCCAAAGGCTGGAAAAAGGCTAAAAGAAGTGTTGGAATTTAGTCCTCCCAGCCCAAACCGCACGGGGAGGCCGGCAACAGAACGGAAATGTGCTCCGCCGCTCGACGCCCCCGAAGAGCCAGGCCAGGAGGAAGCTAAACTCCGCGCGTTCCTGTGTTAACCCTTTGCACACTGACTCCATGTTTCAAAAGCTTGAAGAACACTCGCCGAAAACAGGTTGACCATTTATTCGTCGACAATGGTAAAAAAACAAGGCAAAAACAGACGACGGAGGGACAATTCTGGATCCAAAACAAGGCTACATGTTTCCGAGCAGAAGAAAATCTGTCTTATCTTAGTGTCCAGTCTTTTTGAAGTCTTTGCTGACGCGGGTCTTGTCGAAGGCGTTTCTGGGCGTTGCTTTTGGGCCACCCCCGCTGTGGCCGGTTTTGGGCGGCTTAGGTTCGTGCGGGATTGGGACGCCTGCTATCAACTTTGCTGTCCAGGCTGGTTGTACTTGTTTTAGGACAAAGCGCTTTGTCCTTGGAGTTTGCTGGGAGAGCAGATTACCCGAGTTGGTGCGTCACTCTTGTGATAAAACGGCATTGTGTATCTCTTCTATTTCTTCTCATTAAACTATGGTGTGCTATTTATTTTATATTAGTAGTGTAGTCCTACCGTAAATATGAAAATGATACTATTTCCTGATTAATTATATTACGTGTGTTAGCCTAATGCAAACAGTTAGACGGTGCCTACGAAAACCTGTACCATATGTATGTGTTAGACTATATATGTGTTAGACTAATGCAAACAGTTATATGGTGTGTGCGATGACGATATCGTTTCTCCTTCAGAAGTGATGACAAAGTCCGACAAAAATATTAGTACGACAACAACGTGATAACAAAGAATACAACCGTAAATGGCAAGTAGAACTCGAGATGCACACAGCGGTAAGCAAGCTTGTTGGCATGTAATAGTCTGACACTTGCAGATGGTGACAGGCTTCCTTAAATGTTGAGCCTTCCTAATGCAGCACAGGTGTGTCGCATCACTCCGCCCATCTGGCTCAATCAGGCGCTGAATACAGGAAAAAAGAACTGAGAACGCAAACATACACGACATGCGCACTTGATTTATGACGATCATGTCAACAATAAACATTTCACACAGAACAATTGGTCATTAAACGTCCCTTCAGTATAACCGATATGTAATTTTAGTAAACAAAATCTGCCCAATTTGCATACAAAAGTCACTTCTCTTATAGTAATATGCTAAACATAACCCTACAAACAGTATCTCTACATTTAACTACAAATACCTACACCAACATACATCAGCTGAAACAACTAACAGCCTTATGTGGGCCAAACCAGAGCACAGCTGTCCTTTCGCATTGTCAGACACGTCTGCTTCATAGTCAAAGAAGGCAGGAGTTCAGCCACACCTAACGCTGCCACCACAGGGCATTATTTGACAAATACAGTACTTTGTCAACAAACCATCACATATGTAGTGTAGCCTTGGGTGCGCAACAGCGGGGTCAAGCCATTCTCTGTTAAGAGAGTGTGTGTGTGTGTGTGGGGGGGGGGGGTTGTGCAAACAAAAGGAAAAAATATATATTAGAAATATTTAACAATGTTAAAAGTTTTTAAGTATATATCGAGTGAACATAATATTTAATCAAACAACGATTCAACAAAAAAAAAAAAAAGTGACTGTAAAGTAAAATAAATTCAGAGACATTCAGGGGCCCCTATGGTCCTGAGGCCCGGGACAACATACCCGGTTTCCCCCTCCCCTGTCAACGGGCTTGGTCCAACCCCCCTCGAGAGGAATGGTACCAGAGCGGGTGAGCCCGACGACATCGAGTTGGAACTTCTCAACCTCAAGCACTTGCTTGGGTTCCATCCCGACCAGAGAGGTGACATTCCACGTCCCAAAAGTCAGCTACGGCAACTGGGGATCAGACTTCCAAGCACCCCTCCTTTGGCTGGCACCCAACTGCCTCCGCACCAGACATCTTTGGCCCCTCCCACAGGTGGGGAGCCCATGGAAAGGAGAACCCACGTGACCTCTTAGGGCTGTACCCGGCCGGACCCCGTGGGATCAGGGAATACAAATTGTATTGGAGCTGGCGGAATGAACAATGAGCAAAAATGTTCTGAATATGGAATTACCTTTTTCTGTACGGAGGAAATCAATGAATCCTTTCAGGGACAGTGGTCACTTCATTGGACAGCTGTCCAAAAGCTAACACTTAAGAGCTTTAATTCTGATAGGGCAAGTGAGTATTTTCGTTCATTAAATTTTTTTTTTAATATTCTTAGTTTCCCACCTTCCTCGGTCTGTAGTTTTGACAAGCCTGCTTTACAAGTATGGATTCACATAATTTTGACTATTAAAATGCGCATACCGACCACAACATTATTTTGCACCCTCAAATGAGCTCCAGAAGGGCAAGGGTAAGGGCAAGTCTGCCTTTGCCAAGATCACAGTTTTTCAAGCCCTCTTGTAGCCTAATTTGGTCACTGTAGAAAAGGTTTTTGTGATATACTGTGGTTTTGATTTACTGTAAAAACACTGCACATTTGTAACAGTGCCAATTTAAACAGAACTTCCTAGGGATGGGAATCGAGAACCGGTTCTTATAGAGAACCGATTCCGTGTGTTCCGATTCCATGGAATTGTTTGGCATTTTATCTAACAATTTTCTTATCGATTCCAACTAGCACGAGTTACATTTCGAAATTTTCACACGTTCGATTCGGCATGCACGGCTACATGATTACTCATGGAGAGACTTTTCATCAAGTATTAAATGGAGAGAGTCGTTGCCGAGTGTATCAACATTGATTTTCACAGCCCAGGTCATTATTCATGAGACTACTTAAAGATATGGTGATTTTTCCCAAAAAGTCTATTAATGGGTCTGTCGTATTCCTCATTGAATACTGTATAAGAAAAATATAACATATACTGTATGCATCTAAAATAATCCTTTATCCATCCATCAATCATCTTCCGCTTGTTCCGTGGTCAGGTTGTGGGGGCAGCAGCTTTAACAGGGAAGCGCAGACTTCCCTCTCCCCAGCCACTTCAACCAGCTCCTGTGGCGGGATCCCAAGGTGTCCCCAGGCCAGCCGAGAGACATATTCTCTCAAGCGTGTCCTGGGTCGTCCCCGCCAGTGGGACATGCCCGGAACACCTCTCCGGGGAGGCGTCCAGGAGGCATCCGAACCAGATGCCCGAGCCACCTCAGCTGGCTCCTCTCTACGCGGAGCAGTAGCGGCTCGACGCCAAATCCCTCCCGAATGACCGAGCTTCTCACCCTATCTCTAAGGGAGAGCCCGGACACCCTGCGGAGGAAACTAATTTCGGCCGCTTGTATCCGGGATCTTGTTCTTTCGGTCACGACCCACAGCTCGTGACCATAGGTGAGGGTAGGGACATGGATCGACTGGTAAATCGAAAGCTTTGCCTTTCGGCTCAGCTCCTTCTTCACTACTACGGACCGGTGCAGAGTCCGCATTACTGCAGACACTGCCTGCAGACACTGCGATCCGCCTGTCGATCTGCCGCTCCCTCCTACCGTCACTCGTGAACAAGACCCCAAGATACTTGAGCTCCTCCACTTGGGGCAGGATCTCATCCCCGACCCGGAGAGGGCACTCCATCCTTTTCCGACTGAGGACCATGGTCTCTGATTTGGAGGTGCTGATCTTCATCCTAACCGCTTCACACTCGGCTGCAAACCGCTCCAGTGAGAGTTGGAGGTCACGGCTTGATGAAGCCAACAGCACCACATCATCTGCAAAAAGCATAGATTCAATGCCGAGGTCACCAAACCGGACCCCCTCAATGATTCCGCTGCGCCTAGAAATTCTGTCCATTAAAATTATGAACAGAATCGGTGACAAAGGGCAGTCTTGGCGGAGTCCAACGCTCACTGGGAACGAATTCGACTTATTGCTGGCAATGCGGACCAAACTCTGACACCGGTCTTACAGGGACCAAACAGCCCTTACCAAGGGGTTTGGTACCCCCTACTCCCGGAGCACCCCCCCACAGGACTCCCCGGGGCACACGGTCAAACGCCTTCTCCAGATCCACAAAACACATGTTGACTGGTCGGGCGAACTCCCATGCACCCTCGAGTTCCCTGCCGAGGGTGTAGAGCTGGTCCATTGTTCCACGGCCGGGATGAAAACCTCACTGCTCCTCCTGAATCTAAGCTTCGACTTCCCGACAGACCCTCCTCTCCAGCACCACTGAATAGACTTTACCGGGGAGGCTGAGGAGTGTGATACCTCTATAATTGGAACACATCCTCTGGTCCCCTTTCTTAAAAAGGGGGACCACCACCCCGGGCTGCCAATCCAGAGGCACTGTCCCCAATGTCCATACGATGTTGTAGAGTCGTGTCAGGCACTCCGGGCAGATCTCATTGACCCCTGAGAAATAGCCATCAAGGAGCTGTCCAACCACCTCAGTGACTTCGACCCCAGAGATAGGAGAGTCCAGCTTGGAATCCCACGACTCTGCTTCCTCAAAGAAGGGCGTGTTGGTGGAATTGGAGGTCTTCAAAGTATTCTCCCCACCGACTCACACTGTCCCGAGTCGAGGTCAGTAGTACCCCATCTCCACTATACACAGTGTTAATGGTGCACTGCTTTCCTCTCTTCAGACACTGGATGGTGGATAATTTTCTCAAAGCCATCCGGAAGTCGTTTTCCATGGTCTCAGCAAACTCCTCCCATGTCCGAGTTTTTGCCTTGGCAACTGCCGAGGCTGCAGTCCGCTTGGCCAGTGGTACCTATCAGCTGCCTCTGGAGTCCCATAGGCCGAAACAGCCCGGTAGGCCTCCTTTTTCAGCTTGACGGCATCCCTTTGGCTTCGGGGATTGCCGCCATGGCAGGCACCAACCACCTAACGGCCACAGCTCCGATGGGCCACCTCAACAATGGATGGGTGGAATGGGGCCCACCTCCCCCGGACAAGGGAGAAGTTCTGCCGGAGGTGTGTGTTGAAGCTCCTTCTGACAGGGGATTCTGCCAGATGTTCCTAGCAGACCCTAACAATACGTTTGGGCCTGCCAGGTCTGGCCAGCATCTTCCCCGGGCTGTGGAGCCAACACACCACCAGCTGGTGATCAGTTGACAACTCCGCCCCTCTCTTCACCTGAGTGTCTAAAACATGCGGCCGTAAATCCGATGACACGACTACAAAGTCGATCATCAAACTGCAGCCCAGGGTGTCCTGGTGCCAAGTGCACAGATGGACACCCCTATGTTTGAACATGGTGTTCGTACTGGACAATACGTGATGAACACAGATGTCCAATAACAGAACACCACTCGGTTGTCTGATCGGGGGGTCGTTCCATCCAATCACGCTCCTCCAGGTCCCACTGTCATTGCCCACATGAGCATTGAAGTCCCCCAGCAGAATGAGGGCGTCCCCAGAGGGACCTCCAAAAAGGATAAGTACTCTGAGCTGCGGTTAGGTGCCTAAGCACAAACAACAGTCAGGACCCGTCCGCCCACCTGTAGGCGGAGAAAGGCTATCCGCTTGTCTACTGGGGTAAACCCCAGCATACAGGCGACAAGCCAGGGGTCAATAAGTATGCCCACACCTGTTCGGCACCTCTCAACATGGGCAACTCCAGAGTGGAAGAGAGTCCAACCCCTCTCGACACGATTGGTACCAGAACCCAAACTGTGTGTGGAGGCGAGTCCGACTATATTTAGCCGGGAATTGTCACCAGCTCGGGCTCCCTCCCCGCCAGACAGGTGACATTCCACGTCCCAAGAGTTAGCTTATGTAACCGTGGGTTGGACCGCCAAGGGAACCGGCTTTGGTTGCCGCCCAAATCACTATACATCCAACCCCTTTGGCCCTTCTCACAGGTGGTGAGCCCATGGGAAGAACAAGTTTGCCTTTGACACGATAATAGTTTATTAAATTTGGTAACATCAGAAAACACTTTTTTTCGGTACAGAACATGTTTAAATTGATTGATTGATTGATTTTTATTTCGAGCAATAACAACGAAAAACAACATGAATGGAAAAAAATAAAACAGTAATGATGATTATAACAGAAATAATAACAATACATCCATGTGTAGCTCGAAAAGGAGATTTTTTTTTAGTCCCACTCCCATTTCACTCCAAAAATTCCATAGGAATGCCTTCACTTCCCACAACCAACAATTGTACTACCGTATTTTTCGGACTACAAGTCGCACTGGAGTATAAGTCGCATTTTTGGGGGAAATTTACTTGATAAAATCCAACACATAGAACAGATATGTCATCTTGAAAGGCAATTTAATAAAAAAATACAATAGAGAACAACATGCTAAATAAATGTAGTGTACAGTGCATGGACAACGAAATGTGAATAAACTGTCCTCACAAGGACGTTACAGCTCAGTCCTGGCTATACAGCGAACTCCCAAATGACGATGCTGGACATCCGTATAATTTGCTGAATCAATTTGTTCCTCGATACCATACAGGTTTGCATCAACGTAAATAAATGATGATTAGGTGCTATTACTGCAATGACATAAACGGTTATCATGCGTTTGCTAGCATTAGCACATTGTTCAAACAACCACATAACTGGCTCTAAGTGTCCGATCGCGGGTGGAAAACACACAACAACAACAGAAAAGGTGATACACACAGGCGTTGCCTCTGTAGAGATATTTTAGAAGCATAAACAATGAACGTAGGTTCGCAGCCGTGTTTCTCTCTCGCTAGCTCGCCCACTCACTTAGAGCTACGTAGCTGTCCCGTCTTCTTCTCGCGTGTGAGCGCTCTTCTTCACGTAAACAAGTGCGAGTGCGCCCCACGTGGGCGTGAAAGCGCCACAAACTAAAAGCATACATTTCAATATAAAAAAGTCAATAATAAAATTGAACACACATTGCCAAAGGCAGAACACGAACGTGGCCATAGCTATTAAGAGTTATTCAGATAACTATAGCATAAAGAACATGCTAACAAGTTTACCAAACCATCAGTGTCACTCCGAAAAACCAAAATAACGTGAAATTATATAATGTGTTAATAATTTCACACATAAGTCGCTCCTGAGTATAAGTCACACCCCCAGCCAAAATATGAAAAAAAACGCGACTTATAGTCCGAAAAATACGGTAATCATAATGATTATATCGATAATAATAACAATAGTTGCAGTAATCATAATAACACCAATATACAGCGGGGAGAACAAGTATTTGATACACTGCCAATAGTGTATCAAATACTTGTTCTCCCCACTGTATATATATATATATATATATATATATATATATATATATATATATATATATATATATATATATATTTATATATATAAAATGGGAGCCATTGGCGTCATTCTTCGACAAATTTATGTAACTGCCCGTTTTTGCTTTTAACCAAGAATCGAGACTGTGATATGTCCTGATGAAAAATAATTTGGTGATTTAAGCATTTATTCACAAGAATTTTGAACGGAAAACGTCATCTGACCAAAGCACACGGTCCCAGTTGAAGGCTGGGACTGTGTGTATTTTTGTGTGAGACCAAGATTGAGCTTTTTGGCAACAAGCACTCTAATTGGGTCTGGCGTGCCACGAAAAATGCGCATGCTGAAAAGCACCTCATACCCACTGTGAAGTATGGGGGTGGGTCAGTGATGCTGTGGGGCTGTTTCGCTTCCAAAGGCCCTGGGAACCTTGTTAGGGTGCATGGTATCATGAATGCTTTGAATGCCAGGACATTTTAAATCAAAATCTGTTGCCCTCTGCCCGAAAGCTGAAGATGGGTCATCACTGGGTCTTTCAGAAAGACAATGACCCTAAACATATGGCCAAATCTACACAGAAATGGTTCACCAGACACAAAATGAAGCTCCTCCCATGGCCATCTCAGTCCCTCGACCTTGTTTTGTTGGCAAAAGGGGGTTGTACAAAGTATTAACACCAGGGGTGCTAATGATTGTGACACACATTATTTGTTGTCAAATATGTTTTTCTTTATGTGGGATTTTTTCCCCACTGAATGAATGCACTTGTATTGAAGGTTGGATTTTTCTCTTTTTCCATTAAGGTTTGATATTATTTGAATTAGAAAAAAAATATTAGAAGCTAAAAAGCACATCTTTTTCAGGGGTGCCAATAATTATGGAGGGCACTGTATATTCTCATCAGTTTGATGGGTGAAATCAATAAGGCGTTGGTAATTGTACTTTTATTTACGGCCAAGGCCTGTCTCTTCCGTTTCATGGTTTCTGGAGTGTGCCGTTTGTTTGCACAATATTTAATTAAAAGTTTGATTTACATTATTTTACACCCTTGAATAAGATCCAGTATCCTATAAATAAGAACAAGTCTACCTTTGACAAGATAATAGTTGGTTAAATTTGGTAACATTAGAAAACATTTTTTGCGATACAGAACATGTTTAAATCACTGTATAGTATATTTGTTATGGTGCCCATTAACTCACTGGCACTAGACGTCCAAACCAGTGTGACATTAGTTCATTTGCCCCATCCCTTATCAAAATGGATTGGATGTCTAGCTTCGTCAACGGTTGTGAGTTAAACAGCTCTTGTAATGAATTTGTACCTCATTTGGAGGCAAATTGCAAATGTTGTATTTCCCATGCTGTGCCTGACATCCAAAGCAAGCACATTGTTGCTGCAGAAAAGACATGCCATTTTGATATGAAATGTACAAAAAAGCGACATATGTGTGAAGATAACGTGTGTATGTGTCGACCTTTGCTTTGTAGGCGTGCATTGTGCTGTCAGGAAATACCCTTGAACAGGCTATTCAACTAGAAAACGACCTACCTTGCAGCAGGACTGACACTTGTCGACACGCCAAGACCTCGGTAAAGGTTTTTAAAGTATTTTTGAACAATTTTAATTCATTTCCGTAGCTGTCTTGATAACTTGACATGATTATTATTAGTAGTAGTAACTTGAATATATAATTATGCTTTTCTAATAAAAACGCTGAATATCATTATGATGAGTATTACATTTGACTAAATTAAAACCCATGAGGAAAAATCCAGCAGTATTCTTTATATGAAATATACATACTAAAATGATGTTATTTTCCAATGCTAAAACTCATTTTACAAATGTATCATCCGTCTTCGCCAATGTCTAAACACGACATACTCTTCTAAAGCTAGATAAACAAAACCACACTTATTATTTCAAAACTCAAACTTTGACACCAAAACATCAGTTCGAAGGTTTCAAATAAGTAAACTCTATTCACTTTGTTACTCATGACAGCCAAACAATTGAAAAGGCAATGTTCAATTTGTGAGAAGGTTCTTTCTTTCACAACTGCACTTTCATATATTTAGAAACTTTAACGGATGCTCTTAGAATAGTTCTCTCAAGGATTGGGCATTTAGATTTGTGAGTTTCATATGAAAATACTGTATGCACATGTACACGACTGAACTGTTAAGAGTTACACAACTCAATGCAAAAAAGGAATTTATTGTACACAACAGTACTCATTGAAAACATGTTCAGGTTGTGAAGTTTTTTTATTCACTGCATGTAGTACACACACACATCTGCGTACTCACCAAACACACTAACACACACGAACATTACTGAATCAGAATGCCCCTCATTGTCATTTCACAAGAAGTCGCCGAATGAAATTGAAGCTTCTTCCTTTCAGTACAGAGAATACCAAATACTGTATAAATATACTGTAAAAGCACAAATACTAAACACAAAAAAGAGCTATATGGCAAGTGTAAAAATACGAATAAATAAAATGGATAAAACTGAACATACAGATCTAGGTATAAATAAGAAAACGCTATGAATAAATATGATTTATTTAACACATGACAGTTGTATGGCACAGCAATTGTATTGCACATGGTATGCCAGGTTTGTATTGCACAGCGAGAAATTATTTTACAAACTGCTGCTGTTGCTTTGTGCTTGCGTGTGTGATTACCCAAATAGCTTTTTAATAAAGATTTTATCAGTTCAAAATCCATCAAGCTATCTGACTGTGTGTTGAAATACTAAATGTTCTGTCATAATTTTTGTAAGGCAGCCTATGTTATTCATTAGTATTAAGATTTTAGATTTTTGCCAGATGAAAATATGCAGTTGGTTTGAACATTTTGTTGTATGAATAAATATATTTAATTTTCTCAATTCAGATGTCAATTCTGCAGTGAAGTTCAACCTTGAGGGACGGGTGAAAGAACTTGGAACAAGAACGCTTTACCTCTTGAAGAAATATGTAAGATGGTCTTCCTTTTGTTCCCGAAAATTTGTGTCATTTCATTTCTTGATCATTTTTTTTAAACAAGCAATAAATAATAGTTTAGATGTGTTTTCAAAAGTTTGGTTGTGTTTAAAGGCCCTACAGCGGCACAAACAACCTCACGTATTTTTTTGCTCAGTAAAATGAAGCTGCCGTTCATTTTCAATATTACCTATTTGTATTGGCGCAAATCACTAATTATTAATGGAAAGCCCCTTTTGTCTATGAAATCCTATCAGAAAATATAAAACCAAAATCAATATTCTTAGGTATCCAAGCATATTTTTTCTTTAATTATCTTGAATTTTCTTAATTCGAAGAAGAAATTTGGATTACTTTTCCAATCCTGAAAGGATTTCAAATATCTTTGCAGATTGCTTGTTAAAAGCACAATTTAAAAATTTTTTTTTTTTTTTTTTTTTTTTTTTACAAATTGTTGACCCTAAGTATTTGTTTTATGTTGAATACCTCACATACTCTTGCACACTAACAATTTAATGTTCACATATTTTGCAAATTTATTACGCTGTTATTGATTAAAATTCTGTCATACAATACAACACGGTGAAATCATTATGAAATTAAATAGCACAGTTAATTTGCTAAACGTGTGCGTAATTGGAGATGAAAATGTACAAACTTTTATCATTGCATAAAATGATGATTTTGAATGCCGGAACAAGTGAGATGAATTCTTCCAACCTCAGGTGTACCAGACGTTCAACAGTGTCACTGAATTTATTATCAATATCTTTAAAATGATTAATACTGCTAAAAAAATAACAAACAAAATGAGTAAAAGCTCCCAAGGTTCCATATTTTTAAATGGGCATCCTGTTCTTGAATGACACTCTCATACTTGTGGTGTATGAACTAAAAGGGGGCGTTCCAAAATCTGCTAAAACCCGCCAAAAAACAAGCCTGAAATTAAAGTTATTTATGGGAATTTCTTCTGTTTTTCTGATTTCAGCACCTTAAAAGAAGCAGTGTTTTTGCATTGAGAGGCCCCTCAAAGCAAGTAGGTGCGGTCATTATTTAAAATATTGATACTGTATAATACATTGTGCTGTGAGAAATTGATGATGCCATAGAAAAGTAATAGAATGACTGAATTACACTAACATCTACAATGAACATGTTGATTCACCATGATTTCACCACATTGTTCACAGCTTCTCCATCACTTTGAGCAGAGAGGATGGACTCAGGGGTCATGTGTAGTAAGGAACTTCGGCTGGTTCTCGTCGGAAATACAGGAGCGGGCAAGAGTGCATCAGGAAACACCATCCTGGGCAGGAAACTCTTTGTGTCAGAGCTCGGTTTTAGCTCAGTCACCCAGAAAACTGAGTGTGGAGTCACTGAGCATGTGGAGGATTGTGGCCGGAAGAGAAAGGTGACAGTGGTAGATATGCCAGGGTTTGGGGACACTAACCTCACTGAAGATGAAGTTCATGAAGAAATAGCCAAATGTATTCTTTTCTCAAATTTTGCACCCGAAGCCTTTCTATTGGTTGTATCGATCGGGCGTTACACAGAAAACGAAGCGCAGGCTGCCATCAATCTGGCAAAACTTTTTGGAGAAGATGCCGTTAGACATCACACAATAGTTCTTTTTACCGGAGGAGATCATCTTCAGGGCAAGACTATTGCAGAACACATAAGAGAGGCTCCTGCTGGGCTCAGGGATCTTATTAGCAAGTGTGGGGGTAGGTACCATGTGTTCAACAATGAAAACTCCAGTGATGTTGCCCAGGTTCATGAACTCATGTCAAAGGTGGACAGGATGCTAATGAAGAGTAGAACGGGGTTTTATACTAATCAAATGTTTAAAGAGGCCCAGGCATCCGTAAGCGAAGAGCAGGATAGGAGAGGTGGCAGTATTCCAGGAAGGTTTTCTCTTGAAAAGAAGTGTCAGATTGTGAAACGCGTCGTCTACGCAGCCGGCATCGGTGCATTTTACGGAGCCATTTTTGGTGCTCGCGCGGGTGTCATTATGGCCTCTGTAGGAGGAATCAAAGGTTTTGGTGTGGGAGTACTCGCAGGTGCATTTGTTGGTGGCGTGATAGGTGTCGTCTCTGGTATTGAGGCTGGGAGTATGGAGGAGGCCAAACACAATGTTCGTGAAAAAGTTAATAAGGTCGGAGGTCTCATAACTAATGCTGTGTCTGCTTGTAATAGTTTAACACCAAAATGCCCTGCAAAGGCCAAGTCGACCTTTCCCAAGACAAACACTCGTGTTCGAGAATTCTCAGGGACTTCTAGTGTTAATATGGTGACGAAAGTGCGAGCAAAAAAGACCAGTTAAAATAGCTTGGAAAAGAGCAGTAGGCATATATATATATATATATATATATATATATATATATATATATATATATATATATATACCTGTATATATATATATATATATATATATATATATATATATATATATATATATATATATATATATATATATATATATATATATATTTGTATATATATATATATTTGTATATATACATATATTTGTATATATGTATATATGTACATATACAGTATATATAGGCCATACATGCAATGATATGGGGCATACTATTTTCGATGTTGCTAGTACTGTATACGTTCTTCACCTCAATAAATAGAATCATCGTTTAGATACTGCATTATGTATTTTTCAGTATTTTGTATTTTTTCCTGATTTTTCCAAATCCATATTGATAAAGATGATAATTGTATTCTTGTATTCAAATTGCCTAATTTTTGTGACTAATTGTACTATGTCACCAAATGTGTAATAAATTCTTTTTGGATGGATGGTAAATGGAGTTACACTTGTATAGCGCCTTTCCACCTTAAGAAGCCAAAAGCGCTTTACACTGAAAAGTGACTCTTGGTCTCAGAAATGTGAAGCGGACGTACAAATCACACTTCTATCATGCTGCAAATTCCTTTTTGTTATAAAACATTAGCAGCCAAATTAGCATTGTTGGTCCCATCTCATATTGGGGTTATTTTAAATTCAAAAGGCATTTCATTCAGTTAAACAACTTTTGTTTGAAATAATGACCAGTCGTGATGTAATCTTAAGGCGAAAGATGATGTTGATTTAAATTTTCAATCAATTATTAATGTCTATTTATGAACCAAAATTATCAATATGTTGCATTATGCAGTCGCGGTTCTCAACTTGTCAAGTTGTCACCATAGAGCATGGGTGGGCAAAACGCTCCTCAAAGGGCCACAGTGGGTCTTTGTCTTTGTTCCAACTGATCCAGCACTGACAGTTAAACCAATGAGGTTTCTTCAGAAACAAGAAGCACCTGACTGCAATCAACAGATTACACTTGTTGATTTGTGAAAAGCTGTCCTCTTGGTGGGTTTGAACAGAAACCCGCACACACTGCGGCCCTTTGTGGAATAGTTTGCCGATCCTTGCCATCGAGGGTGTGTGTGTGGGGGTGGTATTAGTTTCTGATATATGATGAGTTGTCTGATGATGACTTTTAACCAATAACCAATATCCCGATGTTGTCCAACTCCAAAAATCCGATACAGATATCAAACCGATACCAATAAAATGCGGTCGTGGACGTAACATATTATTGCTGATTGTACTGTGATGACCCACTGGATGCTTTAATAATGTTACAACTAAAAGGTTTTGCAAATAAAATAAACATTGCGTGGAAGAATAAGAGAACAACTTCAACTGAAGTTATAGAAAAAGTGCCAAAATAATGTCCCATATAAATAAAATAAATTGAAATGAGCCAAAATGTCAGTAATTAATTAAATAGTGATCCCTCGCTACTTCACGCTTCAAACTTCGCGCCCTCAGTCCATCGTGTTTTTTTTTTTTCCAATTAAAAAATGAAATACAAATGAACTGTCCCGAGCCGATCGCGTAGTCTAACTCTCCCTGCTCTTTGTTCGTCAGGCAGTGCACTGGAGTTGCCTATTAAAGTTAATGATGATTGACAGATGTTTGGCTTTGATCTTGCCAGAGACACAAACTTCAAAGCGCTGCATGCGTCAATCGTCGTTTAGCTTGTTAAATAGTTGCTGTGGCAAGTCATTGTGTGTAAGTGAGCAGCTTCAGCGGATTTGAGTGGACCCACTCAATGATGCATTTAATAAAGCCAAGCATTTTTCTACTACTTAATAATTGGTGGACACTAACATGTTTAAAACTTATCATGATTATTACATTTGAAGTGTGTATAAAACATTTATTAAAATATATATACTTTTTTTTTGTACTTATACTTGAAAAAACATGTCTTATACGTATCTCTTTCGATTGCTAAGATTGAATAAATACATTGAACACACACACACCAAAAAAAATTGTTTTTGTTTTTTTGCAGTGGGGGGGCATGCACTACTTCACAGTTTTTCACTTATCGCGGTGGGTTCTGGTCCCCATTGACCGCAAAAAAAAACGAGGGATCACAACTAAATCACGTTTACACTAGATACTCCAAAGAGCCACTAGGGGGCAAAAACCATTACAAATACAGTCAGACAATCATAAGACATACCAAAGCAAAGATTTCCAAGATGCATTTTGCTGGGCTTTCCCACATATATATTTTTTTATTATAAGTATGTGTTTTATTACTTTTCTTAGTGGCTTTCTGTCTGGTGACACAATAGTTATATGTGATAAGTTTATAATTCTTTTTTTTTATTTATTTATTTACTGTTCAATTTATATGTGCTTCATGAGTGATTAGGGTCTTTCCCTCACTGAAAAAATCTCAAGAATCTTGGTCTGTTTTTGCATTTCAACCACTTGTAACCCAGTTGAACCTATTTACCGCGGAAAACCGGGGGGTATGATCCTTTGAATTTCATAACAGTAACGATGAAGGAGCTATTTACTATTTAAACCAGGAACTATTTTCTCCTCTAGAGGGCACTCATGCTGTTTGGACGAATAATGGTTCATTTCTGTCTTTTTTTTCCCTCGCCAGAATTCATTTCATTACTTCAGTATTCTCTTCACTGGATACTTTTTTGTACTTGAGTACATTTTTGGTTGATTACTTTTACTCTTATTTGAGTAATATTATTTTAAGGTAACCCTAGTCTTACTTGAGTACAATTTTTGGCTACTCTACCCACCTCTGAGTATTACATGCACTAAAGAAAAATAAAACGCTTTCAGTAAGTTCAAGTAGAACCTAACAATTCCCTGAAGCATATCTCTTCATTTTGTTAGGTTTCTCTTAGTTGCAGTTACAGTCACTGTGGCTATTAATATTTTCTATCCATAAAGATATTAGCCCTTTGAATTTAGCCTTCTCTGGCCCTTTAACATTGATGTCTACTATAGTTACATGTATAAATATTTACATGTAAATAAAAACTGAATTACCAAAAATTTAAATGAATAAAAACAGAAATACCCAGGCCCAAGTCTGTCATGATTGTTTGTGTTCTCAGTTCATTTTCCTGTATTCAGCACCTGATTGAGCCGGATGGGCATGGTAACGTGACACACCTGTGCTGCATTAGGAAGGCTCAATATTTAAGGAAGCCTGTCACCAACTGCAAGTGTCGGACTATTACATGCCAACCTGCTTGCTTACCGCTGTGTGCATCATCTCGAGTTCTACTTGCCATTTACGGTTGGATTCTTTGTTATCACGTTGTTGTGCTAGTATTTTCGTTGGACTTTGCTATCATTTATTTTTGCCTTATTCCGACCCTTGTGCCTTCTCCTTAGTTTACTCGCCGACAAGGTTGGTGCCATTTTTTGTTTTGTATTTTGTCTTGCGTGTTATGGCGTGCTCCCTTACTTCTCGTTTTGTAATAAATACAACAAAGTTACACCTCTGTTTTTGGATCCATGAGTGAATGATCACTGAAGAAAAATAGTCACGTAAAAACTGTCAAAGACGATTTCTCCATTCTCAGGTTCTTTTATTCTCGTGGAAAAACAGGAAGCGGACGGCACACAATTCTAGAGTAAAACAGAAAATGTCAAAGTACATTTATTGAGGAAATCAACTGGCCGGCCAGGACATTCCACAGATACGACCTCCGTGGAAGTGCCCCGACCCCCCTTCTCGTCCCGTATATATTTGTGTTAACAGATGTGGTCAGAGCCAATAGGCAGCCTAGGTCTGCCTCCTAGGAAAGTCAGATTACAACCATAGCATTATATGAACATAGGTAATGTCAGTCTGGCTGTTGGGGGTTGAAGAGTTCTCTGACCAGCACAAAGAGATGGTATGTTGTAGAAACAAAGAACACTGTGTTTTAGGATATTCACAGAAAGAGTATATATCTGGTTAAATATATGAGTAAATATGCAAACAAGAATATAATAGTACGTGAATATATACATGCATCTGTTCAGACCCTCTCTTGAATACAATCAAAGATTGAATTCACACCACTACAAATCAATAAACAAAACACACAAAAAGAAAAACACCCCGAAAAAATAAAAAATAAAACAGTAACAACATTCAAAATAGAAAAGATAATAAAATGCCTATGATAAGAGAAAAGCTGGGACATGGCTGAGAGCCCCCCCCAAAAAAATCTAATCATCACAGACCAGTCAATGTCACCCGAGAAGCAAAAACAGCAAGGGGCTCCCAGCCGTCTGGAAGAAATCCGCCTCGAGGAGGCCCAAGGAGCACGAAAGAGCAAAGGTCAGCACTACCCAGACCAGAGAAGCCTGCGAAGGCAGCTAGCAGGCCTCAAAAACAACACTCTCCCATCTGGCATCAACGTTTAGGTATCATCATGTAATATAAACCCGTAGCGACTCACTGACCAAGCCCGGCGCCAGACCTGTCAGTGAGCCACTCAAGGCAATATATCAAAAAGGACACGCATGTGTTCGGCATTAAAGACCCTTTATGAAAATAAACGAGCACGAAAACTTGGGGAATAAACAGTCAGTATGTAATACGAACCAAAGTCCCATTATCACAAAAACATAAAGGCCTACTACAACTAAAAACTACAGTACCAAACACAAATGCATATAACAAAGTCATAGAAGAAGAACTAATCTGAGTCAATGGGCTATAAAAAAGAAAACAAAACAGAGGTTACAGCCTCACTTAGGCATAGTGAGTCACCCCAAAATGGTGGAAAAGTCATCACTCGACTCTAAGGGGGGCTGAGGAGCAAACTCCACATCCTTAGGTAAAGCTAACATCTGTGGAGTGAACTGAGCAAAAATCATCCTTGAAACGAAAGCCCTTAACAAAGGAATAACACAACAAGCAATTAGAGATAGTAGACCCAATACAATACCAACACATAAAAGTATACGATAAACCCACGCCTGCCATCCCATAGATGTCCACCAGCTAAATTCATGCACATTTTCTAAAGCCTACGCATCCTGTAAATCCGTAAAGTTTTTAATCCCACTAGCAATAATTCCATCATCTCCAGAGTTATCAGGAATATAGGTACAGCACTCCTGGCCTATCTTGGCGTAGACCCCTCCTTGTGCAGCTATGAGTAAATCTAACGCCATGACATTTTGAAAAGCAACCTCGTGTACCGCATGTAATTCAGCCCGGGACGCTTCAAAAATAGATTCAGTGGCATTAACTAATGAAGACAACCGATAGTTAAAAGTTTCCATGCATAACATAAGTTTACCCACACCCACTTGTGGAAAAAAAGAAAAAAGAATCTTTTGCCCAGTGGACCAGAGTTTATGGTTATCCGGCACATCTGTGCCCCAAACAGAGTCATGTTTTGGAAACAAACCACATCTGCTACGATGATTAGTACGATGTACATGTTCAAATGCCAAAGTTGCAGATACAATGTAAGAATGATGTTCTAATTTTACGGGCGCGCATGTCCCAACCTACAGGAAATCTGGTGTAAATGCGGCGACCGCATAACCAATACAAATCAGGTTATACATTAGTATCCATAAAGTCTCGTCCAGTAAAATAAGGAACGCATTGGACACCTGGAGGTGCTTGTGATATATTCAATACAGTCGAAAATGGATATGAGGTACACACTACACTAACATTGTCACACACGGACCTAGGAAGATGTCCTAGGATCCTAGGGGCCGAGAGTAGTTACAGTAGTAATGTTATTGAAATAACAAGTGAACTTATCCTCGGTGGGATAATGTAAGCCAGAAAATAGCGGATTCACACCGGAGTCCGGTAACTGTTTAAAACGTAAAACCCTAGAAAACAAATGATTAAAGTCATACACCAGAGGAGAGCCAATCCCTCCCCTAGACAGTTGGACAGTCTTGTTTAGGAGGTTCAACGCCGTGGGTGAAGAAAGAATGTTTGGAAAAAGTTCAGAGGTTCCAGGATAAGGGTGTGGTTTAACCGGTGGTCTTTCAGCAGAATGAGGCAAAAATGAACACACATAACAATTGGCCCGTTGTGATGTTTTTGCTGGATGAGTGGCATACAAATACCACGAGTTGGTCCCATATGAGTGTGACATGTTGTAGGACTCCGCCAATGCAGCTATCCAAGTGATGCTGCTAAGACCCCGCGGTTTGAGGTCAAAGGTTGCCTTTGTGTGGGTCAACATGTGGCGTGAAACCCAGATTGTCGAAGTAATGAATAAAACAGTGATGAAGAACTTGATCCACGGAAAAGGGCCAGTAAAGAGGGGCACGATGTATTTCTCCTTCACACATGTGCAGATTAGGGCGCCACAGCTGACGGGGCTCCTGGAGCTGGCTTCGTTGACGACAGGGGATCGCAGGGCGCCTCTATTGATGGGGCCAGGGCGCACTGTGAGAGATGGAACCAGACATCTCCCTTTCCTTCCAGACAAACTGAATGGCTGGTTCTTTCTGTGATCTTGAACAGACCCGTCCACCGCGGTTGGCTCCATTTCCGCCGATATGTCCTCAAGTAGACGTGCTCCAGAAACTGCCCCCTCCTCACCGCCTGCTCGTTCTCGTGCTGGTGCCGGCTCTGGGTCTGCTTCCTGAAATGAAGGAGGAGAGCACGCAATGAGTCCATGTACAGTTTATGGAGAATTATGCTTTGAGGGATCTCCAGGTCCAAGGAGCGCCAAGGACCAGGAAACCCCTAACCATGCTCCAGCTCAAAAGGGGGAAAAAACAGTGGCAGAGTTTATGGTGGACCGAACTGTCAATAACGCAATGGGCAGAGCATCCATCCAATTCAGCTTAGTAGACACCATAACCTTCGCTAATTTAGTTTTCAATGTTTGGTTCATACGTTCAACCTCCTCTTGGGACTGAGGTCGCCAGACTGATCTGAATTTGTGTGTGAGACCTAAATGAGACTCAACCATCAACAAGTGTTTATTCTTAAAGTGTGTCCCGTTATCAGATCGGATCAAACGCGGAAAACCGTGAGTGGGAATATAATGGTTTATCAATACTTTGATCACCGAAGTTGCATCCTCCCTTTGGCAAGGATACGCCTCCGGCCATCTTGAGTATGCGTCCACCATAACCAGGAGGTTCCTTTTTCCTCTGAATTTGTCGATCATATCAGTGAAATCAATTACCACCTCTTCCCTGGGGAGGGGGGTAATGTCCTTTTTCTGTTGGCCCTAAGCCTTTTTTAACGTTAAATTTACCACAAATCTCACATTGCTTTAATTCATTTTTAATTGTGTCTACCATGTGGGGATGGTACCAGTTTTCAAGTCTTTCTGCCACATGTCTCTGACCTCACATAGGGTGCTCTACATGGATTTATTCGTGATAAATAAATAAATAAATAACATACACATCAGAGGTTGCGCTAGACATTTTCGTTGTCTGTCATTTTGACTGACAGGTTCATAAAAATCCGGTCATAATCTATTTTTACCCATCACTTAAATTTTTAAAATGATAATTTGACATATTCAATAGTATTTAGTTTTCATTCATTTTTAATTAATATTGTAACGCTTGCTTGGCGGCGAAAAATTAGACACGGAAGTCGTGGTATTTTTCTCCCTCTTTTTACTCTGCTTACCGCCAACAACACCAACAAAACAACAACTCCGCCCCCAAAGAAAAAGAGGCAACTATATAGACCCCAATCATCAACGTCACACAATGATCTTAATTGTGGTTGTCAGCCCAAAATCTTCTAAATATATATTAAATGCATCTTACCAGATATAAAATGACTACCACATAGTCTGTGGTGATCGTTTGGTGCCCAGATTTCTTGTCGAATTACAGCAGTCCATCTCGCTCTCCTCTTCGGGTATCTCAGAATACGGTAGAACTTCAAGTCTCTCCGTCTATCTTCTCTGTTACTGCAACCAACCGCCACACACGCCTTCACCATTTTGATTATTAATGTTAACGAGCAGAAAAACACGCCGTAATAGGAGGCATGTACGTAGCGGTAATGTGTAAACACGACGAGCTGACACGCAATATGGCGGCTACAGTCAGGGGGGCGGAGTTGTGACGTCATGTGATTGGGGTATATACACAGGCAGCAATCTAGTCCACCAATTGGATGACGCGCTGGCACACCTGGTGCACCAATAAGAACCTCGCGTTGATGTGTCAATCACGGTGCCGCCGCCAGACCCCGGTGACGCTACAATATTCTGACAGAATAGCCAACGACGTCATGCATTAAGAGAGACAATAGCTAATTAATATGCTCACTCGCCACCCTGTGGTCTGGGGTGTGAATTGCAACCTGTCAAAATGACGGACGGACTTCCGTTTTTTTCCGTCACCATTTTAAAAAACCGGTCAATGACGGAAAATATTCGGTTAACGCGACCCCTGATACACATTATTAATTTCCCCAATAAAAATTCAACCCCTTCGGGGGCAGCGGCGTAATAAGGCAACAGTGCAATCAAGCAACACTCCTACCTTATTTTGGCACCACACTGTCTGTCCCCGAAAGAGCCGAATTCCAGAATTCTGTGCCGCCGACTCCTGCGAGAATCCTGTGCCGACAACGCCAATTGAAGAAAAATAGTCGTGTAAAAACTGTCAAAGACGATTTCTCTTTTATCAGGTTCTTTTATTCTCGTGGAAAAACAGGAAGCGGACGGCACACAATTTTAGAGTAAAACAGAAAATGTCAAAGTACATTTATTGAGGAAACTAACTGGCCGGCCAGGACATTCCACAGATACGACCTCCGTGGAAGTGCCCCGACCCCCCTTCTCGTCCCGTATATATTTGTGTTAACAGATGTGGTCAGAGCCGATAGGCAGCCTAGGTCTGCCTCCTAGGAAAGTCAGATTACAACCATAGCATTATATGGACATAGGTAATGTCAGTCTGGCTATTGGGGGTTGAAGAGTTCTCTGATCAGCACAAAGAGATAATTAAGTCCAGGTGGTAAGTGGTAGGAACAAAGAACACTGTGTTTTAGGATATTCGTAGAAAGAGTATATATCTGGTTAAATATATGAGTAAATATGCGTACAAGAGTATAATAGGACGTGAATATATATATGTATCTGTTCAGTTACTATCTAAACATATTTGATGTGAAACACGTTATAGAATGGATTATCATGTAATAACATGTAAAACATGAAAAGTAACGGCAATTACTTTGCCAAGTAACTGATTACTCTTACATTGAGGTAACAGTTACTAACTCAATTACTTTTTGGGAGAAGTACTTTGTAACTGTAATTAATTTTTAAAAGTAAGATTAACAACACTGGCTACAGGGCTTGTTACTATCGGAGACGCTTTTGACAAGAAGAGACGTTTTGACTGAAGTGATCAGATAGCTAAAGACCTGGATGAAAACATAATGCAATTTATATATATAATTTATAATAATATATTTATAATTTATACGATGACCAGCCGTTCACCGTCGTTGAGAACATAGGGTTGTAGCTGCTTTTACCACATTGGAGCCCCACTACCACATACCAATTGCCGTTAGTTTTTGGATGTGTACTTACCTGCCTTATACGACCACTATTCTTTGTGAAATACATGCTCATCATGTTAGTTTCACCAAGGACATTTGGACAAGTGATGCCAGTCAAGTAAGCATGCCAAACATGACGGCACAGTGGTTAGATGATCATGTCAACATGCACCAAACCATACTCCACTCACAAAACTACCTAGCTAACACAGCAGAGGCAAGTAATGCATTCAGTACACTGCAAATTTATACCGTCTTAATTAGGTTATTTTTCTTAAATCTAGTCAAATAATTAGGAGTGGGAACCTCTGGGCACCTCACGATACGATACGATTCGCGATACAAGGCTCACGATAACGATTATCGCACGGTATCACGATACAGCGATTATTGGTCAGAAATTGGATACATGATATTCTACGATACAACTGTTGAAACGGGAAAAAAAAAAGATATTTTATATAGAAAAAATACTGTTTAAGTCATTTATTAATTAAACACTTACACCTTTTCTGTGCAACATTGCTGTAAAATATAAATCTACTGCAAATTGTGCACCTGCACATAAAAAGGACCCAAAACATAACCACTGATATCTCTTGGAGAGATCATGATGAATGGCACCCTTAATTTCTTTAAAGTTTTTAATCTTTAAAACAAAACAAAAAATAACAGTGCTGTAGGTGAGTTGAGCTTGGAGTGGGGCAATGATAAAATTGGTGGGTCTTTTCTTCGTATATGACCTTTGTTGCCAAAAGCGTTGTTTTTTAGCACTTCCACTATCTGCTTCAGCATTTGAGATGTCAGTCTTGGTCATTCACAGTCTTCCTTACCTTAAAAACAACAAAATAAAACAAAAAATATTAGCTACTTCATAGCTTTTGAGTTGAAATCCTGATTTTTTTTGTGTGTGTGTTGGAAATATTGAATTAAAACAATTATGAATTGAATGTATAGAAATTAAAAATGCAATAATTACCTATTTTTAATATGTAGGCTACATTAATTATCATGCACATCACTTTATATATCTTGGAACTTATTCAAACCATTTTTATAGCTTATTGTATCAAAATGGCAGTAACAACAGTTTGTGTAGTAAACTAGATGGAAAGTGGTTCTCAAATAATATCAAATAAATCGGTGAATTCATGTGGGCTTGTTCGATTTTCATTTTCATCCAGTTTAGGGTCCTGGTTTATTTTATATCATTCAACACCAAATGTCATCAAAATAATACATGTAAATTAAAAATCAATTACATTGCAAAACTTTCTTACCTCAAGTGATGAATGCGAAGTAGTGAAGAGATCCGGTGTGCACTTCGTCACCAGCTCCCAGTGAACCTTATTTTTGTTAGACGATTCTTGCATACAGCAAAGTCCTTGTTCACCTTACTTCCTTTCTTGTTGGTGTAAAATCTAAAGTGTGTCCCCATGTGTGATTTGTAGCAATATTTTTTTCATTTTTTCCTCCACCGTTCTTTTTTATTTTTCAACCCACTTGGAGCTTCCTCTCTTCTTCTCTAGACGACTTGTGCGCACTTTACCTTCACCGCCACTCCCGAGCGCCCCTAGTGGACCGCCAAGGAATTGCTCAACAAACTGAGTAGTTTACAGCATCCATACTCCATTGTATGACCAATATGTTAAATAAAAGTATCGATGCTTGGCGGGAGCATATCGATAACCCATCGGGTTGCAAAATATCGCGATATATCGCTGTATCGAGATATTGTCACACTCTAACAAATAATTTTCTTTATCTTGTTTTGAGTGTTAAAGACTAGTTAACAGATGAATGTATCACTTTATTCCACTCACTTAATGTTAATCTTATTATTTGTTCTTATAAAGCCCATCATTTAAAAATTGGTCATTTTTCACTTAAATCAAGAAAAGTTGCTTTCAAATAATGTTTTGAACTGTATCTATTCTTGAACAAAGAACATTTCTGACAAACAAGCTGGTTTTTTTTTTTTTTTTTTTTTTAAGATACAATAATATATTGCTTAAAATAACGTTGTTAAGCTTATTTTCACCTAGCTGTTTTTCTTATTTCAAAAAATCTGAGTGAAATGTACTTGAAGCACTGGCAGATAATTTCACCCATTTCCAATAGATTTACACTGAAAACAAGGGAATTTAACTCATTTTAAGGAAGTGTGTTTTTGCAGCTTAGTAATGTTATATATGTTAAGAATGGCTTATTTAAAGGCATGTTTGTGCAATTTAAGTATTTACTCTGTAAGTAATTGTTGCCAAAAGCTTACCTATACATTGTCATACAATCTGTCATTGTTTAGATGTTGGAATTTACTATTTATTCACATTTGATGTGGAAAAAGTAGCAATTAATTCTATTTTTGCACAGTAAAATTTGCTCTTGTGTATACTTTAAAATTTTAAATATGTCTTTTAATAGAATTATCGGCTTGACATTATCTGTTATCGGCTGGAAGGAGGAGGAAATTATCGGTTATCGGTTGAAAAATATATGATCATCCATTACGACCCAAACTACACTAAATTGTTGTGTGTATAAGAAATACAGCCTACTGTATTGCCAGGCAAAAATGTGTGTCAACCTCAAATGTACAGTATATCCTTCTGTCTGACTTATACTGCCCCCAGATGGCCGAAGTAAGCAATAGCACAATGGCCCTGGGATTCAGTATTGAATTCATTTGATTTTTATATACTGTTTTCATTCATCATCTGAACCGCTTTCATTTTTTAATAAAGAACAATATTATAGTGTTATTTTCCCTCATAACAAATACTATAAAGCTTTTCGTTTTGGGTGAAATAGGTTGAAAAAGTTACCATTCATTTCTCTTGCTCTCGGCCAGAGAAATATCACACACTGGTGGCAGGATTTTATGCTCTCCTCGTCCTCCAGAAAAATACAGCCAAAAGTACTTTCCTAGTCATTTTTCAAAGTCTTCACATTCTAAAAGTTAAAGGAAATAATGATCAGAACTAAATGTTTGGAGGAGAATATTAATTTTCTAATACACAACTATCACATTTTATCTGTTCTCATGGTCTAAGGTGCTCCACACGGCTGAGGCCTTCCAGAAGATCCTGCGAGAGGAAGAGAAGAGGAGAAGGAAGGAGGAGAAGAGGAAAGAAACTCAAAAAGGCCCTCGTATATCTCGCTCTCGGAGCGAGCTATAGCAGCATACCTCAACGAGGCTTGGTGGAAACACTGATGGAAATGAAGGGAAGTACGGAATGGACTCTGATGACAGAGTAGGGAACAAAAGCCCTTTGTTATCAAATAAATAAAGATGTGCATCTTGCAACATCAAATGAAACATCAATATGATGTTAAAAACAAAATGTGTGCATTATTAGAGAAGAGGGTTGACTTAGGGTCTTAATTGCTCTACCCTGACTAACAGTCATTAATCATTAGAAGATAAGGAAGTAAGACAAGTCTCTTAAAATTACACGTCTTATCATTTATCGTTAAATTGTGAGGGTTTGAATATCAGCTGTTTTGGAATTAGGTTAGTCTAGGTCAGGGTTGTCAAACTGGCGGGTTTTGTGTGGCCCGTGAAATCATGTGTATCAACTTCATGTTCTTTGCTAAAATAAAATTTATGTAAAATTTCCATAGTACAGATATCAGTTCATATTTACTGTATCCCCAGTCCACACACACAATAAAATAAAATACAGGGAATATTTACTGTTTATTCCTTCTTTTTTTTTTTTTTTTTTTTTATTTATTTTTTTTTTTTTTTAATTATTATTATTATATCAATTTAAAAAATAGAATAACGGGTTTTTTTTTGGTTTTTTTTAATCGAAAAAAGATAAAGATCAATTCAAAAAATATATACTGTGTGTGTGTGTATATATACTATACTGTTCGCCTTTTTGTTTTTTTAATAGGGATTTTTTTTTTTTTTTTTTTTAAATCTCTAAAAAGGATTTGGACAATTTTAAGATCAACAATGTCTCTTAATGGTTAATTGACTTAATCGATGATGATTCATTTGATAATCGCTCAGTTGATTAGTTGAGGCAGCCTTAGATGACTTACTATTGACAGCGCTACACGTCCAATCCATTCGGACTGGGAAGTGTTCATTCACCCTCTCAGTCCAAAATGAATTGGACGTCTAGAGCCGTCAACGGCAGCCAATTGAGTTATATTTATTTATTCATATTTACATCGGCTATATTTACATGGGGTGGCCAACATTAACGCCCTCTGAAGGAAACCTTAACTACAATATGGCCTGCGACAAAAATGAGTTTGACACCCCTGGTCGATGTAATTTATGTCAAACTTTTCCAACAGACTGTGTTTTGTCTAGATTCACTCAAATAAGGGATTGGTGATTGTACTTTTACTCTTCTGTTTACATTAGTCACGTTTTACTGGAAATGCTTGGCCAAGCCTAGTCTCTTCTGTCTAATGTTGTCCTGGTTGTGCTGTTTGTGAAGTATTTCTTCATAAGTTTGGATACCACATAAATCTGACTGTTAAAATGCGCACATGAGCCACAATGTCATTTTGCACCTTCGAAGGAAGTCCAGTAGTCTACAAATAAGAATAAGTTTGCCTTTGGCAAGGTCATAGTTTTTCAAACTCTTATATAGCCTTATTTGGTAACATTAGAATTTTTTTTTTTTTTTTTAGTTACAGAGCAGATTTGAATCACTATCTTTGTTACAGTGCCAATTAAACAGCTCTTGTAATGGATTTGGATCTCGTTCGAATGTGCAGATGTAGTATTTCCCATGTTGTGCCCGATATCCAATGCAAGCATATTGTTGCTGCAGAAAGGACAAGCCATTTTGCTATGAAATGTAATTAAAAAAGTGACATACATGTGAAGACAAATTGTACGTACATGTCAACCCCTGCCTTGTTGGCGTTCCTTGTGCAGGAAATACTCTTGTACAAGGAATTGAAGGAGGGAGAGGAGAACGACAGCACAGATGACCTACCTGGCGGTAAAACTGACATTTGTCGACCTATCAAGACCTGGGTAAAGTCTTTCAAGAAAAAACATTTTTAATGGAATTACAGGTAAAATACATTGGTTCTTGCCAATATTAATAATATTGGTATACTGTATATTTGTGTAAGATCTTGGCTGGGTGGAGACCACTTAATGCTGTTTGGCATCAGGTAATACAAATTATACTGCAGGTGGGGGAAAACAGGAAAAAAAAAAGTTCTGAAAACTCAGTGGAATTGGCTTTTCCTGTATAGAGGAAATCAATTAACCGTTTTGGGGACAGTGGTCACTGCAATTGACAGCAAGTCAAAAGCTTACACAGGCCATGAAGCTTTTTCATGAAACCTTGAACTTTGAGGTAGAGATTGAAGTATGTGATTGAGCACCATCCTGCTACAGAATGTGTCCCTTTTTATGGTTAGGAATGTAAGAGGCAGCTAAGATTTGTTGATATTTCAGACTATCAGGGTGCAGACAAAAAACTGTGTGGCATTTGCCAAGGCCCACAGCCTGTCAAAAGGATGGATGCTGGAAAAGTGGCAAAAGGTGGATTTTTCAGATGAATCTTCCATTGATTTTACAACACAGTCGCCACAAATATTGCAGGAGACCTACTGGAGCCCGCATGGATCCGAGATTCACTCAGAAAACAGTGAAGTTTGGTGGTTACATCATTACCAAAATCATGGTAATGATTCCATCCAGTATGGGGGTGTGCAAGAGATCTGCAGGGTGGAAGGCAACATAAATAGTCTGAAATATCAACAAATCTTAGCTGCCTCTTACATTCCTAACCATAAAAAGGGGCAAATTCTGTAGCAGGATGGTGCTCCATCACATACTTCAATCTCTACCTCAAAGTTCCTCAAGGCAAAGAACATCAAGATCCTCCAGGACTGGCCAGCCCAGTCACCAGACATGAACATCATTGAGCATGTCTGGGGTAGGATGAAAGAGGAAGCATGGAAGACGAAACGCAAGAATGTTGATGAACTCTGGGAGGCATGCAAGACTGCTTTCTTTGATGTTCCTGATGACTTCATCAATAAATTGTATGAATCCTTCCCGAAGCCCATGGAAATCATACAAAATATTAAATTTGGTTTTCACAGCAACACTACTTAATTCGCTTGTGTTATGTAACATATTTTTGTATTTGAAGTACATTTTTTGTTCAATTTTCACATTACTTTCTGTAGGCAACAAAACTTGTCTTGCCAAAATTTGACCTTTATGTCCTCATTAAATGATACTTTTTTCAGTGAAACAAATATATTTTTGTACATTCAATATAATTTTGGAGGGGCTTAGCTTTCATATGAGCCATTTCTGAAACCAATTGAGTAATTAAAAGTCAGGTTATTACTTATTAGCAATTGTTTCTACAAAATGGATAAGCGACAAGACTTGTCAGGGACTCTACTGTAATAATTTATAGTCCTCTTCAAAGTATAGTAATAAAAGCTAATGTAGATTAAAAATAAAAAAAGCTCATTACTCATTACTTGGGTATTCTTCAAAAATGCTCCATTTTTACTTGTACTTGAGTACATTCTTTGCATGACTACTTTTACTTGAGTATTATTATTTTGAAGTTAAGCTATTCTTAAGTAAAACTTTTGACTACTCTACCCTCATCTGCCTTTTTGGATCCATGACGATTTTTCTCGCAAGAAATCAGATATGCTGTCGTCTTGTGGGAAAACAATGACATTGCGACGCTGTCATAACTCGTCATGTGTCAAGACATGACGAGTCAAAATTTACGTTGTGTGTCAAACGAATCGTATGTCAATGCTTTCATATGTTGAGGTACCAATGTATAATTATATTGTTATTATTTAACTATAAATAAGTATACTATTTTTAATATTTTATATACAGTAAATGGATTTATAAATCAATGCAATGTCAATAAAAGCTCAATGAATGATATTAAAATGAATAAAAACAGAAATACACTCTGGTTTTGGCCCCAAATAACACTCCAAAGTAGATTTTTTTTTTAATTTGTCCAGAGTATTTAACTCATAGTGTGCCATAGACGGCACGAGACGTCCAATCCATTTTGACTACCAGTCAAGTGATGTCTAGCACCATCAATAACAGTGAGTTAAATGAGTGACCTGTAAGGGTTAAAAAAAAAAAAAAAAAAAAATCATAATTCGTGTATGAAAGGAATGAATTCACAAGCCAGACATCTTTAAAACAATTTTATATATGGAATCATGGCAATATGACCAAAAAAAAAAAAAAAAGATGTCAGATGTTTTGAAATTTAAAGAATTTGTTTAACATTTGCCAATATACAATATACAATTACAAAAAGAGACAATTCGTATATGAAAATATATTGTATTATAGCATATATCATATTACAAAACACTGTTCAATAATATAGCCATAAAATGGCTAAGAGAAGAGTGATTAATAGAAAAAAATAACTAAAGTTGGATTAATGAAACTAAAACAGGCCCTTCACTGTTCAAAAGTTGAAATCCTTGGACCCCAAACAACTTCCAGTTCACATAAACGTGAAATTAAGTAATATAACGACTTTAACCTCGTACTTTTTTCTCCCGATTTTGCTTCAACCTCCTAAAATGATGCCCAAATCAGTTCTGTTTTCACGTAAATCTTACGTCACCAAAGTTGAAGCCCATGAAACCAAACAACTTCCGTTTCTCGTAATGTAAAAATAAGCAACAAGACTTTAATCTCATATTACAATTTTAATTTTGTATTATTACAATACTGCATATTGATTTAATTCTCATAACATTAAATCATAATTTATTCGCTTTTTTTCTGCCCTTGTTCTCTTTTTTGTTGCAACTTCGGGCTTTTCTGTAGCACTTTTAACACCGTAGCCGCGGCAGCTATACCTAATACTGAACCAGTGGTTGTCAAACCTATCCCTGCAGCTACTGCTAATGCTCCGGTTACTGCAGATCCGTGCAAAATCGCCGTACCTCCAACTGCTGTCGCTACAGCACCACTAGTAGAATAGATGAGAGAGGAAACAGCAGCGGGGTAGGCTTTTTCTTAGCCATGAAAGCTCTCTGGGCCATTCGAAACATTAAATTGGTGTAAACCCTACCTCCAACCATTTTGAGCATGTGGTCCACCTTTGACATGAGTTTTTTAACCTGTGTCCTGTCACTGGAATTTTTATTGTTGAACACATGGTACCTGCCCCCACACTGTTCAATAAGTTTCCTAAGCGCAGGAGGAGCCCTATTCAGTTGTTCTTCAAAATTAGTACCCTCAAGATGATCTCCGGTAAAAAGAACAATTGTGTAATATTTAACGGCATTACGTCCAAAAAGTTTGGCCAGATGGATGGCAGCCTGCTCTTCATTTTCTGTAAAACGCCCAAACGGTACAACCAAGAGGAAAGCATGGGGTTCAATATTTAATGAATCCTTACTTTTGGCTATTTCTTCATAAATCTGATCCTCAGTGAGGTGAGTGTTGCCAAAACCTGGCATATCTACCACCTTCACCTTTCTCTTCTGGCCATGATCCTCTGCAAGGTCAGCTTTTCCAGAAGCCAATTCCTTGGTCACTGAGCTGAAACTGTGCTTTGACACAAAGCATTCCCTGCCCAGGATGGTGTTTCCAGATGCACTCTTGCCCGCTCCTGTATTTCCGACAAGAAACAGCCTGCGTTCGTCAAGCCACGTGAATCTCGAGTCCTGCGCCATATCAGCTGGCACCTCTCCACTCATTGATGAAAAAGCTGCACACAACCATTATTATAGTGAATCAACATCTCATTGTAGATGTTACCAAACTTCAATCATTCTATAACTTTTCCGTTACCTCATTAAGTTGTCACAGCGCTAAGTATCATTTTAAAAAATCTATATATATACAGTATATTATTACCACGCCTACATGCTTTGAAGTGCCTGTCAATGCAAAAAAAACAGCACTTCTTTTATGCTGATGGAAAAACAGGAAAAAAATCTGAAAAATATATAATTATTTCAGGGTTTTTGCAGTGTGTGTGTGTATATAATAACAATAATGGGAAAAATATTTCAAAAAATACAAAAAAAAAAAAGGAAAATCCATACTTAAATATACCGTTAAGATCCAAAATAAAACAAAAAGAAACAAAAAATTGGAAATTTAATAACATATTTAAGGAAAAAAAGGGTTAAATTAAAGGCAACCTCGGATTTAAAGATTTATAGGATCTATTAATATGGAGGTAGATTTGTGTCTTTATTATCAAAAAAAGTTGCTTCAATCAAAATATATATTTTCAATCCAAAAAAAGTCACTTCAATAAAAAAAAATGTTTGAATGCAAAAACAAATTTGAAACAAAAAAAGGCACTTGAAAACTATTTTACTTTGAATTTTTTTTTTTTTGATTGAAGTAATGCAGTTTTGCTAGGACATTTGTGTCTTTAGTATTTAATCAACAAATAAGTTGATTCAAAACAAAAATATTTTCAAAAGAAAAATCACTTCAATCAAAAAATTTTTTTAAATTCCATCCATCATCTTCCGCCTGTTTCGGGGTCGGGTCGGAGGAGCAGTAACTTTAACAGGGAAGCCCAGACTTCCCTCTCCCCAGCCACTTCAACCAGCTCTTCCGACGGGATCCCAAGGCGTTCCCAGGCCAGCCGAGAGACATAGTCTCTCCAGCGTGTCCTGGGTCGTCCCCGGGGCCTCCTGCCGGTGGGACATGCCCGAAACACATCTCCAGGGAGGCGTCCGAACCAGATGCCCGAGCCACCTCAGCTGGCTCCTCTCTACGCGGAGGAGTAGCGGCTCAACGCAGAGTCCCTCCAGGATGACCAAGTTTCTCACTCTATCTCTAAAAGAGAGCCCGGACACCCTGCGGAGGAAACTCATTTCGGCATCTTGTATCCGGGATCTTGTTCTTTTGGTCACGGCCCACAGCTCCTGACCATAGGTGAGGGTAAGAACGTAGATCGACTGGTAAATCAAGAGCTTTGCCTTTCGGCTCAGCTCCTTCTTCACCACTACGGACCGGTGCAGAGTCCGCATTACTACAGACGCTGCACCCCTCCGCCTGTCAATCTCCCACTCCCTCCTACCCTCACTTGTAAACAAGACCCCAAGATACTTGAACTCCTCCACTTGGGGCAGGACCACATCCCCGACCCGGCCAGGGCACTCCACCCTTTTCCGAATGAGGACCACGGTCTCGGATTTGGAGAGCCGGGACGAGGGTGTACAGTCGATATCACCCCTTCGGCCGGTCGCCACGACGGGGCTGTTACTCCCCGCTCCAGTGTGGAGGCCGGTGGGGTGGCCGGCGAGTTGCCCGACACTAGCCAGCCCAGTAAGCAATTGGACGCCGCCAGGAGCCCTGTGGCTTCAGCTTTGAATGAGTGTCGTGTCACTCGCGGGCTGTCCACTCGCTGACAGGCGACAGCCGGCCTCAGCGCCGGGGGGGGTGATATCGGAGTCCTACCCATGTGCCGCGACAGGGCATCATACCGTCGCGGGCACTCCGGTAAGATCCCGATGTCACACCCCTGCCCCAGCACGGAGGCCGGTCGCTTAAGATATGGGGCTGTTCTCTCCGATCAGAGAAGCACTGCCTCGCATCGAAGTCATCCGCCTTAGGTGCGCTATTTTTGGCTTGAACTCGAGCTGAGTCCGATGGCTGGCTGGAGCTCTGGTGGCCATTATTCTTGCTTCATCGTGCTTTTATGCCATTGGCGTAGTCACCTGTCACTCAAACATGTCGGAAGAAGCGGCGAAGTTGGATCTTTGTGTAAAAATTATTCAATCAAAACATTAACAATCAAGACATTAAACAACTATTTATTGGCTCTTGTGTCACTCCTGGTTGAAGTCAAATGAAAATACTTTCATACATATATATATATATATATATATATATATATATTACGGCTGTCAAAAGTATCGCGTTAACGCGCGGTAATTAATTTTTTTAATTAATCACGTTAAAATATTTGACGCAATTAACGCACATGTCCCGCACTGTCCCATGTCAGACAGTATTCTGCCTTTTGGTAAGTTTTACAGCAAGGTTTTTTTTTGTGCTGTCTAACAGCGAACTCTTGTGGTCGCTTTGCGACATGGTTTATTGCTTTCTTGCCAGTTCAATATGGCTGCATGACGTCTCGGGCTGACGCTTACGTTGTAATGTTGTGCTAATATGATCCTTGGACAAGATTTGTCCGTAAGTATGGTTGTTGTAAAGAATGTACATATTATGTTAGTAAGCGAAATGTTATATTTTTTGTATGAGATACTTTTTGTTCATGTTTAGTGAACCTGTATAGCGTGCTAAGCTAACGTTGTTGCTAATGCAATGCTTGTGTACTTTTTTTTTGTAGTTTCACTACGGTCTAAAGAGGACAATGGTTTGAGGCCCTTTTATTAATAAATCAGATGAAAAAGGAAGAAGTCTGATTATTAAGGCGTCGTTCACTAGCTGTCTAGCTTTGGAAAAAGTAGACGCTTCGGAGTGAGGACAGCATAGACAGATTTAAATGACAGTAGAGTGAAATGCCCGCTACAGTCCTTATGTACTGTATGTTGAATGTATATATCCATCTTGTGTCTTATCTTTCCATTCCAACAATTTATTTTACAGAATATACATATAATTTACAGAAAAATATGGCATATTTTATAGATGGTTTGAATTGCGATTAATTACGATTAATTAATTTTTAAGCTGTAATTAACTCGATTAAAAATTGTAATCGTTTGACAGCCCTAATATACATGTATAAAGATATATATATATATATATATATATATACATATATATTAGGGCTGTCAAACGATTACAATTTTTAATATATATATATATATATATATATATATATATATATATATATATATATATATATATATATTAGGGCTGTCAAACGATTAAAATTTTTAATCGAGTTAATTACATATATATATATATATCGAGTTTATATATATATATATTAGGGCTGTCAAACGATTACAATTTTTAATATATATATATATTAGGGCTGTCAAACGATTAAAATTTTTAATCGAGTTAATTACATATATATATATCGAGTTTATATATATATATATATATATTAGAAGAAAATAAACTGATCACAGCTTAATTAGTGCTTTGAATGAGACTAGGGCTTTCTCTTTGTTTTTTACACACAGTAACAGCCTTTCACACAGTGCAACATCTGAACTCGTGTGCAAAATCAGTAATAACAGTCACTGTATTTTAGTCAAAACGACCCATCAATAAAAAAAATATTCAAGTAAATATTAAAGAAAACGACAAACAAAAAAATTTGTAGGGCAGCAGCATCTGTATCGCAATATCAATCCAGGGATCAGATCAGTTGCAAACAAAACATCAACTAAATTGCAATGTAGAACAAAAGTAAAATGTAGACCTAGCCCACAATATATGTGCAGTAGAGGTTAGATCGGGCCTAAAAAATCCAGCCCGGCCCGCTTTTTTTTTTTTTTTTTTTTTTTTTTTTTTTTTGATGGAGTGACGCGGGGAAAAAAACACAGCAGCAGCAATTTATTTTCATTTCTTCGAGCTGGCAGAAAAACGAAAGTTTTCTTAATGTATAAATAGTCTACATATTTTTATGATCTTTATAAAAGCATTTACACAACGAAATAACGCAGGGAAAGTTAATAAAAAACCTTGGGTTTTGCAGACACACAGAGGAGAAGATTCAAAAGGATCACATTTCTGTTGCCTTTGTGTGCATAAGTAAAAGTGTCCTTCGTAACGAATTCTCAGTTGGCAGAAAAAAAACGCAAGTTTTCTTAATGTTTAAATAGTCTACATATTTTTATGATCATTATAAAAGCATTTACACAACCAAATAATGCCGGGAAAGTTTAATATTTAAAAAAAAAAAAAAAACATCCGGTTTTTCAGACACACAGAGGAGAAGATTCAAAAGGATCACATTTGTGTTGCCTTTGTGTGCGTAAATAAAAGTGTCTTTCGTAACGAATTCTCAGTTGGCAGAAAAAAACGCAAGTTTTCTTAATGTTTAAATAGTCTACATATTTTTATGATCATTATAAAAGCTTTTTTTTATTTTATATATAATTTATTAGTCCGGTGCGGCGGCCCGACCCGACCCAAACGTGAATGCTTAACATTTTGGGTCCGAAATGTTAATCGGGTTCGGGCACAAGATCTAACCTCCAAGAGATAGGACATAACATAACAATGGCTGAAGCGGAGGGAGCGAGAAAGATTATTGATGCACCTAAGACATTGAAAGCAGACATCTGGAGACATTTTGGCTTCTACGTGGTTGGTGGGAAACTTGACCAGAGTTATGCGGTGTGTAAAAAATGAAACATGAGAATAATAATACAAATGGGGAAACCAAATCCGTTGCATCACCGGAATTGCGCAGGGAAGATTTTTGAACGTACTTATATACAGTGTATTTTTAAATGCGCTGAATCGATTCGGCTTGTTGCCCGCATCGAATCGAATCGTTCATGCCCCGCATCGGGATTCATCGCCGCATCGATTATTGTTGACACCACTAGTGAGTACTTACTTTTTTTTTTATTGAGTCTTTTATTACGTTTTCATTGCTTCAAAATACTTTTTGCATGTTTTTCCCTCTCATACTTTTAAGCATTGTGTTTTCTTGTGGTAGCTTTAAAGCAGATTATTGATCTGTTGACCACTTTAGTCACGAAGCCTATTTAAACCACCCTTATTTGATATTACTATGTTTAAGCGTTTTCTTAAGGCATCTTTAGTATGTTCTGTCTGTACACATCTAAACAAAACAAGCTGAAAGCGCACGGTAGTACTTTGGGTGTCAAATTTGCCTCTTGTAGGATGTTTCATCGTATGTATGTAATGTAGCACATATTGATAGAACACTTTTTTTCCCTACTCTCATCCCATCTTTCCTGTTCATTTTACTTTTGCTGCTCGTTTTGTGAAATATCAACTGAGCTGTAATGCTCATTAATGTTCCTCTCAGGGTCAAATTGAAAGTGTTGAGCAGATGACATGTTTATGTCGCTAGAGTCATACTCTTTAAGCCCGGCAGCGTTACCATGTGACGTCACCGCCCTGTGACCTACTAGTTAAACTAATTTTAGAAATTGTATAAAACAAACACATCAAGAGGGGTTTCAATATAATATTATTTTTTAACTCATAATAATGTTTATCTTTTAAGAAGTACAAGACTTTCTATCCGTTGATCCCTTTAATGCAGTACTTCTCAAATAGTGGGGCTTTTTTTTTTTTTTTTTGCCGTACTGGAATAAAGTGTACTTGCACATCCACTCAGTGGGTGGCAGTGGCGCTCTCATTTTCAGAGTGCGCGCAGTATTTTTGAACTAAGGAAGAGCACTCAGTACACACAGAAAACAGATATGAAGAGCAGTGTGCCGCCGCCGTTTTCCGACCGGACTAACTCACGCAGCAACCCACTGTCTTGTCCAGTTGTCACGTCGCCGCCCGAGAAGTGCCATTTTCGGCTCTGGATCGTCACGACGTCCGCCCTCACCCGCGGTTCTACCTCGGCCGCCGAGAATGCGCTTTTTTCGTGCCGTTTGCCTTTTAGCTTTGACTTTTAATACAGTGGGTGATGAGGAAAGACCACTGTTTACTGTGTCTAAAAATAATTATAGCAGATAGCCAGAGGCCAAATCAATTAAGACGCCACTTAAAGACATTAGACCCCAATCTCATTGATAAGCCGCTTGATTGTTTTTCAGTGAAAACATGCCGAATATTGCCAACAATCGTCCTGCTTTGTCAGTGTTATATCAGTAAACCAGTGAGCATTCTTAGCATGCTCATTGCAAAATAACTCCACACCATTGCAAAGGAGGTAAATACTGTGAGCAGCAAAAATAAAAACTATCCTTCTGTCCAAGGACACTCTTTTTTTCTTTTACTCAGTTTTGTTTTTTCGGTCAAATTTTTGGGCATTTCGTCCTCATAAGTGAATGTTTCTAATCAATTTTAATTTGTTATTATATACTGATTTTGTTACATGTTATTTTTCTGTTTTGTATCAAATGGTCAAAAATGTACCTTGAGTATTTTTACAGTTTGGATGGGACTTTTTTTTTTTAAATTCAGGCAAATTGATGCGCGTCATCTTCTCTGTTACAAACAAAACAATGTTAATAAAGTTATTCTTTATTATAAGTTGATCTATGTTACTTTTTTTCTTTATTAGAAAAAAAGGACACAATTTTAGGCAGATGCATATTTATAATAGTAATTTTATAGACAAATGATACTATTTACAGTGGCGGCAGAGAGTTTGGGGGGGCGCGAAACATTTACGTCTTCCTTGGGGGGGCGTAACAGAAAATAATTGAGAAGCACTGCTTTAAGGGTTCAATTAAAATAAAAATGAGAAATTATTACCACATTATATTTTTTAATTTTGTTATATTTTATTTTTAAAAATACATATTTATAATTGTACTTGCTATTGTTTTTTTTTTTTTTTTAGTCTTTTTAAAGTTTTTTGGGGGGGTTCTCATTTTTTATATATCATTTAATAGAATTTTCTATATATAGTATTTCTTTATTTTGTGTATTTGTTAAATATAAATTCAGACATCACAGGGTTCAACACACACACACACAAAAAAAAAACCATCTAAAGTATTCATTAGGGCCGCTTCTCAACAATGATTTAAAAAATGGGAGAAAATCGCAGGGGAGACTGGGGCAATGTGAGACATTTTTTACCTTTGCTCTCCTCCAAGCAAGCTAAATCAACAAATCAGTAAAGTTTATATATTTCCCATTAATTTAGGATGCTTCCTAGCAACGGCAATTAGCAGAATGTACTCAGGACGAATAGTATTCAAAATATAACTAGGTAATTTAAAAAAAAAAGTGGTACTGTGTCTTACTTTACCCCATCTGAAGTGCAAACTGAGACAGACTAGAAAAATTAAAGGAATAAAATGACAAAATTACCCATAGCCAGATCTATGTTTCCTGGATCACTTATTTCATCTTCAGAACTCTCTTCATGCAGCAAATGGGACAAGGATAGCAATTTCCAATTTTCTTTTTGGTTGGTTTCTTTTTCGGGATGGTCTTTTCTTTGTAACTTTGCATTTTCCCAACTAAGTTCTGACTGGGACCATGTGGCACATCTAAGTCAGCTGACCAAGCTTATCCAGATGGACAATGTGCAGTGGATGGATTAGAATCAGTTACTGAACTACGTATCTGAAGTGAGTAGTTCATTTGCAAGTGGATCATCTGCATGGGTGGGCCATCCAGATCTTCTGCAGCTCAGGATTTGGCCTGGCTGACACCATGGATGGTGCAAATGCTTAATCAGATTTAAGTGTTGACATGCAGGAGTGAAGTGGGACATCTCACTTTACCCAACATCATTTGCCTAGCTTTACCCCATCGCCACATTTTTCTTTTTCTTTTTCTTTTTTCAAAACAACCTCTCTTAGCAACACAGGCTAATCTTAAGATAGCGTCATCACATGGTTTTATAGGTTGTTAGCTCACCAACATGTGTGATCAAATATTTTTAAGCTAAATCAAGTTGTCAGAAAGAAAATTTACTTATACAGTGTATCACAAAAGTGAGTACACCCCTCGCATTTCTGCGATATTTAAGTATACCTTTTCATGGGACAACACTGACAAAATGACACATGGACACAAGGAAAAATAGTCTTTGTGCAGCTTATATAATACAGTTAATTTATTTTCTCCTCCAAATAACTCAAAATATAGCCATTAATATCTAAACCCCTGGCAACAAAAGTGAGTACACTCCTTAGTGAAAATTGTCAATATTAACATACGTAAAACATGACAACTGTCAATATTTTGTGTGGCCACCACTATTATCGAGAGCTGCCTTTACTCTCCTGGGCATGGAGTTGACCAGAGCTTCACAGGTTGCCACTGGAATGCTCTTCCACTCCTCCATGACGACATTACGGAGCTGCCGGATATTTGAGACTTTGCGCACCTCCACCTTCTGCTTGAGGATCCCCCAAAGACGTTCTATTGGGTTCAAGTCTGGAGACAAGCTTGGCCAGTCCATCACCTTTGCCCTCAGCCTCTTCAGTAAAGCAGTGGTCATCTTGGAGGTGTGTTTGGGGTCATTGTCATGCTGGAACACTGCCCTGCGCCCAAGTTTCTGGAGGGAGGGGATCATGCTCTGCTGCAGTCTTTCACAGTACATGTTTGAGTTCATGTTTCCCCTCAATGGAATGTGACTCTCCAACACCTGCAGCACTCATGCAGCCCTAGACCATGACATTCCTACCACTATGCTTGACTGTAGGCATGACACAATTATCTTTGTACTCCTCACCTGGTCGCCGCCACACATGCTTGAGACCATCGGAACCAAACAAATTAATCTTCGTCTCATCAGACCATAGGGCATGGTTCCAGTAATCCATGTGCTTTGTTGGCATGTCTTCAGCAAACTGTTTGCAGGCTTTCCTGTGTACCGTCTTCAGAAGAGGTTTCCTCCTGGGGTGACAGCCATGCACACCAATTTGATGTAGAGTGCGATGTACGGTCTGAGCCCTAATAGGCTGATCCCCCACCTCTTCAATCTCTGCAGCAATGCTGACAGCACTCCTGCGATGATCTTTCAAAGAAAGGATTTGGATGTGACGCTCAGCACGTGTGCTCAGCTTCTTTGGACGACCAACCCGAGGCCTGTTCTAAGTGGACCCTGCTCTTTTAAAACACTGGATGATCTTTGCCACTGTGCTGCAGCTCAGTTTCAGGGTGTTGGCAATCTTCCTGTAGCCTTGGCCATCTTCATGTAGCGCAACAATACGTCTTTTAAGATCATCAGAGAGTTCTTTGCCATGTGGTGTCATATTGGAACTTTCAGTGACCAGTATGAGAGAGTGTGAGAGCTGCACTACAAATTTGAACTCACCTGCTCCCTATGCACACCTGGACCTAGTCACACTAACGAGTCACGTGACATTTTGGAGGGAAAATGACAAGCAGTACTCAATTTGGACATTTAGGGATGTAGTTTCTAAGGGGTGTACTCACTTTTGTTGCCAGGGGTTTAGATATTAATGGCTATATTTTGAGTTAGTTTGAGGGGAAAATAAATTAACTCTATTATATAAGCTGCACACAGACTACTTTTCATTGTGTCAAAGTCTCATTTTGTCAGTGTGGTCCCATGAAAAGATATACTTAAATATCTGCAGAAATGTGATGGGTGTACTCACTTTTGTGATACACTGTACATGCAAAAAATATATATTTTTGTGGGAAAAAAACATGTTTACCACACTAGGAGGAGGATCTCTACTTCATGGACAAGGTTAATTGGTAGGAGCTTAAAAACATGATGGTTGCATGATCACAAATGTGCTCCCTCACTTATATACAGGGAGTGTTGTCTCACATTACCCCAGTCTCCCCTACTGTGTGACATCAATTTTGGGAAACAAGAGGAAGACGGTCTTGCTTACATATTTCTCCAATCGACTTAGCGTTCTTCTTTAAAAGTACTCCACTTGTCACTCCGAGTTGAACTTCACTGTAAAACTGATACATAAAATAAGAAAGATTGAAAGAAAACATTTTTAATTTTTTAGGGTCACATACCTATTTAGAGTGGATAAAGAGACCTGAGTACCAACTCTTACATTAAAAGTCACCGTGACAGAAATAGAAATGAGTTTAAATAGATTAAAATAGTTGAAAAGGCTTTACCTAGGTCTTGGTGGGTTGACAAATGTCAGGTTCGCTGGAGGTAGGTCTTCTGTGCCGTTGTAGTTTTCGTCCCTCTCTTCTATTCTGGAAAAGGAAACAAGGCACACCCACAAAGCGGGGGTTGTGTTTATTTAAATCCATGCGTTTGCCAGACTTTTGTGAGTGAAATCAACAAAGGATTGGAGATTGTACTTTTATTTTCGGTTCACTACATTCACATTTGATAAAAGACAAAAAGCGTTTTTAACAAAGAATTTTTTTTTCATAATGTGTTTTTTCGACCTACATCAGATATAGCATAACGTTAATCTGTGTGAATTTCCTGAACTCGAGGCTGCTTTGAGAGAAACATCCTCCTGTATGTGTTTTCTACTGTTAGCGTTAAACTTTGAGAAATCTAATTAACAGAGCTTTACCCCCCTCTCCCCAATTTTCATTTTTATTTATGTATGTGGTCTTAAACCAGCCCAAACAAGCTTTCATTTTTTTGTTAAGTTGGGCTGCACTTGTGGACAAATGCACTCGTGTTTTACCTGAAGGAAGGCTCCATTTTTATCTATTTTTGTTTTACACAAAGAAGTTTTTTCAGTTATACTGTATTTATTCAATTAGACAATGTTGCGTGGTCTTGAGACGAATGTTTATCTTTTGCATTCCTGGATAGTTAAGAGATTATTAACAGGTTTGTATTTATTGTGTATGTTCATAAAATTAATGTGCAAATTTAAATTTGCTAATAAAATCCATTTATTCTGGAAGTTTTTAGAATGTTTCTTTAATAGTTTTTGAAAACAAAGGTTTGAATCGAACAGCGTATCACCTGAGCCAACACATATGTACTGCAAAAACACACCTCCTTAAAACTAATTAAATTCCCTTATTTTCGGTGTTAATCTACTAGAAATAAGTGAAATGATCTGCCAGTGCTTCAAGTAAATTTTACTCACTTAGATTTCTTGATGTAAATTTATTTTCAGCTACCTATTTTTCTTAACAGAATTATTCTAAGCAAAAAGTTAGTATGTTTAATCTAAAAAAAAAAAAAAAGCTTAATTAAAGAATAGATATTGTTCAAAACATTATTTGAAAGCAATTTTTTCTGGATTTAGGTGAAAAATGACCAGCTTTTATATGTATGGGCTAAATAAAAACAAATAGCAATATTTACTTAATTTATTAGAATAATCTGACATATTAATCTGTTCGTCTTTAACACTCGAAACGAGATACAGAAAATTATTCGACTAGATTTAAGAAAAATGATTAGATTAAGACGTTAGAAATTTGGAGAGTGAAAGTATAAGTCAATACAGATTTATTTTCATTATCATTGCTCAATTAGCCTATCAATCAATTAGGTTCACATCTCTGACAAATGTAGCCCTGACACCCATTTACCCTATCTGTTTGGTCTTATTAATGTCCTGTCCCCAGCAAAAAGTGTACATGCATGTTAGGTTGTTACAGTTGGGCAAATAAGTATTTAGTCAACCACTAATTGTGCAAGTTCTCCCACTTGAAAATATTAGAAAGACCTGTAATTGTCAACATGGGTAAACCTCAACCATGAGAGACAGAATGTGGAAGAAAAAAAACAGAAAATCACATTGTTTGATTTTTAAAGAATTTATTTCTGGTGGAAAATAAGTATTTGGTCAATACCAAAAGTTCATCTCAATACTTTGTTATGTACCCTTTGTTGGCAATAACGGAGGCCAAACATTTTCTGTAACTCTTCACAAGCTTTTCACACACTGTTGCTGGTATTTTGGCCCATTCCTCCATGCAGCCGTTCGTCGTGTGGACCGACCACAGGAATTTGGAGCACCTCAAAAAACCAAAAGGCTCAATGCCCGTCAAGCCAGGTGGTCATTGTTTTTCACACGCTTTAATTTCATCTTATCATAAAGCCCTGGCGCCAAGAACACCAAACCAGATGCCCTTTCCCTTGGAGGGACACACAGAGGAACCTGAACCCATCCTTCCCAAATCATGCTTGGTGCGGGTTTTCCAGTGGCAGATCATCAAGAGGGTCCAGGAAGCCACAAAGGGATTGACCAACCCACCTGTCACACCCGGGGGTTGCTGTTTGTACTGCAGAGCCTCCGAGAGGGGGTCATTCACTGGGGCCACACATCCCGATTTGCGGGCCATCCAGGGAGCAGACGCACACTTGCTATCCTGGCCCGGAAATTTTGGTGGCCGCAAATGAGGAGTGATATCAGTGATTATGTGGCGGCGTGTGTGGTAGAGCCCCATAGCAGGCCTGTATGCTTTTTCCTTTGTTTCCCTCCCAGTCATCAGCACTCATTCAACTGACCTGTTCTGCACACCTGGTCATTAACACAGCCTCCCTACATATCCACCCACAGCCCTCTGCTGCTCGTCCCCCACCCCAGTCGGACATCTCTCCTGGCCTCACCGAAAGACAAGGCTTCTTCCTGTCAGGGAAATTGTTCAATAAACCTCACACTGAGGCTATGTCTACACTAGGACGGATAATGGCCTTAAACGTGTAATTAGTTGGACTATATGGCATGTCGGCCACTCTAGTATGCCTATTATCGGGATTAGTTGTCAGACACATAACGTAGGCGGGTAACGTTACCCGCCGCCTACGCGCCGCCTAATATGGACTGCTGTCTCCGTACAACATTCGGATACTCAGGAAGGGACGTCATGCCGTCGCTATTTTAAGTGCGGCATGACAGCAAGGGAAACAATAGAGGCGGACGATCACGACCTGGCATTTCTGCTCCTCTTTTCTTTTCCACAAATTTTTCTTGAACCTTCAAACTACGGTCTCAATTATATGTTTTAATTCAGTCCCCATTTGCAACTGCATGAGGTGGAGATGAGCGTTTTTACACAGCCCATCTCCCGAGTTGTCTCCGATCAGCCAGCTGCGGGGTTGCCACTCCCAACTCAATGCCGACTGAACATGAGTACTGTATATATAAATGCGTAGAGGAAAATAAAACCCCAAAAAGTGACCTGCGTGGTACCCCCAGTCAAAGAGGCGCGCAATCAGTTTTTTTTCCAAGTCATTTCTGCCTGTCAAAACTGTTGCCACTTCCTGGATCGCCACTTTTATACCCAAGCACACCATATGCTTCTATTTGTTATTTTCCAAGTGGTGAGAGCGCAACTGAGCATTGATTGTAACATCCCAAGTAATGTCAGGCTTTCGTTGTTTTATAAAGATTTATTTCAATCACAATACGGCGCCTGCTCGTAAAAGCCGAGCGTGCTCTTCCTTCCAATCTCGCTCCTGCGTGATGCGTTCAGTTGCGATCACGAAAAAACAGTGATCACAAAATAATGACAGTCTAAAAAGTGTAGTAATTTCGAAATTTGCCGCAGGCGAGAAATGAGTTTCCGGTTCAGAGGTACGCATGCGTAGTTTGCGCAAATACAGGCGTACCTTGCAGAAGCGGGGAGGCCCTTAGACGCACCTTAAACGAAGTGTGGACAGGTATAAAAATAGTCGGCAAAATACCCTGGAGAAAATTATCCGTCCTAGTGTAAACATAGCCTGAGTCTGCATTCTTGGGTCTGTTTGCTCCCTAAGCCGTGTCAGTGTATTTTCAAGAATTTTGAAGCCTCCAAGTCTTGAATAACCCAATATAATGAGAGTGATTCTGTTTTTACAAAAATATTAGTTTTTCACTCCTCTTGTAACAAAATTTGGTAACCAAAAATAAAAAAATAATGTTTTTTTGTTTTTTCTTTCTGATAGATTTCCGATTTGAATCCCTGTAAGAACTGCGCTTTTAAACTAGGGATGGGAATCTCTGGCATGAAGCCGATTCGATATGTATCTAGATACACAGGTTACGATTCGATTAAAAAACGATATGTTTTTAAGGCCGACCGATTCGATACAGTTTAACAACGACACGGTTCGATACAGAGTGAAAACGATACGATAGTAAACATTTGTTGTGTGTGTTCGAACAGTATTTTAAACATATAAAAAAGACCACATTTCTAATAGCAAAATTAAACAACAAAATTTCATACCAATGTTATGTTTTATTTTTTTTATGAAAAAAATAAAAATAAGGCTCACTATATGACCGTCATTTTGTTGGATGGGATTTATAATAAAATAAAACTCCAGTGACAGACAACAATAAAGTGCAGTAAATCAATTAGTGCATTTCCTGGTGTTTCGAACACAAGAGGTAAGCAATTTAAGTGCAAACTTTCAACGTAAACATCTTACCAACAAAAAATATTAATTATATGCAGCAGCTCTAGAAAAAAAAGAATTAAACCCGCAATGTTATCACAAATAAATAATAAATTATGCTTTACCACTGGTATAATTGGGGGAATAAAAACATGGCATTTTAGACAGACAGGTCAATAATCATTACTTTTACCTTATACACAGCAGTCTTTCACTTATGCCTGTGCTTCCACATTTTTTTTATTCCTCATCACTGTCCATATCTTTTTTGAAGGGCAGATTTTTTCTTGAGGAAGATAAACATTAACATGGGGATTAGTTTAAGTAGACTGCGTTTCGTGGGAAAAAAATCTCCAAAGGAGCGTGCTGCCCTTTCCACCATTGTAGTGGGTTATTTTTCCAGGGTTAAAAACTCACGATCCCTGTACCGCTCCTCACTTCACACTAGCTCTGTCTCATGCGAACAGATCTGGCTGCCTTCCTCACTTCAAAGTCCGACTTTTGTATTTCCTGGGTGCGTTGAAAATCAATCGCTGCACGTCGCTGGCGTCGGTGCTCAAACTGCCCATTGTTTTAGCATGTTGCTTCGTTGCCACTACCGGTTTCGTTTTCGTTTTGGGCTGTGAAGAAAAAGCTATGGAGCGTGCGTTACAGTGGTTTTATTAGCTCTCGCGTTGTGACACGCCCGTGACAATCGGGCAATGACGGCGACTAGTAGCGGTTCTGCCGAAATGCATGGGAAGTAGAGGCAACCATACCGTGAGTTGTGCTTGTCCATATTATAGCATGCGTGCTGTCTCAATCTAAGCGCGCTGTGTGGTGAATGACACAAGCGCAGCAAGTGAAGTAAAAGCTAAATTATCATTCCATTAAGCAATGCATTGAATTAGGCATTAGAAGCCGATTCTTGTGCTCGCGATAGCCGAATTATAGCTCTACTATCGGTTCGTTGAATATTTAATGGCAAATTACTGTCGAATAGTAACTTTACAATCGATACAGCTGTATCTCTCACCTGTAAAACCGGATATCCGGTCGTATCGGTTTATCGTTCTCAAGCTTATTTTAAACTGCTAACTTAAACAGTAAAATAGATAAACATGACATTTTCCAAACAACAGTTGTTTTGTCTCAATTTACTGTTATTAAATACATTGTTCAGTTAGCCAAACTTAAATTAGCATTTACCTGATTGAATATAATTGATCTGTTTATGATAGTTATGGGCCTGATGCCGACTACTGTACTACTCATTTTGTAAGTGAAAGCATTACAGGATTGTACTTTTACTTTCTGTTCACATCAGTCACATGTTTTCCAGGAAATGCTTAACCAAGCATTGTCCGAGGTATCCTGTTTCCTGTTTCCAAGGGCGTAGGCTTGGTCTCAATATTGGTAGGGACAATATAACAACATAACCTGCATGTACACTTGTTGCTGGGGACGGGACATTAATAAGACATTAAGAAAAGTTTATCTTTTTTTGTTTCTGTTCTTGATTATGGGGACATCCTGTATTGTCATTTAGTTCCATCAACTCTTCATCAGTTAAACCCGGTCTATCACAGTGCACTACGTTTCATCACCAATGACGATTTCTGCACTCATCATTGTACCCTTTATCAAAACGTTGGATGGTCTTCACTACAGTCAAGAAAAAATATCCACCTCATGTTATTCATCTATAAGGCTTTACTGTGCAAACTTCCTAACTACCTCACATCTCTCCTGTCATTCAAATCCAGTAACTACAAAACACGATCAACTAACTACTTAACCCTAAACATTCCACTCACACGTACTAATGTTAGCAGAACTGGCTTTAGCTATTATCCTCCTCTTAAGTGGAACGAATTGCAATCTACTCTTAAACTGCAATCATTCATATTGGTGATTTTAAATGTCTTTTGTCTGATGTTTTTACTGATTATTGTAACTGTTTCCGTTAGTGTATTTTGTGTTGTCTGATATTTGTGAATGTTTCTTTGTGCTCAAGCCTCTCTTGTAAAAGAGATATTAATCTCAATGAGACTGCCTGATAAAATAAAGATTAAATAAATAAGGCCAAACAGATTGGGTGAACGGGGGTCTGGGCTACATTTCGCACGGATATGAACCTAATTAATCGATAGGCTAAATCAGGGGTCAGCAACCCTGGTCCTCGAGTGCCACTATCCAGCTTGTTTTCCATGTCTCCCTCCTTTGACACACCTGAATCAAATGATCAGCTCGTCAGCAAGCTCTGCAGGAGCCTGATGACCATCATGATTATTTGATTCAGGTGTGTTAAAGGAGGGAGACATGGAAAACAAGCTGGATAGTGGCACTCGAGGACCAGGGTTGCTGACCCCTGGGCTAAATGATCAATGCAAAATAAATCCGTATTGACTTACAGTATACTTTCACACTGTAAATTTCTAGTGTCTTAATCTGATCATTTTTCTGAAATCTAGTCGAATGATTTTCTCCACCTTGTTTTGAGTGTTAAAGACTAACAGATTAATATGTCAGATTATTCTACTTAAGTAAATATTACTATTTGTTTTTATTAAGCCCATACATATAAAAGTTGGTCATTTTTCACCTAAATACAGAAAAAAATGCTTTCAAATAATGTTTTTAATAATATCTATTCTTTAAGAACATTTTTGACAAACAAGTTTTTTTTTTTTTTCTCGATTAAACGTACTAAATATTTGCTTAAAACAAGTCTGTTAAGAAAAATAGGTAGCTGAAAATAGATTTATTTCAAGAAATCTAAGTGAGTACAATTTACTTGAAGCACTGACAAATCATTTCACTTATTTCTAGTAGATTTACACTGAAAATAAGGGAATTTAATTAGTCATAACGAGGTGTGTTTTTGCAGTACATATGTGTTGGTTCAGGTGATACAATGTTTGATTCAAACCTTTGTTTTCAAAAACTATTAAAGAAACATTTGTAAACTTCCAGAATAAATGTCTGGATTTTATTAGCAAATTTAAATTTGCACATAAATTATATGAACATACACAATAAATACAAACCTGTTAATAATCCCTTAACTATCCAGGAATGCAAAAAATAAACATTTGTCTTAAGACCACGCAACATTGTCTAACTAAATAAATTAAATACAGTATAACTGAAAAACTTTAGTGTATAACAAAAATAAATAAAAATGGAGTCTTCCTTCAGGTAAAACACTACAGCTTTTGTCCACAAGCACAGCAAAACTTAACAAAAAATGAAAGCTTCTTTGGCCTAGTTTAAGACCACATAAAATAAAATAAAAATGAAAATTGGGGAGAAGGAGGTAAACCTCAGTTCACTATATTTCTCACAGTTTATTTAATGCTAAAAGTAGAAAACACATACAGGAGGATGTTTCTCTCAAAGCAGCTTTCTACTCGAGTTCGGGAAATTCACCCAGATTAACGTTATGCTAACGCTGATGTAGGTCCAACTTTCAGGAGCAAAATTAGTGGTGTGTTCACCACCCCCACAACATTGACATTTCTTACAGTGGCTGGTGCTAGCGGAAAAAAACTTATATTCCTCATCTTCAAACGGGGCGGAGGAGGCGTATTTGTGTTGTATTTGTGTCGGGGCAGTGATTGCGTGTGTGTGTGTGTGTGGGGGGGGGGGGTCAAATCATCAGCCAATCAAATGTGCGTTTGAGGGAATAAAATGGACTGGCATATTCAGCTAGTGAAAAGGGATCAAAGTCTGAACATAATGAAAGTAATTCACTTAAATAATGGAATTACCAATTATATCCTTACAACATATGGGAAGACAATCTAAATGACCTATATAACTGAAGTCATTACAGAGAATAATACAAACAAGGTTGCTTAAAAGTTGGTGGGGACAATTTGAGCATCCTAAAATGTTGGTATTGTTATGTCCCTACCGTCCCTATGCAAACCTTGCCTGGCACAGCCTGTATTTTTCAAACACTGTGAGAAATAGTCTGGGACCCAGCCCATTAACGGCCTCTCGAGCAAGATACAAAATCAACCATCCAATCAGATTCATTTATTTGAGTGACATGTTCTTAACGAGTAACTTCACTCTTGCGTGCCGAAAGTCGTCTACACAACAACACAGATGGCGGATGGGAGAGCCAAGAATATGTTCCAATCCGCAGCTAAACCAGTTTTAAATGACCAAAAACACATCGAAACAAGTCATTGACAACAGTCAACATGGCTCGCACTAGCCATGTTGATTAAACTTCTCCATTCTCCGCTCACGCTAATTACTTGTCGCTTTAACAATGTCACGTCTGCCCGTCGCTGATTGGTCCACTCCGCTGTCTGTATGCTGTGGCTTGCTCCGCCCTTGGAATATGATCCCCGGACGGTCACCAGACTCAATCGCTGGAACAGCGGTGAGTCTGGTATACCAGGCAAATGCAAACCTACGCCCTTGACTTGAACAGTATTTCTTTCTAAGAGAGGTGTCTAAAATTGTTTCTCCTAGTGCTACTTTCAGAAAATCTAAGGATGCAAGGGCCAAATTGAAATCCTTCAAATTTTTCTTTGTTAAACACGACGCTATCCTACTGTATATCAATATATACTTTATATATGGCAGAAAACACAGACAAGGCTGACGGCAGTTTCTGCTCTTGCACCCCTCTTTAAAATAAACTGCTGTATTTTAAGCCAAAAGAACTGTTGTGTTTGATTGAACAATATGTTTATATGCTGCCATATCAGATTCATGGTGCATTAAGTCCCTGAATTATTTTTAATTTGTCCGTTTTGCGCTGGAAACCCCCGTTTAAAGACGTCATGCAACCGCTTTTGTTTCAATTTAGCCATAAAAAGAAGGTACGTAATCGTATTTATTATGAGAAATGTCTGTCATTTTTAGCTTAGAATCATTAATTGATATCTAATATTTAGTTTTATAAAAAACAACAACTGAAAAATCATTCACTCGCACATTTTAAACTTTTAAACAAATTACATCACAATGAAAAAATTAGCGTCTGTAAAAAAGTCACGGATATCTAGCTCATAACTATTGCTTAATTGTATTTTTTTTCATTACTGTCGCATTTTCCCCAATATTATAATAATAATTAATAATAATAATAATATAAAAATAATTGGTCCAAACAAAGAAAAATAGAAAAAAAAACGTTTAAAAGGGTAAATATATGACACCGAAAATCTCGCCCACTCCTTGATGTCTGCGATTTCTGCATCGCGACATTTGTTATATTACCATGTTTCACCCATAAAATCCCCCAAAAATCCAGCTGTGGGCATTCACAGCTGTGTCTTGACACTCGGTGATACATGCTACATGGAGTTTTTGGATCGAAAAGAGGTAAGTACACGATTATATCTTGTTAAAATTGTGACATCCTTAATTATGCTCTCGCGTGCTCTCACCTCCAGTTAGGGTTTTGCTGTTTAAAAAAAAATTTTTTTTTCAAAAATGCCCTCCTGTTCAAAATTTTTCTTCCCCAAGAAAATTGAGATTTTAAGCTTTCCAATGATGTACCACACATGCATAAAGGACAGTTATGAAATTTGGCCAAATTGGGGGTCTCAAGTAACCTGAGTGTTTTCCACCGTATACAATTGGCAAAATTTTTCGATCTTACTCTGCTATCATGATGATGCCACATATTTTTTAGCACTTTAGCAAACGCTCATTTCTTTATTCAACTACAGTAAAGATGCCTCTTAATTGTACATTTTGTTTTTTTTTTAATGTATTTATTTTCAATTTTTAATTAGCATCGTTATTTATTTTTCTTGGCATTTTTGCAGGCCAAATTTAAACACATTTTGTAAATCTTTTACAAAGAGACTAT